>NC_138770.1:594544458-595110245 GCF_965119305.1 Pelophylax lessonae | reverse complement strand
TTGTATTCTGATGATGGCAGTGATCCATAGGCGTGCGCACACCCTAATCACCCTGTGTGGCACTGATTTCCCATTTAGACCCCTGATATTTCACCAAAGCCCCGAATGGAACTGTTAAAAAAAAAAAAAATTGTAAAAATCAATAAGAATAAAAACTACCGACACCAATCTCTGCCCTGCTGAGAACGTCCATTGCTTTGACACCATCAGTATATATACACATGTATATATGTACGAGCTTTGGGGGGCACACACCTTAATGCAAAAGGCTGTGCACACCTGTGCAGTGATCAATAATTATTCTGTGACACTGATCACGGATTGATATTTGGATTGTATTCTGATGGGGGGGGGGGGGGGGGCATTGCTGTTCTTGTCTGGGGGAGCTGTGACGGTGAAATATTTATTGGAGTGATTTCTGTTTGTGACATTTGCTCCTGATTGGTTGGTTGGTGTGTACAGAGCTCTTATCTTATCTAATCCTATTATCTATGGGAATCAGACCTGTTGTACCTCCTCGCCCTGTGTACACATTTAGTCTGGGTTCACATTGTGCCTCTGCATGTTTATTCTTTTATCCATCCCTTCTTTTCTTTCTTTTTGGTTACATTTAGTATACCATTATCAATGGCACCGCATCGCCATCCACATGCACTACAGGAACAAAATGTGACATGTTATGATGTTACCGGTTGTTTTCCAGTCTAGATGTAGAAGCTGCATTTGTCTTTATTTTTCTCCTGATTTAGTTTTATTTTAAGCTTTTATTTTCCTTCAGTAAGGGTTCCTGTCCTGTCATGACAGTGCTGAGCCCCCATTTACCTTTGGAATGTCAGGGTGCCTAAATGCAGTGTAGTTTTGCCACGATTGCCGTGCCCTTTTATGATGGCAAAATTGCACAGCGCTTAGATGCCATTAAAAATAAATGGCACCGAACATGCGTTTTGTAATTGCAGTGCGGTTTTTAGATCGCAGGCAGAATCGCAGCGATTCTCGGAGATCCCAAAACGTCAAATGTAACTATAACCTTACTCACTGTATTGTATCTGTGGAGGGGCAGCATTGTCACCCTAGGACAGGACTACAGAACACCTCCCTCTCACCTCCATAGCATAATGGGGAGGTTCTGTAGTTCACATCGAGAACTGGGAAGAGTGTAACTGATCAGAGTGCAGCATAGGAAGTTATATTCTTACAAGTATTCTGTGAGGATCATTGGATATTTATTGCACTCCTCAATCAAAACCTTTTTTAATGTTCAATTTAACCGCTTGACCTTCGGAAGATTTACCCCCCCTCTTTCATGACCAGGGTTGGGATATGGCACTTTGCACTTTAACTGACAATTGCCTGGTCATGTGATGCTATACCCAAATAAAATGCCCCCCCCCCCCCCCACAAATAGAACTTACTTTTGGTGGTATTTGATCACCTCCTGCATATTCCCTTTTTTTTTTTTTTTGTGCTATAAACAAAAAAGACCGACAATTTTGGAAAAAAAAAAAAACAATGTTTTTTTTATTTACTTTCTGCTATAACACAAGTCCAATAAGCCCCCGTTCACACTAAGGCGACCTGGTCCGCCTCACAGGTCGCCGTAGGTCACCTCCCATAGGGAAGCTGCGGACCCGTTCTAATAGGAGCGACACAAGTCGCTCCGACTTAGAAAAGGGTCCGGAGCTTCTTTGGGGGCGACCAGGAGGCGACTGCCATAGACTTCAATGTTATGAAGTCCGTGGCGGCCGCTCCGAGGTCGCGGCGCGCTGCTCGCACCGCGACCTCAGAGGTCGCGGTGCGAAGTAGCGTCGCCCCTATGTGAACGGGGCTAAGAAAAATCCCAATTAGTATTGATTGGTTTCGTAAAAATTAAAGCATCTACAAAACTATTGGATGTATGTGTGTATGTATATGTGTGTGTGTGTGTGTGTGTGTATATATATATATATATATATATATAATATATATATATATATATATATATATATATATATATATATATATATATATATATATATATATATAATATATATATACTGAAGTGTTTTTTTTTTTTTTTTAGTAATGGTGGCGATCAGCGACTTGTAGTGGGACTGCGATATTGCAGCAGAAATTCGGACATTACCTGACACTTTTTGGGACCAGTGACACTAAGGCCCTTTCACACTTGTGCAACTTGTCCTGCGACTTGGGACTGCAAGGTTGCATGACAAGTCGTACTCAATGATTTCCAATAAGTACCATTCGTATCCGTGTGACTTCAACTCACAACGTCGTCAAAGTAGTTCCTGCACTACTTTGGTCCAATTGATGCGATTTGAGGCTCATAGGCATTGCTTCAAGTCCGGTCATAAATTGCGGTAAAATCACGCGACTTTAAGAGTGAAAGGGGCCTAATACAGTGATCAGTGCTAAAAATATGCACTGTCACTGTACTAATGACACTGGCTGGGAAGAGGTTAAACATCAGGGGCGATCAAAGAGTTTAATGTGTGCCTAGCCAGTGTTTTGGTGTACAATGTGCTTTTACCAGGCAAAGTAATGGATTTTATTCCTTGCTTTACAGGAAAAGAAAATCTATTCCTTCCCCACTGACAGGACAGAGCACTGCATTGTGTCCATTGGCAGGGCTCTGTCCTGTGTTATATCCATGATGATTGCCAGTGATTGACATCTGCTGTGTTTAATCCCAGCAGGGCCAGGTTGCCGGTGGCGTGTACGCCCCCCCTACCCGGGAGTGTCGGACTCGGGTCACGTACCAGGTACGGGATCTGGTGCAGCCAAGCCACCTTGCCGCTGTATATCTATGTTATGCCGTCGGCAAGTGGTTAACTGACCAAAATAGTAGAAGCTGATTGGTGGGGATTACATACATTTAAAAGCCCAACTCTGTGCAAAAATACATTTTCCCAAGCAGTGGAGCTGTGCCCGGGAGGGGATCAGATAAGTTTTATATCCTCCCTTTGTCTCTCCTCCAGACAAAAACATGCAATTAACCCTTGCAGTGGGGGCACATCTTTAACCATCTCTGTTCCAGGTGGTTTTACCCCCTTCGTGACCAGGATATTTTTTCATATTTGGCACTGTGCTACTTTAACTGGTAATTGCCTGGTCATGCAACACTGTATGCAAACAAAATTAATATCAGTTTTTCACACAAATAGCGCTGGTATCTGATCACCATTAGGATTTTTAAAAATGTTTTGCAATATAAATGAAAAAAGACCAAACATAATGGGGGAAAAAAAACAAAAACCATTTTTTACTTCTTTAAAACATATATATATAATTTCTGCATACATTTTGGCCAAAATGTATTCTGTCTTTGGTTAAAAAAAAATAAAAAATCCCAATAAGTGTATATTAATTGGTTTGCATGAAAGTTATAGCGAATAAAACAAAAACGGGTCTGTCTTCGTTTCAGGCTGCATAGCAACAAAATGTGATTATTTTAAAGGGGGGTGATTCTTTTTCTATAATTAATATTTTCTACATTTTTAATACTAAAAGTGGTGATCAGTGACTTGTAATGGAACTGCGATAGTGCGGCAGACAATCTGATGTTGGGGAAGAATCGACTAACTGCCACTGACCTTACCAGTGACATTAATACAGTGATAACACTATACACTGTCACTGTACTACAGTAATGACACTGGCTAGGAAGGGGTTAACATCGAAGGGCGATCAAGGGGTTAAAAGTGTAATGTGCGCATTATGTGCTGCATTTTACTAAAGATCTCTTTGTTTTCTTCTCCCTGCAGAAATGGTTTCCTCTGTACAGAGCCTTGTGTTGATTGTCCACCTGTGTGTATTAGCCCTAAAAATACACACAGGGCTGATTTTTAAGGAGATTCCAATCAAAATATTTTTTTTTTTTTTTTGAAGGGCCAAAACTTCAGTCGGATTTTTTTTTTTTTATTGTTTGTGACCCTATCACAAAGGTATCTATGTGTGGAAATTGTAGAGAAATGCTTAAATAATGCATTACAAATTACAATTGAACTACACCCATTCGATTACAGATGACTAAAATGAGTTTTAGTCGACTAAAATGTACTGGAGTTTTAGTCGACTAAATACGACTAAAACTAAAACACTTGCAGAAGACTAAAATGGGACTAAAACTAAAATGCCATTTTAGTCCTAAGACTAAGACTAAAACTAAATTGAAATTTGCTGCCAAAATTAACACTGGTGCAGCTGTGAGGATGGGGCAGGGAGCCCAATATCGTGTAATGTCCACATTTTGCTCCTTACCTTGCAGAGGTTCGCACCTGCTAGCTAGTGTTTTTTCTTTCTTTCCTGGTATGTTCGTGCCTTTTTAGGTTTCTATATTTGTCTTCTATCACACTACAAGAAGACCTGATACGGGATATATTGGTTGTAGAGGCTGCGGCCCACCATTTAAGGATACTTTCTAATGTGGTGGTGGGACCTTATCTGTTTTCTCATTGATATCCATTGACACCTTTTGTGGTTGTATTATTGTTTATATTTGGATTTCATTGACTGTGACTTGTTATGTTCTATTGCATACCATAAATTTAAAAAGAAAAAATCCCTCTACTAAGCATCCCCTTTTTTTTTTTTTTTTTTTTGAGAAAAGCATATTTACATGCGTAATGGTCTTCCATACTTCAGCGCTCTATCCCTCTACCTTGCTGGTATGGTCCTCCTCATCTAATGCCTCGTACACACGCAACGATTGTTGGCCGTGAATTTTCGGCTTGTTAGTATGATGCTTCAGACAACCGACTCCGACTTTTCGGCCGAACAAAATCTGGTGTGCAGGCTATAAAACTTTTGTTGGCCGTCAACAGAACGGCCGATTTCCGTCAGTCAGTACAGATTTCGGCAGACAAAAATCAGATGAGCAAGACTGGGCATGCTCAGAGAAGAAAAAACACACGGAAAAGTTAACCAGCACATGACATCACTTCTGAAGTTGGTTTTTTGTTGGCCGAAAAAAATTTGTGTGCAGTCTAGGCACATTCCAACCAACACTGGACAAAAGACGACTGATCGGTCGGCCAACAATCGTTGCGTGTGTACGAGGCTTAAGGCTTCCACATGTGTGGTGCAGAGAGACTGCTGTTAAAGAGCTGATTTTCTGGTATGAAGTGATACACCGCCAAAACCCTTCACTTTCCTTTCTATGTTGGCTTTGTGGTAGGGCAATGGGTACCCACTATCATTTTTTTTATTTTTTTTTATTTTTTTTTTGTCCCTTTTTGGTAAATGGTGATGGATGTCTCTTCTCCAACAAATACTTAAGGTATCGCTTCCGCTGGACCCAATACATTGTCTGCTAGGCCTCCCATTTCCCGACCTTGGCAAACTCTACCTTTTTTAATATTTTATTAGCAGCCAAGAGAACTATACCAGTACGCTGGTTGTCCTCTACGCTTCCTACCTAAACCCAGCTCCTACATGGTATTTCAGCGACTTGGAGAATGGAATACACCACTGCCTTTAGTAGGTGATGTCATATCCCAATTCAACAAGATATGGGGCCCCTGGGACCAATCTGAGTATGAATCCCCTCCCGTATATTAATTGCATTTATGTCTAATGCCCAGTACACACGATCCGAAAATCGGGCGACGTTCCATCCGTTTTTTTTCGGATTCTAGCAGCTCTCAATAATATTCGCTAAACGGGAGAGGTTACTCACGATACGAATTTTCTCAGACGATAATTCTTAGCTTCCGGTATGCGTAACCACGCTGTAGCGTGTGAGGGGAAAATGATGTCTACTGCTCATGCGCTGTCTACTGCTCACCATTTTTTTCGGACGAACAACATACTGATAATACGATTATCGTACGATGTGTTATAATACGATCAAAATTTTTATGCTTGCACGACCGGATAATATCGGGCGTACTGTCGTGATCGCCTCTCGTAAGCTGTGTACGAACGATCAAATTATCGTCCGATCTTTTCGCAAGCGTTAATTTTCGCCCGATTTTCGGATCGTGTGTACGGGGCATAAGGCCCCTTTCACACACTGAGTCCGTCAGGCGGACTCTGTTTTTCTCAGCGGGGGATCGATCTGCCAATCCCCACCTGAGCAGGCGGATGACAGCTGTGTCTCCGAGCTGTGTGCGGAGACACAGCTGTTAGGTCCCCATTCTTCTCTATGGGGGAATCGGATGGGAAAGGACCATCTGTCCGTTCTCATCCGATCCACCAGACGGATGGAAAATAGGGTTTCTATCCGTCCGGTTTTGGCAGATCGGATGTCAGCAGACATGTCTCCGCTGACATCGGATGCCCCATAGAGAAGCATGGGGCGTCTGTTCAGATCCGCCAAAAAAAACTGACAGGGGGATCTGATGGGACTCCCTGTGTGAAGGGGGCCTTAGGTGACATCGTATGAGAATGACCCTTTGCCTCTCCATATCTCCACTTCTTTGAATTACAACCCCTGGTGTATGTTTGTAGACTTTTTATAGGTTCTATATGAGATATATATATATATATATATATATATATCTATTATAATATAATTTTTTTTTTTTTTTTTCTAGCAGAGACCCTAGAGAATAAAATGGCAGTCGTTGCAATCTTTTGTCACACTGTATTTGCGCAGTTTTTTGGGAAAAAATACACTTCTTTACAATACACAAAAAAAAAAAAAAACTAAAAACAGTAAAGTTAGCCCAATTTTTTGTATAATGTAAAAGATGTTACCCTGAGAATCGTGATAGAGTTTTGATCTTTATTCTAAGCAAAAAAATTATTTTAATTCTATCCAGAACCGTGCAACTCTAACCTATACTACCCATTCACCAAAAAAGTGTGACAAATTAATAAAAACACAGACAGTTCTTGGCAATTTGGGGCACAGCCTGCCAGTGGCAGAAAGTCGTGTTACATTGTATAACCATTGTTACATTTCCATCCAGCCACAATTTAAAGTGGAATTCAAACCTAGTCCTTATGGAAAAAAAAAATAAAAAAATGTCGCCCTATGTAAATCCATCGTCAATAACGCCACCTGTCACAGCCAGAAAAAAAAAATTATCCCGCTCTCAATTAAGGCCGTCTGCCTACTGCAGGTTCTGCCACTGACAGTTCTTTTATAGGTAAGGGCGGGACCACCTATTTATTTCCCCCCCCCCCCCCCCCCCCCCCCCCCCGTGCGGCGGGCAGTGACATTGGGGGACTTTGGTTTTTTATAAAGGAATTGTCAAAACTGTCAGGTTTTTATTACTAGTTGACACTTTTTTTTTGTTTGGTGGATGGGTAGGGGTTATGTACCCCATACTCATTCACATGGGGGGGCAGGATCTGGAGGCCCCTTTTTTAGAGGGGGCTTCCAGATTTCTGACAAACCACCTGCCCGCATACCCCACAACCCTAGTGATGCCCTTGTACCCAAAGGAGGGATCCCACACTTTTTTTTTTTTTTTTTAATTTTTGCGTGGGGTTCCCCTTAAGATTCACACTAGACCCCAAGAGCATTGTATGGACTGGGGGGGGACCCCCATGCTGTTTTTTTATTTCAACATTTTAATTGTCAACCTGTTTGCTTGTTTTTTTGTTTTGTTTTGTTTTTTTTTTGTGTGTGTGTTTGTTGTTGTTTGTATTTAGTTATTTATTTTTCAATAAACAGCTAGGCTTGAATTTCACTTTATTGTGGCTGGGTGGTAATGTATTAATGGTTTTACTATGTAATACAATGTAACATGACTTTCTGCCACTAGCAGGCTGTGCCACGTAGCTGTGAATTTTGGTGTGGCAAAAAAAATAAATGTTCTATATTCTGTAACAATTTTTAAGTCCAGCAGCATTCTCCAATACAAGAGCCCTGATGAAGGTGGAGGATTCAAACCCTTGGAACCCATAGGCTTTCTTTCTATTGATCACTAGATCACTTTGGACACTTTGACCATAGGTGTAGCACTCCTCCTGCTTCCTGTAGGTGGCCTTTTCTAAGGACCCCCCCCCCCCCATCCTTTTTGAGATTTTCTGGTATTTGTGAGCATCCTAACCAAAACAAGTTAGCTTGATTTACCTACTTGCAGGCCGCCCCATGCAAAGGACGGCCACTCTGTGCCGATCATGCACATGTACATGATCCAGCATTTATGGGTAGGGGGTGGGCGCCCTCTGCCCTATCTGTGCTTTAATTCCCTACAGCACAAGTGGGTTAACCGGTCCCGGCCAATGATTTATGGTCGATATTTGCTGATCGGCGTAGCGAATCACAGTACAGAGTCCTGTGCATACGAGCAGAAATGTGGCTGCTAAGCAGGAAAAAAAAATCAGCCACATCTAGTAAAAGCAACACACAATTAACCCTTTCATTGCCCCTAGATGCTAACCCCCCCCCCCCCCCCCCCCAGCCAGTGTCATTAGTACAGTGATCGTGTATAATATTTGCACTGATCACTGTATTAATGGCAGTGGCAGTTAGTCAGTCCCCCCCCCAGCATCAGTTAGTGTCAGATTTCCTGCTGCACTAATCGCAGCGCCATTATAAGTCACTGATCACCACTATTAGTATTTAAAAATGTATAATATAGAAAAGAATCACCCCCCCCCCCCTTTTTTAACACAATCACATTTTGTTGCTATGCAGCCTGAAATGAAGACACACACACACTTTTTTTTTTTTTTAATCGAGCTGTATTTAGAAAAGATCACCCCCTCGTAAAAATGACTTGTAAACTCAATCAGTTGTGTGTATGTGTGTGTGTCACTGGTGATGTCAGTGGCAGTTAGTCAGTTCCACCCAGTGTCAGATTGTCCGCCGCGCTATTGTAGTCCTGCTAGAAGTCGCTGATCATCACCATTACTAGTAGTAATAAAATACCAGTGTATTTATACTATAATTGGTAGGAGCTATAACTTTCACGCAAACCAATCAATATACACTTATTGGGATTTTTTTTCTACCAAAGACATTTTTTTTTATGAAGGAATATGTGTGTATAAAAAAAAAAAAAAAAAAAAATTTATATATGGGATGCACCGATCCGACTTTTTTGGACCCTATACCGATATTTGGCGTTGTGAAATCGCCGATACCGGAACCGATCCGGCGCTACACACAAAGCAAGTGGCTGCAGTACAGAGCAAAGCCGCTGCTTCATGTGTACGGCTCCTCCATTCACAGGCGGAGTGCATCTGATACAGTAAGTAGTGGCTCCCATCCCATACTACTACTGCACCTAGTAAGGGATGGCTGAGCCGTTACCAAGCAAAAAATCGGATCGGCCAATGTTAAGCCTCGTACACACGTACCGATCGTCGGCCGAACGATCGGCCGTCTTTTGTCCAGGGCTGTCGTGTCTGTTGAAAACTGCAAAAGACTGCACACAAATTTTGTCAGCCAACAACGGCTGACTGCAGAAGTGATGTCATGTGATGGTTAACTTTCCTTGTCTTTTTTTCTTTTCTGAGCATGCCCAGTCTTGCAAATCTGCTGTCTGTCGGCCGAAATCTGTACTGACTGGCGAACAATTGGCCGTTCCGGTGTTGGCCAACAAAAATTTTAATGCCTGCACGACAGATTCTGTTCGGCCGAAAATGCGCTGTTGGAAGCATCATACTAACAAGCCTACAATCGGCCGATCGGTCGTCGGCCGAATATTTACGGCCGACAATCGGTACGTGTGTACGGGGCATTACCGATCCCCCGATCCATCTAAAATGGCCATATCGGCGCCGATATCCGATCCGAATATCGGATCGGTGCATCCCTAATAAAAAAAAAATATACAAATATATATACACACACATACAAATACTTTTTTTTTTTTTTTTTTCAAAATGTTCAGTCTTTTTCCACTTGTATAATAAAAAAAATAAAAAAATCGTTATGATCAAATGCCACCAAAAGGAAGCTCTATTTGTGTGGAAAAAAATATATACATTTTGCTTGCACAGTTATGCAATGCTGTACCCAATTATCAGTTATAGTAGTGCAGGGCTAAATGACAAAAAAATGGCCTGGTCGTGAAGGGGGTACCATTTTAAAAGTGGTTAAATGATTGATAAAAAGAGCCAAGGCGTTTTGGGGGCTTAGACAACCTCCCTTCATCAGGGTTTATGTATTGCATATTCTCAAAGGTGACAAGACCCAATTAAAATGTAACATTAGATACAAAATATATAACTATCCCCAATATAACACAGATGGCAAAATATAATTTTACTGGGATTAAGCCTACCCATGCTAGCCAACATGAGAGGGGAGTTGGCTTTAGATGTGCTTTAATCATTGCCTGCATGTATTTTGATTGTAGTTCAGAATAAGATTCATCTATACCTTGTTAGTAAAAAGAGTTGGCACGAGATTAGAAAAGCCGGACCTACCGTCTGTCACTCTAGAAACTACTGCCATATGCTTTTTACTTTTCTTTATAGCGCAGCAAAATGATGAGATTGTAAAATCTTCCAGGCAGAGACAGATTAGGGCTGAGATTTATACTGTGTAGTGCAGCTCACTCCAAATTCCGAACATATGGACATCAAAGGTGTGTCTGCTCTCTTCTCCTACAGGGTCCAGGGTACTTTTCTAATAACTGAAAACTATTCAAGAAGAGTTTTTACTTTAGAGGAAGTATTTGTGCTGCTCAGAAACATTTACAGTGGGTACGGAAAGTATTCAGACCCCCTTAAATTTTTCACTCTTTGTTATATTGCAGCCATTTTCTAAAATCATTTAGGTTCATTCTTCTTCCTCATGAATGTACACATAGCACCCCATACTGACAGAAAAACACAGAATTGTTGACATTGTTGCAGATTTATTAAAAAAGAAAAACTGAAATATCACATGGTCCTAAGTATTCAGACCCTTTGCTGTGACACTCATATATTTAACTCAGGTGCTTTCCATTTCTTCTGATCATCCTTGAGATGGTTCTACACCTTCATTTGTGTCCAGCTGTGTTTGATTATACTGATTGGACTTGATTAGGAAAGCCACACACCTGTCTACATAAGACCTTCCAGATCACAATGCATGTCAGAGCAAATGAGAATCATGAGGTCAAAGGAACTGCCTGAAGAGCTCAGAGACAGAATTGTGGCAAGGCACAGATCTGGCCAAGGTTATAAAAAGATTTCTGCTGCACTTAAGGTTCCTAAGAGCACAGTGGCCTCCATAATCCTCAAATGGAAGACGTTTGGGACGACCAGAACCCTTCCTAGAGCTGGCCGTCCGGCCAAACTGAGCTATCGGGGGAGAAGAGCCTTGGTGAGAGAGGTAAAGAAGAACCCAAAGATCACTGTGGCTGAGCTCCAGAGATGCAGTCAGGAGATGGGAGAAAGTTGTAGAAAGTCAACCATCACTGCAGCCCTCCACCAGTCGGGGCTTTATAGCAGAGTGGCCCGACGGAAGCCTCTCCTCAGTGTAAGACACATGAAAGCCCGCATGGAGTTTGCTAAAAAAACACCTGAAGGACTCCAAGATGGTGAGAAATAAGATTCTCTGGTCTGATGAGACCAAAATAGAACTTTTTGGCCTTAATTCTAAGCGGTATGTGTGGAGAAAACCAGGCACTGCTCATCACCTGTCCAATACAGTCCCAACAGTGAAGCATGGTGGTGGCAGCATCATGCTGTGGGGGTGTTTTTCAGCTGCAGGGACAGGACGACTGGTTGCAATCGAGGGAAAGATGAATGCGGCCAAGTACAGGGATATCCTGGACAAAAACCTTCTCCAGAGTGCTCTGGACCTCAGACTGGGCCGAAGGTTTACCTTCCAACAAGACAATGACCCTAAGCACACAGCTAAAATAACGAAGGAGTGGCTTCACAACAACTCCGTGACTGTTCTTGAATGGCCCAGCCAGAGCCCCGACTTAAACCCAATTGAGCATCTCTGGAGAGACCTAAAAATGGCTGTCCACCAACGTTTACCATCCAAACTGACAGAACTGGAGAGGATCTGCAAGGAGGAATGGCAGAGGATCCCCAAATCCAGGTGTGAAAGACTTGTTGCATCTTTCCCAAAAAGACTCCTGGCTGTATTAGATCAAAAGGGGGCTTCTACTAAATACTGAGCAAAGGGTCTGAATACTTAGGACCATGTGATATTTCAGTTTTTCTTTTTTAATAAATCTGCAACAATGTCAAAAATTCTGTGTTTTTCTGTCAGTATGGGGTGCTATGTGTACATTCATGAGGAAGAAGAATGAACTTAAATGATTTTAGCAAATGGCTGCAATATAACAAAGGGTGAAAAATTTAAGGGGGTCTGAATACTTTCCGTACCCACTGTATAACTCGCTTGGTTTGAAGCATGCCATGGCTGGGGTGTTTAAAGGGTTACTCCTCCTAAAACGTCTTGCGTGTGCGCTTCAGCAACAACTCAGTCAGTGATTGAGTGCTACATTTCTAGGCACTCTCACATCTTTACATTTCTTTTTTATTATTGCTAAGCTAATGATAATTAAAGTGATTGTAAAGGTAAATTAAATGAAATAACAAACGTCTCTACTTACCTGCTCTGTGCACTGGAAATGCACAGAGCGGCCGTGAACCTCCTCTTTTCGAGTCCCCCCACCGGTGCTGCTGGCCCCTCCCCTCTGTCCAGTGCCCCCGTGGGAAGATGCAACTTTGCTGCGATTTTGGGCCTATTTTACTTATGATTTGTTTTTCATAGGTCATGTGACCTCATGGGTTACTGATGCGTTCTTGCTGCGTTTTCAGTGCATTTTAATGGGGTAGTGCGAAATGCAGCAAGCAGGATTTTATACACAACAGAAGTTCAATGGACCAGTGTGAAGACATACATAGAATTTAAAGAGATGCATTTTATCCTAAAGCTTTTCTTGCGCTAAAGGTGCCAATAATGACCAACAATAAATTCATATTCATCTAAATTGATGATATTAAAAAGTCGAATAATACAATTCTATATATAAAAATATTTTAAAAACCGTCATTTTTGGTGTCAGTTTTTGGCCAATGCATCCTGCATTTTCGGTTTCGGCACCATTTTCATTCTGTGCACCTCCTATTTATTTACCTTAATACAAGGAATACATTAGGGTAAAAAAATGTTTAGACTTTACAGCCACTTTTAAATTAATAATGAGTAATTAAAGCCCAGCTCCGTGAAAAGTTGTCATAATTTTTCCTTGAGGTGGGACTGTGCCCTTGCTGCAAGGGTTAACTGCTTGTCTATTCTATGGCAGGGTAATAGCCCTTTTACTTACCCGATCCTCCACTTTCCCAGCAGACTTCACTTCCCTATGCTCTGGCAGTGGATTGTCCTTCTGGATCCTCACGTCCAATGCAGGGCTTTGGAGCCTGCTTTGGTTTTGCAGACATTAGGACCTGGGACTGCTGGAGCATGGGGGAGAAGACACTGCAGGAACCGGTCTAACATCGCAAAGAATCGGGTAAGTAAATCTTCTTCTTCTTTTCTTTGCCCCCTAGACCTAAACAAGCAGTTAATACTTGTATTGCGGGTGCAGCCCCCACAGCGAGGGAGGGTTTCGGATTTTCCGGAATTAAGCCCCAAAGTGTTACTAAACCCAGGACCCTGCATTCACTATATCTGGTCTCCCATAGTACACAGGACATGGAAATGCAATTATTTTAGTAAATATAAATTGCTAAATAGCTTTTCTCATCAGCAGTATATAGCAATCTCGTGACTCCTATCGCTATCAATGTCCAGCCAAGCATTGGTTAAATCTTTCAGGAAGAGTTTTTTTTTTTTTTTTTTTTTTTTTTTACTCCTCTGGCTTCCCTGAGGCTGCATCTGCAGTGCTGATTGGCCCTGTGCTGATCACATGCACCCCCCCCCCCCCCCGACAAGGCCCAGGCCTAGGGCAGCACTTTTCAGGGGGGGCAGCAAAAAAGCCACCCCCCTTCACCTGAGACTCTATTGGCCACTGGTTGCTAGAGCCAACTCTCTCACCCCTTCCTCTTTCTCACCCCCCTTCTCCCTCTCTCTCATCTCCCCTCTCTCATCTCCCCTCTCTCATCTCCCCTCTCTCATCTCCCCTCTCTCATCTCCCCTCTCTCATCTCCCCTCTCTCATCTCCCCTCTCTCATCCCCACCTCCCGCTCTCTCCCTCTCTCTCCCACCCCCCTCTCATGAGATCTCAGGGGTTCATGCTGGGACTTGTAGTCCTTAAATTTTAGAGGGAGTCACATCCATCTAAAAGGAAGGAGTGGGGCAAATTTACATGGGGGGTGGGGGGGGGGGGGGGTTGGTCGCCCAATTTTAGTCTTGCCTAGGGCAGCACAAAACCAAAATACACCACTGCCCCCCCCCCACTAACTCTCCAACAATACACACTGAACTGAGCATGTGCAGAATGCCTCCAAGGCTCTGTTCTATCAGCAGATGGATTGGGGACAGTAAAAGGGGAGGATCAGAGAAGACCGGATTATTACACAATGAGGAGGATTAACCCATTAGGTTCCATAGTAAGTATAACGAGCATGCTTTACTGCATATACACACTCCTTTTACTGTTGTGGGTTTAGTAACACTTTCAAGTGAGGCTATATCAAGTCCAATAATTCAAATCAATGTGCAAGCAAATTATTATTTTTTTTTTTTTTTCTTTTTAATTTCCCATACATGAGATTTGGCTTTCGGCGAATCACCTTAATTACTAAGCAAAGTGCACATATCCTTTAAAAAGTAAACAGCAGCTACTCCTTAGGAGCTCATTCACATAACCGTTCCTGGCTGTAGACCACCCAGAACAGTGCATTTCTGCTGCAGGTTTGGACTGATGAGTGGCTCTGTACGGTACAAAGACTGCATCCAGGGCTGGTAATCTCTCCCTAACAACAGCTAGTCGCTCCATGTGCAATTCTACGCGGAGAGCCTCTCAGCCTGTCATTGGTTTTTTTTCCATACTGAGCGGCTGCAGCTGAACATAGACACCTGGCTTAACCTTCCTGTGAAATATGCTGATCTGGGTGGTGTATGGCCATGTGAGTGAGCCTCTGTGCAAAAATAAGCATCTCCTATTGCCAAAATTGCTTCTTTATGCCATCTTGTGTCAGAATGAACGCTGGTAATTGCATACTATCCTCAAATTGTGGCTCTTGTGTCAGTCTGTCTATGGCCAGCCGATGACCTTCTTCCACTTGGATGATGGGAGTCCTTTTTCTATCTTTTCTGGGAGATGGGGTCTGGTGGCACCCATTGATGGTGGATAGTTGGATGTGCAGGGTACAATCTGACTGCCTTTTGACACCGTTGCAGACTTTCCTCTGTCCGTGTATATAAATCTATATAATAGTGTAGGGTGCTACAAGCACCATTTGTTCACTAGCAGACCATTGCAATATACATGAGTTTCTGTAACCTTATTCTCCTCTTAGGAGAAGATGGACAGCGTGCATCATTTTTGGGGGCACCAGATGCGATTAATACTGACAAATGTATAGGCCAGGCAGGGTGAATGGCACTTTCTGCTTTTATGTGTATTTAAATTGTACATAAGTGCTTGTGATCCTTTTATTAGGAATAAGACCTATAGAGGGTCTTTTTTTTTTTTTTTTTTATCTTGGCGTGCACATCTGCTAGACAGTGCCTGTTGCTGAAGACCCTCATAAAGTCTACACTAGTGCCAGCTTGGGGATCCTTTACACTGGATGCATTGTCATGTATTTTATTACATTAGGATTTCTGTCCTTTTTTCTAATAACATAATAAAAAAAAATGTGACAACTCACACCGTGCTTTTCTCAAGGTCACCCCAAATCACCCCAAATGTGGGTAGCAGTCCTGCGTTTTGTTGTGAAAAACAGGGTTAAAGTGTACAACGCAAAATGCACTTGGCTTAGTGGGGAAAAAAAGGAGCCAAATGCACTTGGCTCAAAAAAAGGAGCGCTTTGGCACTTTTTACTCATAGGGAAGTCCATTCAAGTGAATGCGATGTCCTATATGTGACGAGCGAAAACATGCAAAAAAAAAACACGCAGGAACGCACATTCACATTGGTGAAGTTCCCCTTTCCAATTCTGTGATGGAGATTAACACAAAGGTGTACGTTTATGAAACAGAATTTTTCTCTCAGTTTACTTCCCACAGGGAGAACAGAGGAGAAGTTTTTCCTTTGAAAACGGCCAAGATCTTTGTAAAAGTGAATGGGCTGCCTGTATTCTCGTGAGAAATAGCGAGATTACAGTACAAGAAACACTCTGGTGCCTGTTTATTAGGCAGTGGTAAATTACCACTGATGAGTACACATGCATTCTCAGAGGAGACCCCCCACCTAATGGTAATAAAATAATTAGTCTTCCTACACAAAAAAAAAAAAAAAAAAATATATATATATATATATATATATATATATCGTATTTATTGGCATATAACACGCACTTTTCCCCCCTGAAAATAGAGGGCAAATCGTGTGTGCGTGTTATACGCCAATATTGTGCCTGACTGCCTCGGAGGGGAAGGGGGTGGGATGAGAGCTGCCGCATTACACAAAGCCGGGATCTTCTGTGTACTCAGCACTCGCTCCCGCCTCCTGGACCGGCTCTTAGGATAGACGTCACATGTTCATTGGACCAGTGTTCTGTCTATCATAAGAGCCGGCCAAGGAGGCGGGACTGTGTGAGACTGCGATCGCCGAGTAAACAAGAGATCCTTCTGTGTAATCTGGCACAGATCAGTCTGCAGTGGTGGGCACAGATCAGTCTGCAGTGGTGGGCACATATCAGTCTGGAATGGTGGGCACTGGTGAGGCTACAGATGCTTACTGACCCTTATTTTGCTTCAAAGCTGTTTATGTATAATTTACGTTTTTTTCCTGAAACCTTCCCTCATAAAATTAAGGTGCGCGTTATACGCCGATAAATACTGTGTTTCAGTGTATATAATATATACATACATCACAAAAGTGGGTACACCCCTCACATTTTTATTATATCTTTTCATGTGACAACACTGAAGAAATGACACTTTGCTACAATGTAAAGTAGTGTGTACAGCTTGTATAACAGTATACATTTGCTGTCCCCCTCAAAATAACTCCACACACAGCCATTAATGTCTAAACTCCTGGCAACAAAAGTGAGTACACCCCGAAGTTAAAAGTCCAAATTGGGCCCAATTAGCCATTTTCCCTCCCTGGTGTCATGTGACTCGTCGGTGTTACAAGGTTGCAGGTGTGAAACATTTGGTGTTATCGCTCTCACTCTCGCCGCCTCGCCATGGTCGACCAAAGAAACCGAGTGCACGTGCTCAGCATCCTATCCAGAGGTTTTCTATGGGAAATAGAGGTATGAGTGTTGCCAGCATTGCTGCAGAGGTTGAAGGGGTGGGAGGTCAGCCTGTCAGTGCTCAGACCATACACCGCACACTGAATCAAATTGGTCTGCATGGCTGTCGTCCCAGAAGATGCACAAGAAAGCCTGCAAACAGTTTGCTGAAGACAAGCCGACTAAGGACATGGATTACTGGAACCATGTCCTGTGGTCTGATGAGACCAAGATAAACTTATTTGGTTCAGATGGTGTCAAGTGTGTCGCAGCAACCAGGCGAGGAGTATAAAGACAAGTGTGTCTTGCTTGCAGTCAAACATGGTGGTGGGAGTGTCATTGGGGTGGGACTGATGGCACTGGGGAACTACAGTTCATTGAGGGAACCATGAATGCCAACATGTACTGAAGCAGAGCATGATCCAAGGAGACTGAACCGCAGGGCAGTATTCCAACATAACGACCCTAAACACACCTCCAAGATGACTGCCTTGCTAAAGAAGCTGAGGGTAAAGGTGATGGACTGGCCAAGCATGTCTCCAGACCTAAAGCATCTGTGGGGCATCCTCAAACGGAAGGTAGAGGAGCGCAAGGTCTCTAACATCCACCAGCTCCATGATGTCATCATGGAGGAGTGGAAGAGAACTCCAGTGGCAGCCTGTGAAGCTCTGGTGAACTCCATGCCCAAGGGGGTTAAGGCAGTGCTGGAAAATAATGGTGGCCACACAAAATATTAACACTTTGGCCCCAATATGGACATTTTCACTTAGGGGTGTACTCACTTTTGTTGCCAGCGGCTTAGACAATAATGGCTGTGTGTTATTTCGAGGGGACAGAAAAATTACACTGTTATACAAGCTGTACACTCACTACTTTACATTGTAGCAAAGTGTCATTTCTTCAGTGTTGTCACATGAAAAGATATAATCTTTACAAAAATTTGAGGTGTGTGTGTGTGTGTAAAACACACACACACATTATATATATCTATATCTATATCTATCTATGTATATGTGTGTGTGTGTGTGTGTGTGTGTGTGTGTGTGTGTGTGTGTGTGTGTGTGTGTTTTGTGTGTACATAAATATAGCAGGAGGACATGTTTACTGTCTTGGGGGGGTCTGATCGAGGAAGAAGGAAGTCAATATTCTTCCTTCTTACCCCCTCAGTCCCCCCCCCCCCAGATTCTGTCTTCTCTCCCCGATTCTCTACCTCTGGGTTGGTGAATCTGGGAGTGTGAATTCTGGCACAGATCTCCAGTGAAGTGTGGAGATCACTGCTTCATCAACTGGCCATTTCTGTGTCTGTCAGTGATGATCAGTGGAGAACATGTTCTCCCCTGATCATCTGTTTCATAAACCAAAAATGATCAGCTGCTCATCTGTTTCAAAACTGGACACCATATTGAAACCATTGTTACAAGGAAGTTAAAAACCACCACCGTGAGGTGCTACTACTAGTGCGTGTCCAATCTAAAACATTATGTAATGCAGAGTCTTAATGCATGGTTTGAAGTATAAAAAAAAAAGTGTTAACTCTTTTAGTCTAGAGCAGGGATCTCCAAACTACGACCCTCCAGCTGTTCGGAACTACACGTCCCATGAGGCATTGTAAAACTCTGACATTCACAGACATGATCAGGCATAATGGGAATTTTAGTTCCTTAACAACTGGAGGGCCGTAGTTAGAGACCCCTGGTCTAGAGTAGCATGTATGCTTTTGACTTATTGGCTGGGCCTCTTGCCATACACGGCCCCACTTTAACCAGCAGCATGACCAATTTAAATGTGGGAAGTAATAATTGGGCACTAGAGCTGTTTGTGTCCAGCTTTTTGCATGCCATACATGTAACAATGGCCAGTCTTAAGTGGGGTACACACTAGTAGAAAATCTGCTGAAAATTCCTGCCTGAGGTAAAATTGTACGATTTTCGGCTAGTGTGTACACAACTTTCAGCAGCCGATGCCGACATTTTCAACGAAAAAAAACGGAGGGACAAACCCCAAAATTTTCCCCGCACGACCAATTTTCTTTTAATGTGTATGCAGTACGTCTGTGAAAAATCGGAAACGAAAGACCGCACATGATCTGGAGTTGCTGACGACCCGGAACAAACATCCCAAAAAAAAAAATAAAAAATCGGACGAGAAATTTCGTGAACATTATGCGCTGGCAACTAAACGGTTATGACCGCTGAGCATGAGAGAGAAAAATCGGAGGATATTTCGTCCGATTCTCGTCAAGCGTGTACGAGCCATTCTAGACTAGGGTAATTCTAAACAATACATATCCCATATCAATTTGGTAATTTAAATCAGATTTTAAAGTGATTGTAAAGTCTCGTGTTATTTTTATAGGGGAAAAAAAAAATGTTATACTTACCACCTCTGTGCAGTTGGTTTTGCACAGGGCAGCCCGGATCCTCCTGTTCTCGGGTCCTTGGCTGGTGCTCCTGGCCCCTCCCCCCTTTTGAGTGCCCCCACAGCAAGCAGCTTGAGCCAAGTGTGTCCATTCAGACATGGAGCTGCTGTTTGGCCCTGTCCCCCCCCCCCCCTCTTTCCTGATTGGCTAACTGAGTTTTATTGACAGCAGCGGGAGCAAATGACGCCTCTGCTTTATCTTAGCCATTCAGGGGAGAGTCCCGGACGGCTGAAGCACTCGTGGAGTGGACATTGCTGGATAAAGAGGGGGCTCAGGTAAGTAATAAGGGAGCTGAGGGGAGCCACTGCACACAGAAGGCTTTTTATCATAATGCATAGAATGCATTAAAGCGGAGTTCCAGCCACAAAATCGACATAGTCTATTTTGGGCCATCCGCTTGCTATAGCTCATCTGAAACAGAAATGGATAATTGCGATTTTGTTTTTTTTTTTACTCACCTTGTAATTGCAGAAAAACATACTCCCCTTTTTTCCACTTCCTCCCGCGGCCCGCGCCGTCACTTCCGCTTTGCAATGATTCCTGGGAGCTGAACGTCATCGCTCCCAGGAATCAATGCGCCTGCACCGACCCCGACGTCAGTTCCGGTGCAGGTGCATCATACCTTGCTAAACAGCTTCTGGGCATGCCCAGAAGCTGTGCAGGGATGACGCTGCAGACCCGGAAGTGATGGCGGGGCCGGCGCAGTGCATCGTGGGACCGAAGAGGATGGAAGAGGCCGCAGAAGAGGATCGCGCTGGCTTCAAGCTGCCCACACCTGAGATGGCGCTGGAGAATACATTTTAAAAGTAAGTATTTCTTCTAAAAGGTAAGTGCGAACCGGGACAGATCAGAGGCTAGCCATTGTGGAATGTACTAGCCCTGACTGTCCCGGGGATATGTATGTTGAAATATTTTTTTTTTTTTGTGGCTGGAACTCCGCTTTAAGATATATAAAAAAAAAAAAACCTTCTGCCTTTACAACCCCTTTGAACCCATGACCAATTATTTAAATGATCACCGAATTGCCTGTTTTTTTGCAATCAATTTCTAAAAGCTTTATTTATTTTTTTTTATTTATTTATTTTTTTTTTTTAAATGGTTCTGTAAAATGGTAGCTTTGTATTGCCAGCATTCGTTTAAAGCCTAACTCTGGGATTTGGAAAAAAAACTACCTTTGCAGTGGGCCATACTGCAAGGGTTGAATGCTTGTAAAAGTGAAGCTAAACTGTATCTGAGCACCATAAACTGAAAAAAATTAATTTTTAATGTTCAAAACAAACTGTCTCCATGCTTTATTTGGTTGAGAAATCACTTTGAAAAATGCCCTCCTAGTAATTCTAGCCACGGCCATCTTTGGTAAGGGTAGTCAGTTCATGCAGAATTTACTTCCTGGAATCTATTTGCCCTTAGCTCAGGCAGGAGGGTGTGCCTATGTGAGACAGTCCCACTTCCTCTCCTCCAAGATGAAAGAAAAATAGTCCATGAAGACTAAGACCTGAAGGTCAGAAACCCAGAAGCAACTGAGGAAATGTAAATGAGGTTAGAACAAGTAAATGTAAAGCAGAGTGGCCATCTTGGAGACCTGTAGAGATGTATTGATATACAGAGCTGTCCTGTAATGCTGTACAGAGAGTACTAAATAAACATCCGTTGTTCCAGACCAGAGTCTTGTCTCTCACAACACGGAGAATATAACAGTGGCGACGAGGATGGGATTTACAAGGTTACTATCCGTGTGAGAAAGGAAAAGAAGAAGAAAAAAAAAAAAACTCTGAATTGTCAGCTGGATACAAACACCCACAGAGCCCAGCAGGAAAATGTCATTGATCGGGATTAAGTGATTTTGATGGAGAACAGACATCGTGGAGCTCCTGGATTGAGAGACTGGAACAGTATTTTGCTGCAAATGCCATCCCAGGCGACAGGCAAGTAGCAGTATTTCTGACACTGGTTGGTGCTAGGACATATGATACTCTTAGGGATCTCCTTTTTCCCTGAAAAACCAGCAACTAAGACTTTGGCAGAGCTCCTGACACTGTTAGGGAATCCCTTCCAGCCTAAACCACTAGAGATTGCAGAGAAATTCCGGTTCTATCAGCGGCAGCAACAGCCAGGTGAAGATATTAAGGCTTATGTGCTCGCCCTTCGCAGACTAGCCTCAACCTGTTCTTTTGGGGAGTACTTACCAACTGCACTGAGGGATAAGTTTGTCATGGGACTAAATAGTGAGTCTAGCCAAAAGAGACTGTTAACAGAGAAAGCTCTTACCCTTACAAAGGCAATTGAGATAGCTTCAGTGATGGAAATGGCTGTGAAAGATACAGAGGCATTGAACCCCCAGAGCAGAAGGGAAGAGGTTAAAGAGGAAGTTTTCAGAATAGCACTCAAGCCAACTGCAGCTAACTGTAAATATAGAACCTCACCAACCCGGACGTCGGCTTGCTACCGTTGTGGGAATACAGACCATGATCACAAAGTCTGCCGGGTTAAGGATCAGCTCTGTCATAATTGTGGTAAGGCAGGCCATCTGAAACGAGTCTGCCGTAGTAAGAAGGTGCGAAATAAACAACCTCTGCACACCAGGACAAAGGCATATATGGTGGGAAGATATACATCGTCATCTGAATCAGAGGATGAGGAAGTGCTCCACAGATTGGACATACATCATATGCATTCAGCACCCTCTGCAATGACTGTAGAGGTAACCGTGGAAGGAAAGAAACTCAAGATGGATGTAGACACAGGAGCAGCAGTTTTAGTTATCACCCAGAAACAATGGAGAAAACTTCTGATCCGAACAACTGTCCGTCCAACACCAAAACTGCAGACATACTCAAAGCAGATACTCCACCCACTGGGGTACGTGAAAGTACAGGTATCCTACAATGGTCAGACAAAGAGAATGCCACTGTATATCCTAGAACATGGGGGACCCCCTCTCTTTGGGAGAGACTGGATTGCTTACTTTGGCATGCCAGACATCGCCATAAACCCCTGCAACACCGTGACCATCCCAGCAAGAGATAACGAGGGATGGGTGGAATCCCTGAAACAGCGATTCCCACAAGTCTTTGATAACCATTTGGGAAAAATAAAGCATGACTGTGTGAGAGACACAGGACTCTAGTCTGGAACAACGGATGTTTATTTAGTACTCTCTGTACAGCATTACAGGACAGCTCTGTATATCAATACATCTCTACATGTCTCCAAGATGGCCACTCTGCCCCTTGACCCTTGTCATCACTCCTGGGTGGAGCCAGCCTTAAAGTGACAGTACATGTGAAACCCTTCAGATATAACACCTTCCTATAATTATTAAAAAGTTAATTGAGAGAGTTTAGTTCCACTAGCATACTAAAGTCACTTTCATTACAATAAGTATTGATGGGGAACACTCAAAATGCTGTGTTAGTAATGTGGTGGATGGTGTGTTTTTTTTTTTTTTTTTTTTTGTCCATCCCTGTAGCTGCAGCTGCTGTTTTTTAGTATTTGTGCCTCTCCATAACAAACAGTAGGGCATGGCTACATCCACTTCCTGCTGATTGCAAAACTAAAAACACATCCCTGGCCACCCTTTAAATATGCATGTTCCAGGGAGGGAGCTGATCACTGGAAGGTATAAACTCCAGCGAAAGGCTGCCCATACATAAGTTGCTTGATTACATTCTATCATACCTGCTTCCAGGACAGCAATCAAGCAACTGATTAGCTCAACAGTATGCACAATCCACTGGCCAGCAAGGAGGAACATGCTCATCTAAAAAGATGTCAGGAATGTGTTCCTTCAATCTGGTTCATCACTGAAAAATCATCTGAATGTGTGGTTGCAAAGGGAGTTGAGAGTGCAGGATTAAATTTTAGAAATCAATTAAATCAATGCAAATTTGGGTCTTCAAGGTATTTAATAGAATAGTGGATAATCTGACAGATTGGGGTTAGGAGTTCCATAGGATTGGAGAGGCTCTGGAAAAGTCCTGGAGGCGAGCATGGGAGGAGGTGACGAGGGAGGTAGAGAGCAGGAAGTTTGGAGAGGAACGAAGAGAGTGATTCTGTTGGTATTTTGAGACGAGGCTAGTGATGTAGCTGGGGGTTAAATTGTGGATGGCTTTGTAAGATGTTAGTATTAATTGAATTTGTTGGGTGAGCGGAAGCCAGTGGAGGGATTGGCAGAGAGGAGTAGCGGACACTGAGCGGTTGGTAAGGTGAATGAGTCTGGCAGCAGCATTCATGATGGATTGAAGGGGGGGGGGATAGCCTGTGAAGAGGTAAGCCAATGAGGAGGGATTTGCAGTAGCCGAGGCACTAGATGACCAGGGAGTGAACTAGGAGCTTTGTTGTGTCTTTGGTTAGAAAGGGGCGCATTTTGGAGATGTTGCGGAGGTTGAGGCGGCAAGATTTGGACAGTGATTGGATGTGGGGCTTTAAGGAGAGAGTTCAGAGTCCAGGACTACACCTAGGACCTTGGCATGCAGGGATGAGCTGATAGTTGTGCCATCCATTTTGGCAGAGATCGGGGGAATGGGCACGTGGTGGAGGAAAAAAGTTTAGTTTTTTAATAGATTGAGTTTGAGGAAGTGGTGTGACATCCAGACTGATATATCTGCTAGTAAATTTGTGATCCATGAGGAGACTGAGGGGGTGAGCTGAGGGGTGGATAAATAGATTTGATTTTACTGTTGTGAGTTTAGTAACACTTTAAGTTGGGCTTTAACGCTAGAGGATAAGGAATTGGGTGCAATAATTACTTTACTCCTTGCTCCAGCAGGCTCACTCAAGCTGTGTGACAAGTCCCCCACAGCCTCCTTTTATAGGTACCCTGGGCTGCAATTGCATGAAAACATCATCTAGGACTTAAAGTGGAGTTCCGGCCTATTTTGCAACTTTAGTGATTCCTGGAGTGCTCCCTATGCTGATCAACAATTGGGCATTTTAAATTTTTTTTCGGGGGTCCCTTACCTTATTTTTAGGGCATTTTTGATTGTACTTCCTCCTTCTCCATCCCCCCCCCCCTCTGTGGCCACGGCCTCCGACATCACTTCCACCTTTTGCATTGCATCCTGGGTGCTGTTTGTCATCACTCCCAGGAGGCTGGAATCAGGAAGAACTCCCAGAACACTTCCTGGAATCAGGAAGAAGGACACAGCAGATTAAACTGAGGCTTCCGATGCCCACGTCTAAGATGGCCGCACCCAGACAGCGTTTTTAAAAGTAAGATTTTGACTAAAATCCAATACTGTACACCTTGTAAGTATGAGAATAGCGGTTCTGTAAAGGGCGATGGATTAGTATTATAGGGGTATTTTTAGTTAAAAAAGGCATTTGAGGCCGGAACTCCGCTTTAATGATATTGTCAAGTACAATGCAGGACCAATAGCAATGTTCTGTGTGTAAGAACTGTTCACAAGTCACTGTGGAGGAGTGTGCTGGTGCAAGGAATAAGATATAACATAACGCAAAGTAGTGCATTATGGTGTGCTGCAATGGAGGTTTGCTGGGCTGAATGAAAAATCTTGGCTGGCTTAATTGTCTTCAACAACAAAAAAAGCTTGCACTCCCTGCTGATTGGAGAGAATTGACTCCGAAGGCAGTTTGTCAGACCTCTGTAGAGAGACCACTGCTTCCACACAGAGCACAGGTCCTGCTCTCCAACATTCTGGCAGGGGACAGGCTATTTTATTCAGGCTGTGGCTGTTTTGTAAAGAAAATAACTTAAAGCGGTAGTATCCTGCTTTTTTCACTTTTAACTACAGGTAAGCCTATAATAAGGCTTACCTGTAGTTACAATAAATATCTCCTAAACCTGCACGGTTTAGGAGATATTCCCACTGTATGAAGCCGCTGACGAGTGCGGTGCATGCGCTCTGAAGGTCCGGGGGGGGACCTTCAGAGTTCCTTGCCGGGAATTGCCCGAAAATCACTCCCGCGCGCATGCGCGGGAGTGACGTCATTGCGGCTCCGGGCCAATCACAGCGCCAGAGCCGCCGTACCCGGAAGAGACGCCGAGGGATCATGTCAGCGCCCACAGCGATGTCTGGGGGTCCGTGTCGGGGCTTCGTTCTAAGGTAAGTGTTTCATAATGAGCTAGTATGCGATGCATACTAGCTCATTATGCCTTTGTCTTGCAGGTTTTTTTTTTTTTTTCTTGGATGAGTTTACTACCGCTTTAATACCTTTTTTTGTGTTTTTATTGCACTTGGAATATATTTACCTAATTTAAACTAAAAGTTCAGTTGGTCTTTTATAATGTATTTGTTTATTACAAGCATGTACTGTATTGGAATGTAAAAATTCCTACGCTTCAAGAGGTCTTCATGGCACGGCGTGGCTGTTCCAGGCAAACGTGACACGAATTTTACTGTATATCTCTTCCTGACATTCCTGAATCCTGTGTGTCCCTCTTTACTACCAAATGGTTTAAATTATTCTCCTCAATGTAACAGGATTTGAAAGCTCCAATATTGTAATTCTATCTCCTGACGGCCTTTCAAGTAAACTATTTTTGTTTAAGCAGCTGTATTTCTGAATGAAAATACCTAGGATAAATATTGGCCTGATCATATTCGAGCAATTAATATAGTGGGAGCAGATGAAACCTATTCAGTGGAAATCATGTATGGTGTGCAAGCTGTGTGTATATAGTGGGATATAGGGCCGATGAGATCCACAAAACTCAAGAACCTTTCCTGCTTTTACTCTTACAATTTTCTGAAGTACGTACAGCTTGTGTGTTTTGTATTATAGTGCTATGTATTCATTCTGTTTCTATTCTTGAATTGATTACTGGAGAATGGAGTCCTGTGTGAGTTTATTTTTTTATTTTATTCTAAAAAAAAAAAAAATATTTATATATAATATTTTTTTTTATGACTTAAGAACTTCATGTTGCGGTAATTTTTGTTGCATGCAAATTTTAAGGCTACATTCACATGTGGGCGTAGCGGATCACGGGCAGAATCACCGTGATTCTGCCCGCGATCCGGAATCATTGCAAATCGCGGGACGCCTGTGCGATGCCCGTGATTTGCAATGGCACCCCAAACGCTGTGCGATGTTGCCGCGATCGCGGTAACATCACGCGAACAGAATCGTGGGACGCATGACGCACAAAAGAAGCTCCTGTACCTATGTTACCGCGATTCGGCAGGCGGAAATCGCGGCAACATCGCACAGCGTTTGGGGTGCCATTGCAAATCACGGGCATCGCACAGGCGTCCCGCGATTTGCAATGATTTCCGGATCGCGGGCAGAATCGCTGTGATTCTGTCCGTGATCCGCTACGCCCACATGTGAACGTAGCCTAAACGGAATGTAAAGTGTACTGTCAGTAAACAAACACATTGTTACATACTTGCTCTCCTGTATTTTTGATTCTTAAAATTTGTGCCATAGATTGGTCACTAGAGCATTTTTTTT
This sequence comes from Pelophylax lessonae, assembly GCF_965119305.1. Lineage (NCBI taxonomy): Eukaryota > Metazoa > Chordata > Amphibia > Anura > Ranidae > Pelophylax > Pelophylax lessonae. The sequence continues at coordinate 595,083,205 of NC_138770.1, read as the reverse complement.
TTTTTTTTATCACCCTTCTCATAAGGTCAAGATTTTTTGCTGTCGGATCCCCCAATAGGGCGTTTCACTCTCCCTATTTGTCCTGTTTACCATTATCATTAAAAGTAAATGAAAATCCCAAATGTTGGGTTGTCCCCAGAAAAGTAATCGAGGGGAAATCTTCCAATGGGGACACTAGCACTAGTTCTGGTGATCTAGGTGGCCCCAAAAGATTTCCTCTCCCTTCCTGTTTTGGCTATGGGGCAGGAAGTGAAGGGAAGTCTCCCCAATGGGACACAGATTGCACAAATGAACCGTTTTAACCCCCTTTACTCTATCCAAAATTATTTTAAAAAAAAATGCTTAAAAGCTTGAGGTGAGGGCTGCTAACCTGCATCCCCTAAACCTGACCTCCAGATGTAAGTTATCTGTATGTGCTCAGCTTCAGGATCATTAAGAGTGAGCAATGTCTGAGCCTGTCACCACCACTGCATCATCATGATTGATTGACAGTGGGGATTGGGCATGTTGTTGGTTCATGGAAGGATATTTTTTTTTTTTCCTCTACGTGTCACCAGTATTTTGGTTGCAGCCCGGGGTCTTGAGTGAGGGTTTCCTTAAGAGGTTTTACCAGTAGCTTAAACTTGACTTTGGCTGTGATAAATTAGAAAAGAAGAGACACAGCTGGAGAAGTGATAAAGAAATGATGGCACTTCTAAAAAGAAAACCGCTGACCATCTCAAGAACAAAATCCTTCTGTTGAAAAGATCATTGATTTCCCTTGACAATTTAAGAGAACATCTGTGCAGAATTGAAGTGGATTTCTTCGGAGGTAGCATGTGCCGTGCCGTGTGATATTTGAGATCACAATGCAAAGCCTTCTTTCTGCACCCTATAATGAATATAGCAGGTCTGTTGATATTTCATTATGTCTTGTGTTTCGTTTCATCACTACTTTACGTGCCTGTTCCAGGAAGGATTGCAGGATCTCGTCTTAGCTGAATTTTTTTCTTTCCTTCTTGAAAGAAAAAAGGTCAGTAGCAATCTTTTGCTGCCTCCTGTTTACGTTCTACACAGGCCAGTCAGGAATTTTAGAGATATTGGGGTTGATTTACTCAAGCAATAGAGGCTGTTCACCAACATTCACTTTCCAAAGTGACTTGGTAAGCGAAGAAGGTCAATCTGTATTGGTAGTGTCAATCTGTGTTCGCAGTGTATGTGTCCAGTGAAGGATTGCAACGAGGCTGGTTTGCTAAAGGGGTTGGCACCAGCCTCTTCCAACCTTTCTGTCCTATGGAAGCCCTTGAAATTTTTAGGAACCTTGAAATAATAATTTTTAAGTCTTAGAGGAACCCCTTCTTCTTGAATGTATTCCTTTGGGGGTCAGTGGATAGACTGCCTCCTGCACACAGTGGTTGCCCTAGTGCCACCCTTACAAACAATATTCTAAACAAGCTGCGCTGAATCACACCCTTACAAACAGACTGGTGACATGCTGTTGGCTTTGCCGATTGGCATTGAATCCTTATCTTTGCAGCAACATCAAGAGGAAGGTCATTCGGTCACAGCTCAAAGATCCCTCTAGAGCAAAGATCCAAATTTTGATCCCGGATGTGGCCCTTTGTTTGCTTTTTCTGGCCCTTGGGGCACTATTCCCCCCCCCCATTGTTGGGGGGGGGGGGGGAATGGGACACCGTTCTTCCACGGACACTAGTGATGGTGATGGGGTACAGTTTCTCCCACTGACACCAATAACACACACAAGAACCCCATTCTCAAGATTTTATCTTCTAATACACCAGATCAGTATTTGAGCAAATTTGTATATGCTAGCCTGGTAGGCTCCTACCTCCTTCTAGTCAGTTGACTTTCACCAATGGGCTGCCATCCATCTGAGAAAGAGAAGAGGATATAGCTAAATGTACTAGCTAACAATAAGTTGTCTGCAAATGGTAGTATGACTGAGACAGTAGCCTATAGCATAAAACAAATCCTCTGCTTGCGTGAGCCACGAATTAAACTCTTAGCTGACTAAGGGCCAATTTACACTATATGCGGTGACAGACGTTTTACCGTTGTGTAAAACGTCTGTCACCTCAGGGACGCACTGGAAGCCACTGTTGCCTATGTGTCCCATTCACACTGCTAAGCAAAGCTTTAGGCGTCTTACACACTGCTGCCAAAATTTTTTTTTTTTCTCTGATCTAAGTGCAGCCCATTGTTTTCAATGTGCTTGTACACACAGGCGCGTAAACTTGCTCTGAATATAGATGAATAAAGATGAGTAAATGAAAAGTGCAGAAATACATGTTGCTGGTCAGTGCTTATGCGGGCAATGTTAATTTGAGGTTAAAATTGCTTTTTTTTTTTTTTTTTTTTTTTTTGTGTGTATTTTGCGCTTAATTGCACGTACATATATACCTAGAAATACTGATGATCTAACATCAGTACCGTGTGCAAGTACCCCTAATTGACTGAAGCAAGCCCTGTTTTTAATATTACCACCATGGGATGAGACCTGCTTGGCTCATGGAGCCTACTGATATACAGTAATCCCTTTAGGACTCTACCAACCAACACCCCTGTCCCTAATAAAATTGAATGAAGGTAAAAACAGATGTTGGCAATTGTCTTTTATTGCCTTGTGCTTCCATCCATAAGTCATTCTATCACTTTACTACAATCCCAACCAACAGGACTATTGTCTGTTCTAAAGAGTCTACATTGATTTGTGTGTTTATCATGCGATTATCCAGGATGCCAGTGTTAATTTTAACATCAAATTTAAAATTTAAAGCGGAGTTCCAGCCAGTATAGCCTGTATATATAAAAAAAAAATGTAAAGTCAGCAGCTAAAGATACTGTAGCTGCTAACTTTTAATATAGGGACTCTTACCTGTCCAGGGTTCCTGTGATGTTGGCACCCCAAGCCGGTCTGTCCATCGGCTTCAAGTGCAGGCGTCGGCATTGCTAGTAGGGGAAATTGGCAGTTGCCAAATTGGAAGTCTTTAGGTGAATCATGCTACACTTTCTGGATGGTCCCATCATCTTCTGGGACACACACAGGTCCCAGAAGGCAGTGGGGGGTAAAGGAGGAGGGCCCGATGAAATTGCAGAAGTGACGTACCTCACCATGGTTGGACGGAAGTCCACCTGAAAAACGTCGGAAAAGGTACCACAAAGACTGAAAAAAAGTGCCCAAAAAACCAGGGGGGTGGGGGTGCTTTATTGTATAAAATCTAGCTGTATTTCAGCCTGGAACTCCGCTTTAAGCCTGCTACACACTATCAGTTTTTTTTTTTTTTTTCGTTCATCCCAGGGGGCTGAATGGAAGAAAAAAATCTGAAGAGTTTAGGAGGAGATCCTGTACTATTAATCTGATGTTGGTACAGCGATCTACCCACTTAGCTACTGTGTTCTGACGGGGACAGCCCCCGCCAGAACACACAGGTCAATGGCTTAGAGCAGTTGTCCTCAACTCCGGACCTCGGGGCCCACTAACAGGCCAGATTTTAAGTGTTACCTTGGGGAGACCTTGGGGAGATGCAGACTAGAATACTGCAATCACTGAGCAGCAAATGAGATCACCTGTGATGTAATTTAGTTATCTTGCAAACCTGGCCTATTAGTGGGCCCCGAGGACTGGAGTTGAGGACCACTGGCTTAGAGCACTAATTGCAGACATTTTTCGGTCATGCCCCTACGTTCGTCCTGCTTCTGTTGAATCGACTGACTTACACATGGGCCAAATGTCGGCCGGTTTCCATGGAACTAGCTGATACCACCCGCTATTCGGCCCAAGTGCCTTTGGTCTTAGTCAGTCTTTTGACTAAGATGCCATTTTAGATTTAGTCATATTTTAAATGTCATCTGAATTGTTTTAGTTGTATTCTACTCGACTAAAATCTCCAGTACGTTTTTTGGTCAACTAAAATCCAACGGGTTTAGATCAATTGTAATGTATTATTTAAACATTTCTCTAAATTTCCAAACCCCTGGAGGAAAACTGCAATAATGTGTTATTTATGGTATTAGGGTTTTTGAATTTGCACTACAGACACAGATTAAGCCGTTGTGATATAACCTCTTTATAAATAAAAACCCAAGTCTTGCTACAAGCATAATGCTTTTTTGACAGAATGCCAACTTTAAAATTTAAAAAAATCTAACAAAAAATCAGGCCTTCACTTGCTAAAAATCAGAGAGCTACCATGGGAGCCGGAAGAACTGTCAGATGGAGCTGTCAAAAGCCTGGGTGCTAGTAGCCAATCTGTAATGGTTTCAGAGGAAAAACCACGCCTTCATCAACTGATGAAGAAAGAGGCAGATGAAGGCACAGTTTTGCCTCTGAAATGCTTCCTGATTGGCTGCTAGCAAACAGGGTTTTGACAGCTCCATCTGACTGTTCTTCCAAGGTTCCTACTGTGGCTCTGACAGCTTCTTTGGATCTCATCACCGGCATCTACTGCCTCTCTATGATCCCAGCGGCTTCATTCGGGACTATTACCACTACTGATGGCTTCACATTAAGCTAATTCTATGCCTGTTTCACATTAAAGGTTGTGCATGCATTACCATTGTTTTTATACTTTTTATATGAATAAAAATCTTGCTGCACTATTGGCGGCCTGGGGCCTTTCTCTAACCTCCTTACTATCAAAAAAAAAACACCCCTCCCTAAATTTTAGTTCCATTTGCGTTCATTGACGAAAATTGGCATTGATTTTCGTCATAGTTTTTGTCACTGAAAACATGCCACTTATGAAAAATGACAAATATTTTTGTCAATGAAATTAACACTACAGGATGTCAACAGTAAAGTGAACTATACACAACTAGAGTTTGGCCAATTCAGCAGGAAATTGAAGGCGTTGGTTGCCCTGTAGGCACCAGGCTTTACAACCTTTAATTGAAAAACCAATGAAGCCGGGTGGAAAATTGTTGGCCGAACAGTGATTGCATCCAGCCTGATATTCAGGTATTCAGACAGCCACTGGCTCTGTCCATACTGTTTGCATGACTAGCATAACAGTCATCTGAAATTCGGAAAACCTGTATCATAATGCATTGAAACTTGCCGTTATGGGGGTTCCTTGCTGATTCAGGTGGTTTAAATTATTGTAATTATTAAATTTTCAGCTGCATGCCAATATATCTTAAAGCAGGTGCTGGAAGACCATAAAGAATTATGTAAGATTATAAAATGCTCAAAGGAGATTTATTAAAGGGACATTAATTTTTATTTGTGGTAAAATATGCTTTTCAGCAAATGTATAATGCTGCTTTACTACTATAATTTTTGCTTTGTTAGTCATGCTAGAGGGTTAGATTGTGCATATTTTGTTAAATGCATGTGAAATGGTTACTTTTTTTTTTATTTTTTTTTTATATGAGCCATGTATAATGGTTCCCATATTCCATGAGGATTGCTTGATACAGCCTGCATTCACCTGAAAGGACTAAGCCCTGTCTGTTTTAGATTAGATGCTAAATGTAAGTAGTAAAACCGTTCCACGTTCGAACATTTCTTCAGGGCAGGCAACAGCTTTTACATGGTTTTCTGTTGGGTCTAGGGGTGGCTTGTGTTGAGGGTAAGCTCTTGTGGGCCAAGCTTTGAGAGTATGTACACATTTCCAGTGTGCAGGGAAAGTTTGTATGCAACAAAATTACTAACAGAAATGTAGTTTTCTGGAATTCAGCTCCTAAATACAGATTTAAAAAGAAGTATGAGCTTTAAAAAAAAGAGAGAAAAAAAAAACATTTTATACTCAACTAGGTGAATGCCGCATCGATCCAATACTGCATCTGTCCCCCATCGCCTCTGCACTGAGTGTACAAACACTGCTGACCGCTCAGTTCTCCCAACCGCTCTGAGCAGAGAGCCCTGAATGTGGAGGGGAGGGGCTGTCTAAGGTTTAGGGCGGATCGTTGGTGCCGATCCAGGGTTCAGGGTGGATCCTGATCATATGGTCAGGAGCTTTTCAGAGCCTGGACCGGCTCTGTGACATCAGCTGAAAACAGGTTACAGAAATGCTGAATGAACTGCACTCCTGTGACCAACAGAAGTATAGCCAAAAAAGCTTTGGCTATGCTTCCCCATTTAAAGAATACCTAAATCCTAAAACAAAAATTGTAGATAGTGTAGCTTACCAGTCCTTAGATGTGGTAATTGCATTAGTTTTTCCTTTTTCAGGCTTTGAACATTTTCTGCAATTACAAAAATACATGTTGGTCCTGCCAGAAATCAAGTGTCCTTGTCACTTTCTGCTCAATGAACTAAAATCTGAAGCGATGTGATCAGCTTTCCCAACTATCTTCTGTGAGCTACAAAAGAATGCCCCTCTTTGTAAGGGGATTGGGAGGAGAGAGGGCGTCTTTGTAGTCCAAATCGGGTAAGCAGCTTTATGAGGCAAACCTCCATAGATGCAGTAAATCAGCATGGTCACTCTAGGACAGGGAGTGTCCCCCTGGCAGGATCACCAAGAGGGGAAAAAAGGGGGTAAACAAAAAACCAATGCAGCCACCACATTGAAGGACTGACTGGTAAGCTGTAATGTATTGCTTTCTTGTTCTTGGCTTTGGATTCACTTTATTGGCCACAGTTTGCTTATGGCTGTAATCCCAGGCTCTTCAGTAGTAAACGAAGCCTGTCTAAAAAATATCCTATAAGTTTTGGGGTCGGTTCACACTGTAGCGATACCAGACATTGCATGTGATTTTTCACCCCCACTGCTGTGCAAATCACATGCAATGTCATTGTATGGCTGAATTTGCATCGCATGAGGACAAAACTCGTGCAGAACCCTTTTTTTTGGTCTGCACCAGAATCTGATTGCATAGGTGTTCACACCTTTGCAATCCGAATCCGGTCCGAATTGAAAGTTCGCACTGCGATATGCGAACTGGTCTGGGGGTGTCACTAACTTTGTATTGACACTCCCACCGGTTCACATATGGCAGTGTGAACTGCCTGTGAGCTGGGTTCCCGCATCGCACCAATGTGAACCGAGCCTTGGACAGCATACAAGCTGTTACATATAATGGAGCTCCAACCATCAGTAAACCCAACTTGCATCAGTTTTACTAGGTTTGTAAACTGTACATCTGTTTTATATGTGTGGCTCCATTTTCCAATTGAAAAAAGAATGGTCAGCCCATAACTGGATATTCTGTATTGTTTTTCTTTTCCTCCATTCCTCCATTTCCTCCATTTGTTTGCAGACTGAAGACTGCTTAGAGATTAGTGTAGCCCCTGACCTTTCTACTCTGTAATACACCTGCTTGCCTTTTGAACCTTACCTGGACTCCTTAGAGTTGGAGCCAGTCTTCTAAACTCCACTTATAATAGATGTAGCAAAAAAATTTCTAGGATCATTCAAGAAGTTTAATATAATTTCAGTTTGTGACTTTACAGCTAAATTATAGGTACAGATTTTAAAACCTAGTTGCATTAACTCAGCTTGGAGCAAGGTAAGCATGATTTTACCGTACCTTAGGGACCGATGTGAAAGCAGAGAATCACTGTAGTAGTCACTGTTACTACAGTGATTGTTGCTGTCGTCCAGTTCCATTCAAAGAAAACCTTGCATTTTTCTCAGTTAATGTAAAGCATTTTCTGATTGGATGAGGTGGAGATTGTGATGTCCCAGCCCTGCCTCTTCTTCATCCAATCAGATAATGCCTTGCATTCATTGAGAAAAATGCAAGGTGTTCTGTGAATGGTGCCTGTGCCAAGCGAACGCCCCCATGTTGGCACAGAACCTTTTTGGAAGACCGCAGGGATAACTTTAGTAACCTTAACTACTACAGTGATTCTCCACTTCCACAGCAGTCCGATGATATACAGTATATACAGTTTACTTGGTCCAAGCTCGACCACCATACCCAAGCTATAAATTCATACCTGAAATTTTGGTTCTTTCCAAAAACAATGGAAACCACTTCCTAATTTTTAAAATGGGTCTGTAGACCATGAAGCTCTTAATTGGACTGACTCCTGATCTATGTTTAGAGTGTATGTTTGGGCAAAGTAAATAATATTCAGTACATGCATATTTCCCCATGTTGTATCCCTTTAAAAACGTTGCAGGCACATAAAAACATGTTGCTCTGCGAGAAGTCCAGTGTGCTCTTAAATTCCTGTAGTAAACTGACATACTGCCTGTGCTGCACTGAAATACCAAGTTATGGTATCAGGCCTGCCCAGTTCTGCTCTGAATTACTGAACCTACATATGTTCTAGAGAAGGGTAGGTAGACCTAACACACTTCCTGTCCTAGGTGACAACACTGCTCCTCTAAATACAGTACAGTGAGCAAGCAATGTCATCCTAAGGCCCCTCTCACACGATCGGATCTGCCTGTCCGTTTTTCAGGTGGACCAGATCAGGCCACCCATTGACCTCTATGGGGAGGCGGATGTCAGCAGACATGTGTTCGCTGACACCCTCCTGGCATCCGATCCGACAAGATCCGCTGAAAACAGACATGTGGCGAAACGTTCGCCATCCGTCCAGCGGGTTGAATCGGAAGAAATCCTCTGGGCCATTGTTGCATAGCGGTCATGCTACAGTAGTGTGCATTAGGTCCAACACTTTGTGCAAGGATGGTTGATGACCTGCAGGTCACACAAAATGGTTGCACTGGACAGTGTGGAGCCCTGTTTAGCATTCTGTTAAGATTGCATTTTCTTTTAATGCCCCTCCAGAGGTGCACCGTGCAGACTTTTCTTTAGGGTTTGAAGACTGTGACTGTCCTATTAACGGGAATGAAGTCAAGCAGTAAATTTACCGCTCACCCTTTTCACATTGACCGTGTGTCTCTCTCCGTAGGGATCCTTTGATGTTGTAACAATAGAACATTGACCTAGTGGAAGATTAGGGCCCTTGAGGAAAGAAAAGAAAGCATGGTGCTGTTAACCCATGATTGGTTTGAGAACTTGATATACTGTTTTCGACATGCACCTTGTTTTTTTGTGGTAACACAGTGATATACTTTACAGTATAGTCTTCTCACCTCCAAGATGCCCCTGCAGCTGCCCAGCATGAGGTGGTATGAGAAGTTTTAAAAATGTTGGAAGGTTAAAAGTTTAGTTAACAAGGATTAAACTTGTGACATTGTAGAATAGAAAAATAAACATAAAGAGGTTTTGGCACCAAACAATCGGCACATAAGAACGTTGTTTATAGCTGTTAAATATGTGACCTCCCTGAGGTCAGGGCACAGGGAACAGAGCAAGAAAAGAAACCATTATCACTGCAGCATTGACCTGTTACAATCCAGTTGTTTAAAGGTTTCATATAATTGAATTCTATGTAACCATACACCGCTTAAAAAAATAAATTATATATATATATATATATATATATATATATATATATATATATATATTACAGTGGTGGGATTCAAAAATTTTAGTAACCAGTTCCGACTTTCCCAGCAGAATGACCAGCGTGCCCCCTTTCAATGCACAATGACCAGCGTGCCCCCTTTCAATGCACAGTGACCACAGCATTGCCCCCAATGATTGCAGAGTGCCAGCCACAGCATTGCCCCCAATGATTGCAGAGTGCCAGCCACAGCATTGCCCCCAATGATTGCAGAGTGCCAGCCACAGCATTGCCCCCAATGATTGCAGAGTGCCAGCCACAGCATTGCCCCCAATGATTGCAGAGTGCCAGCGATCCCCCGCACTTACCTCACGCAGCTTCTCTTCAGTCCCCGGCTCCCCGCATCTCCGAGTCTTTAGTCCTCCCGCGGCGCCTCCTCCTCGTCCAATGGCACGGTGTTTGCCTTTCGGCCAATCAGGAAGCGGGAGGACCCGCTCCCTGATTGGCCAGGAGGAGGATCCGTGTGACAATAGCGAATTCTCATTCGCTATTGTCACAGAATGGGCGGGTCGGGGCGCGCTGCTCCCTCCCTGGCCGCCACGTCTGCGGCTGCGCGGTCCGAGTGCGGGACATTCAATTGTACTGCGCTCGGACGCGCAGAGGGATTCAGCCGGTTCTGCGAACTTGCAGAAAGTTAGTAACAGGTTTTATGGAACCGGGGCAAACCGGCTGAATCCCACCACTGTGTGTGTGTGTATGTATGTATGTATATGTATATGTATATGTATGTATGTATGTATATGTATATGTATATGTATATGTATATATATATATATATATATATATATATATATATATATATATATATATATATATATATATATATATATATATATATATATATATATCTATCTATCTGATGATCTGTGTATAATTTTAAAGTAATCTCAACAAATTCTTCAATGTACAGAACTTTGACCATCAAAAAGAACATTTTCAACCACTAGCTGTCTGAGTCAATTCTGACACTTCCCACATGCATGTAAAAATCAGGATTTTTTTGCTAGAAAATGACTTGGAACCCCCAAACATTTTATATAATTTTAAGCCAAAGCCCTAAAGAAAAAAAATGGTTGGTGTTGCAATATTTTATGTCACACGATATTTGCACAGTGGTTTTTTAAATGAGTATTACTTGAAAAAAATACGCTTTTTAATGAAGTTTATTTCATGAAACCACAATATTCTACCCAATTGGTGTAACATTTTCTTTTGTATTTTACCAAACAAGTAAATGCCTAACATGTCACACTTTAAAATTGTGTACACTTGTGAAATGGGGACAAACTATGGTATTTAATTTTTTTTTTTTTTTTTATAGATGACACTTTAAAAGCCTTTTACAGGTTACCCGTTTAAAGCTAAACCGGAGGTCTGGTGCTAGAATTATTGCTCTTCCTATGACTTTCGTGGCGATACCTCACATGTGTGATGTGATTACCGTTAATATGTGCACGCAGGACCTACGTATGCATTCGCCTTTGTATGTGAGCATAGGGGGTGGGGGTACTTTACACTTTACATAGAATGCCTTTAGAACCACTTTAATTCCATTTTGGGGCTGTCAGCAGATTGACCTCTACTAACTCGGCAGTGCGTAAAAATTGAAATCAACTGAGCATGTGCAGAACTGGGCGAGACAGTGCATCACTGGATTTTACACAGTATAGACCCTTATTTATAATGTTTTCCATAGCTATACCTGCAAAAGGGGCAGCCTAAAGTTATTTAGCAGGACTTGATTTTCTGACTAAAGTTCCACTTTAAGGGAGACCACCCTAATGGATGAATAGTACACCTCCCCTTCTTTTTTTTTCTTTTTTTTTTTTTTTTTTTTTTTTTAACAATGCAGCTCACCACAGGCTGGTGTGCTGCAGTTCATTGGGCTCTGCTGTACAATCCATTGGAGTGCCATCCACGTAGAGCAGGTTCATTGCCGTGTGGTGTGGCAAGGCATGTTCATTCTCATTGCCACAATGCGCAAGTGTGAATGGGCCCTAAGATTCCAACCTTGCCAATATAAGAAATTAACTGTAATGTCTGTAAATTATAAAAAATGTTGGGGTGTGTGTATTATACACAAATATATAAAATATATTATTAAGCTTTCAGTAGCTTAATGGTCATGTACATGGGGTCTGTACATGGTATACAGAAAACTTTAAAAATCTGAGAATATTGTGTTTTTTTGATAGGGGCTACCTGTGTGTTCTGGGTATACATAGTAACTATTCACCCATTACCTTCTCTTGCTTTTTAAATTTTGATTACTACACTGCATACATCATCAATGCTGTTTGCGCTACCTTACTGGGCAAGCACATATGGCATGCATCCTCATTGGGCCAGCAGAATAGAAATATCTGAAGGAAGACTGTATATTTTTTTTTAGAAGCCTATTATGTTCTTCTTTAATGCATCGTAAACCTTAGAGGAAGGCTTGAAAGTCCTTAAAGACCAATGACCCATTGATAAGCCACTATTGTTAAATGGGTTCCCTATTTCTATTCCAACTCCTTTTTATTCAGAGGTATAATTCTGTGAGCCTGGAAAAACGACTCACACTTGTAATTTGTGTTTCCTTAACTCAATTCAATAAAAGTTTATTGAACGGAAGCCTCAAAGGAAGAATCTTCTTGCTGAGAGATGAGAAATTATTCTTTTCTGGACACTTTTTTTTTTTTTTTTTTTTTTTTTTTTTTTAATGCATAATCCCTGTTTCCGTGTGATCATTGCAGAAGGGGTGCGGAAGGAAGGTGTTGTAACGAGTACACCAAAGCTGAGAACAAGCTGAATAATAACAGAACTGTGAAACACCAAAACCCATCCCAGAGAAACTCAATCTGAAAAATATTCAACATTTGATACCCCCAAAGATAATTTGGTTGTTAGCAGCTTAAGGGCTTTAGCAAATTCTGGAAATGGGTTGGGTTGTAGAAATGTGAAGCCAGTCAATGGCTTCAAATGGTTTCCCATTGGGGAAAATAAATTCCTGTTTCCTTATCTTAATAGAAAAGTATTTTATACATTTGTCTAATAATAATTAGTTTGACTATTCTTGAATCTTAGAACATAAATAAGCATTTATTGATGGCTGATTGGAACTTTTTGAGTTCTGGATAATTTTATTGTGGACGCTGGATTGCAGAAAGTGGCTGCAGCATGTTAGTCTCCATTCACACTGGTACGACTTGTCAGGCGACTTGGGTCAGCCTGACAAGTCGCGTCCCATAGTGTAGTACAGGAATGGTTCTAATAGGAGCGACACAAGTCGCTCCGACTTAGAAAAAGGGTCCTGTACTGCTTCGGGGCGACCTGGAGCGACTTGCATAGACATTCATTTTATGAAGTTCTTGCAAGTCGTGCTGACGTAGTGTGAACCAAGACTAAGGGTCAATCTAGTTTATTTATAACCCAAAATCATTGGTTTGGCTGTATTGGATAAGTGGCATAGCCCACAGTTCTCTGCTCTTTTACCATGAAAATGGTTGATCAAGGAAAATTTTGGAGGCAACTTAGCGGACAGATGGGGGTAATTACCAAGGCAAATTTAGATGGCAGCTGGCGTAGTCCTTCTTTAAAAGGTCATTTGATTGGTGTTGGTAATCTCAAACAAAGGATTTTACTTTTTTTTTTTTTTTTTTTTTTCTAGCTTTTAGTAGTATCTTAGCACTTCCATGTTAATAGTGCCTTATTTCTTCTGCCTTTTTAGCATTATCCCCTTATCACAGGCTCCCCATTTACCATTAGAAATATCTATCTTGCATACGCTTCTGCTGAGGAACTGCAAGCAGACATGCAGGGCTGGTGTTAGACTATTTTGCACCCTAGGCAAGACCAGCTACCTGCACTTCCCCAAAAAATTTAAAGATAAAAAAAAAAATGTATTACCATAATATAACCATACTATTAAAAAAGCATATGATTTCCAACAACTGGTAAGTTTCCTAACCTATCGGCAAATGCAGCCTGTGCAGGGATGCTTTCTCACCTCCTTGCCAACGTTGGCTCTGTGTGGGGACTGAGTGGGGAGCTTGGAGGAAGTGATCTTGAGTGCATTATGGCTTGCGTGGCACCTCATTGGCTGGATACCTTATTCACAGATTGGCTGAAGTTTGCATGAGATGACTTTGTCTCCAGCTAACATCATCCAATCCTGCAGCGGTATGCGGAACATCAGCGCAGTGTGTGTAGGGAACATTGGTGGACTGTGGGGAGAAGCCAGCAGAGTGTTAGGAAGCCAGCGGAGCATAGGGAAAACAGTGGCCTTGGCTGTGCCCTAGGCAGCTGCCCTAATTGGCCTAGAAGTAGCAGCAGCCCTGCAGATGTGCTTTAGCACTGCCCAGCAATGCAAAACACTTATAGCAGTTTTTGAAGGGAAGCTGGCAGTCTGTTATTAAGCCTGTTTACATTTTTATATACTTCAGATAGCCCCAACCACTCCACTTCAAGCTGTATCTCTACTCCAACAACCACACTGGGTAGTTTATTAAAACTGGAGCAATTGTGCATACTAACCAATCAGCTTCTATCTTCAGCTTATTCAGTTAAGCTTTGAAAATGAAAGCTAGACGCTGATTTTGTGCCATGTACAGTTTCTCCAAATTTTGGCTGCTTCAGGCTTAAGATCCCTTCATTGGGTACTGGCTCCAGTCAGTCTGTGATCTTCTCACAGTTTTATTATAGCACCAGAAACAAGAATGAAGCTGTTCCCCCTTCTAAAAGTCAAAATTTTAATTTTCTTAATGTAGTTTGGTACAAGGGGTGATTTATTTGGGCTTCTAGAATAGAAGCTTCGTTCTTGTTTCTGGTGCTTAAATTGTGTTTAATTCCTGCTGAATTCAATCTAATAGTGGTCTCATCAGAACCACCTGGCTTGACATGATGATCCTGAAAATTCAGAGAAGCAGGGTGGAAAATTGATGGTTAAACAGTGATCACAGACAGTCAGCTGGGTGCCAGGTGCTGGCTGTTTTTAATACAATGACAAGTATCATAGGTTCCCCTCCAAAATTTGAGTTGCCAGAACAGAAATCTGGGAACTCTGGGAGAAATCTTCCAATGGAGACACTGGTTCTGTTGACATCTAAGAGCGGATTTTCCTCACTTTGAAAAGATTTCCTTTTTATTTCCTGTTGTATCTGTAGAACAGGAAGTGAAGGGAAATGTCCTCAATGGGACACAAGGGTTAAAACAAAGGTGTGCTTTAGTTTTACGTTAAAGTGCAGGCAGTGTGGAGTGATCCCTGTGATATCACCCTGAAAATAGTATCTATTCTCTGTTCTAAATCTGCACCTTAAAGCCTCATGCACACACATGACCTAAATTTGCTGAATATAAGGCTCCGTTCACATGTAGGTGTTTTGGGGCGTTTTTGGGGAGTTTTTCTGCTCTAGGATCCGCTCTCAAAATGCCCAACAAGACAAATCCTATTCATTTCAATGGCCCCTGTTCACATCTGAGCGTTTTGACGCTGTGAGCAAAACGCCCAACGCTCAAAGTACATGAGCTTCTTTTTGGGCAGATTACAGGCGTTTTCCATTGGTCTCTATTATTCAATCTAAAAACGCCTGCACAAAAAACGCCTGTAAATCGCGGCAAAATCGTGGTAAAAAACGCTACGCTCAGGTGTGAATGTAGCCTAAAAATCTAGGCAAATGGCTGCATGCAGCTGTACTCTTGTAAACCTATTTTTCTGAATGGGGAAGTTTCACATCCGGGAAATATGCCTTATGTGCAGGTAAACTCTGATGCAAACTAGTATCAGCATTTAGAAGAGGACAGCTGCATATGGCCATTCAATTGAAGGGAAAGCTTTACGTTGCACCTTTTTCCCCCCTAGGCGTGGGAAAACGCCCAGATTTGTTTGTCTCTTGACTTCCATGTTAATCAAGGATAAAAGATCAGAATACTAACCTGTTGTGTATGGTGGAACCAGCTGGTAGATAGACTGGTCCCCCTGATTTTATTGTAGCGCAATTTAAAAAAATACGTTTTTTTTTTTTTGTAATTGTAAAGCAAAGAATGGCTGGAAACCATATTTTTTAGATTTGTTAGACGTTCCTGCAAATTTAAAGTGTACACTGTAAAATGTTTCTAAAGATGTTTTCATTTTGCTTTCTATAGAATGCTGAGGCCTTCTCTGATGGAAGCTTTCAGTTTCCCCATGGTGAAAGACCAGAATATCTGGATGACCAGGCAGCACACAGGTCTCTACCAAAACATCGTTTTATGACCGATGGACACTCCCCTTTACAAAGTGATGGAACAGGCTCTTTCCTTCTAGATCTTCCAAACTTTCCTGACCTCTCTAAAGCAGACATTAATGGTCAGAATCCAAACATTCAGGTAAAAATCAGCCTTTTTTTTCTTTACTTTTTTTGTTAGATCTGTAAATGGTATTTTAAATAATTTTTGTGATTTTTGTAGGCTGATGACACACAAGCAACTCCACCCCTGGTAATCCGGCTGCTGACAATTTGCTTAAATTGACAGTGACTGGATTGCTAAAGCCAGCCATAGATGGGTAGAATCTTGGCCAATTCAGCAGGGACCACCCAAGATTAGATCCATCTATGGGCAGGCTGCTTGCTACCAAGTTGATCCATTGATCAGCTTTGGTACAACAAGCATGTCAGATTTTTAGCATTTGATTATTGTCGGCAGCTCTAGCCACTAGCGGTAATCACTGTGTTCTTGTGACAGGGACAGCTCCCGCAATCCAACACAATAGCTCTGTGGGAGGGATTCTCCAACACTATCTGTGTTGATGTGGGGAATCGAGCAACTTTCTTGTTGCTGGAAAGAAAATCGAATAATTTATGGCTGGCTTAAAAGTCTACCTGTTTCAACCCTATATAATTGCTCCCTCTGTAGCTGAGATAGGGAAACATAGGCAGCCTTTTTACAATTTGTTGCTGGCGGAAGCATCACCCATGTGTCATCAGCCTAAGTTTATTGATGTCAAAAACCTGAAGAGTACCTTTATACAAATTGACACTTAAAGTCCAGAGAACTGTTGTATTACACAAGACCTTGCCAATTTATATTGACCTCATAGTCCTATCTCATAATGGCATGCATAAGATGGTTCATCTAAAATAATGATGTATTTGTATAGGTTACCTGGAAAAAGGTGCTGGTAGTCGCAGTATACTCCCCCCATGCTTTCTATCATTTGTTTTTACGTTTCCTGTTCTTGATTATGTTTTGATAGGGAATTATTTGATTAACAAACTTATTCCAGATCGTAAGTGTAGGCGGCCTAGGGTTCATCCATTTCAAAACTGTTGCTTAAACACATGGAAATAATACTTGAAGAAAAGTTCTAATATAATGAGACCATTGTACCTCATCTAGAAGTTAAAATAAACAATATCCAACAGTTAGAGGAACCTCCAGAAATTCTTAAAGAAGGGAATTTTGCTTGGTGGAAGAAGTCAAATGTAAGTGAGCATCCCCAAAATGTATGTATAAACTCGCGTCTGGAGAAAAAAAAAATTTAATTGGTTGAAAACGAGTCTTTCCCATTTTCTCTATACCTTGAAGTTCCATTTCAATATCAAACAATATTGGATGCAAGTATCATTTTGAAATTGGGACTCCCAGGATCTTGGGATCTCAGCAAATCTATCCGTTATATATTGAATATATCCTGTTTCTCGTTTCTATACAAAATACCCAGGCCTGTGGTGTTCAAAATTCTCAGTCTCTCCTCTGACTAAACACACGAACACACAATTTTCAGCTTGAGCCACTGAGTTCTGTAAACAGGTTTTACATCAGAGAGAAGGGAGGACCTGATAAATGTGAAAGGATTTGCCTTTACCCGTGCATATTTTAACATCTGTTACATGGCTTATTTTGCTATTTTAGCAAAGCCTCCATATACCTTCTCCCTTCTCCTGCAGCCTTTAGACTCTGAACTAAGAAACATGACAAGTCAAGGTTGTAAAGTACCCAGGATGTTCCCTGTTTTATGTCTGACCTCTAGGACATGAAAAGATCAGTAGTAATCATTCTCTGTCACCCAGCAGTGCATTGCCAAATGTCTGCTACTGAAACTGAACATGAAAGGAGCCGGAGGTGTGATTTATCTGTTCTTCATAATCTCTTCTGACTCTTGGCATAATTATTGAACTATAAACATTCCACAGTATTCTCATATGTTAATGGGAAAATAAAAAAAATGCAATCATCCTCGATCCATTAGGGGAGAAAAATAAAAGTAACTTGGCATTTTTTTAAAGACCAACCTTATTGAAAGGATTTTTATAAATGTTTTTCTTACATAAAATGGTTTTTAAAAAAATGTTTTTGCATAATCTTGACATAGTCTCTTTTTATCTTATAATATTCAGGGTGCACCCATTAATATTCAGCTAATAAACATTAACTTAAAAATTATAAACTTATTTGAATTCTAAGTAGATTAAAAAAAATATAGAGAGAGAGAGGGTTTTTTTTTTTTTTTTTCCATGTTGAACCCCATAAAGAATATAGCAAAAAATTAAAAATTTTTGTTTATAGTTTGCATGAAATACTCTGTGTTTTTTTTTTTTTTTGTATATTCAGTCCTTGGAAATATATGCAGAGCTAGCAAGGATCTACAGTACCTGCTGGGAAGCTGTGTAGCATGAGACATCTGAAGATTTTATTGATGACCTTGAAAATACAAACCTCAAACTTCTTACTGAAAAGCAAATGCCTTGGCATAGATGTGTGGCACTATCCTACATAAGAGTAAAATATCACATAAACATGGTGAAGCCATTGGACTGTAACAAATGACCATTGTTTTGGGACTGCACAAAGTCTGCTTTTAATCAGGGCAAAACCTTATTTTGTCCACTTGTAGATTGATAAAGCAACTCTGTCTAGTTAAGTGTGTTTTTTTTTTTTTTTTTTTTTTTTTTTTTTGTTATAAAGCAAACCACTAAATAAACAGATAAAATACATATACAGTAAAACCTTGGTTTGAGAGTAACTTGGTTTAAGAGCGCTTTGCAAGACAAGCACAATTTTCAAACAAATTTTGACTTGTATATCAAGACATCGCTTGTATATCAAGTAGCCTCAAGTCACAGCTGAGTATAAAAGAGAAGAGAAGCACCTCTAAGTGTAGCAATATGGTTAAATTTAACCGCTTCCATACAGAGCAGTTAGACACCCTTCCTGCCCAGACCAATTTTCAGCTTTCAGCACTCTCACACTTTGAATGACAATTGCTCAGTCATGCTACACTATAACCAAACAAAATTTTTATCATTTTTTTCACACAAATAGAGCTTTCTTTTGGTGGTATTTGATCACAACTGGGGTTTTTTTTTTTTCGTGATATATGCAAAAAAAGAGCAACAATTTTGAAAAAAAAACACTTTTTTTTAGTTTCAATTATGAAATTTTGCAAAAAATAAATTTTTCTTCATACATTTGGGCCAAAATGTATACTGCTACATGTCTCTGGTAAAATTAACCCAAATTAGTGTATATTATTTAGTCTGTGTGAAAGTTATTGAGTCTAGAAGCTATGGTACCAATTACTGAAAATTGATCACACCAGATGTACTGACTGCCTATCTCCTTTCTTGAGGCCCTGAAATGTCAGGACAGTACAAATACCGACCAAATGACCCCTTTTTGTAAAGTAGACCGTCCAAGGTATTTAGTAAGAGGCATGGTGAGTTTTTTGAAGTTGTAATTTTTTCCCACAATTCTTGGGAAAATGAAGAAAAAATTTTTTTTTTGCTTTTTTTTTTTTTTCCCACAAAGTTGTCAATTTATAAGCTATTTCTAACACATAGCATGTACACAGCAAAAATTACACCCAAAAATACATTCTGCTACTCCTTCCGAGTATGGCGATACCACATGTGTGAGACTTTTACACAGCCTGGCCACAAAAAGAGACTCCACGTCCAAGAAGCACATTCAGGCGTTCTAGGAGCATAAATGCACATAAAACTTTCTTACTACCTATCACACTTTTCAAGGCCCTAGAGCACCAATACAATGGAAAAGTCCACAAAATGACCCCATTTTGGAAAGCAAACACTCCAACGTATATTCTATGAGGCATTATGGGTCGTTTGAACATATCATTTTTTTCCACAGGTTTTTGGAAAATGTGGGAAAAAAATGAAAACTTTTTTTTTTTACACAAAGTTGTCAATTTATAGGATATTCCTAACACATAGCATGTACACAGCAAAAATGACACCCCAAAATACATTCTGCCACTCCTCCTGAGTATGGCAATACCACATGTGTGAGACTTTTTCACAGCCTAGCCATATAGAGGGGCCGAACATCCAAGGAGCATCATCATGCATCCTAGCCACTTGCCTAGGCCTATTTTTGACATTTGGTGTTTACAAGCTAAAATCAGTTGTTTTGCTAGAAAACTGCTTAGAACCCCCAAACATTATATATTTTTTTTTAGCAGAGACCCTAGAGAATAAAATGGAGATTATTGCACTATTTTTTATCACACCGTATTTGCGTAGCGGTCTTCCAAACGCAGTTTTTTTGGAAAAAATTCACTTTTTTTAATTAAAAAATAAGAAACCAGTAAAGTTAGCCCAATTTTTTTCCATAATGTGAAAGATAATGTTACGCCGAGTAAATAGATACCCAACATGTCATGTTTCAAAATTGCGCACGCTCACGGAATGGTGACAAACTTTGGTACTTAAAAATCCCCATAGGCGACAATTTAAAAATTTCTACAGGTTGCCATCTTTGAGTTACAGAGGAGGTCTAGGGCTCAAATTATTCCCCTTGCTCGAACGATCGCGGCGATACCTCACATGTGTGGTTTGAACACCGTTTACATATGTGGGCGGGGTTTCTGTATGCATTCGCTTCTGTGCGCGAGCTAACGGGGACAGGGCGCTTTAATTTTTTTTTTTTTTTTTTTTTTACTATTTATTTTATTTATTATTTTTTATTTTTACACCGTTTAAAAAAAAAAAAAAAAATTGATCATTTTTATTTCTATTAAAAGAAATGTAAATATTCCTCGTAATAGAAATAGGCACGACAGGACCTCTTTTTTGTGAGATCTGGGGTCAAAAAGTCCTCAGATCTCACAAGTACACTAAAAGATAGAAAAAAAAAAAAAAAAATAATAATTATAATATAAAATGAAAAAAAAAAAAAAAGAACCTTTAAACCGGTTGCTAGGCAACAACATTTTCCGTAGCTCCGGTCCTCCAAGACCATAGAGTCAAGTGAGGGCAAGCTTGCCCTCACTCGACATCCTGTCTGTGAGGATTCGGGACCGGATCGTTTTCCCCGCTGCCGGCGGGTCCGGTAAGCGGGGAAAAGGACCGGAACGCGTCGGGAGGGGGGGGGGCGCCTCTTCCGCCATCCCGGAAGGGTGATCCCACGGCGAATCCGCCGCTGGGACCACCCTTATCGGAAAGCCAACCGTCCACCGTTTAAAAAAATACCAGGGTTATGGCAGCTATCTGCTACCATAACACCGGTATTTAGGTTTAAACGGACGACGTATATAAACCTTTTTGGACTTGGACATGGTGGCTGTATGAAGGGTGACAGGTACTCGGGTACTTTGTTGGGCAGGTGACAGGTACTCTGGTACTGATGAGCAGGTGGCAGGTACTCGGGTACTCCGATAGGCAGGTGACAGGTACTCGGGTACTCTGATGGGCAGGTGACAGGCAGGTGATAGGTACTGATGAGTAGTACTCACTGACTGATAGGTGATAGGTGATACTGTACTGATGGGTACTGATGATCAGTACTGATACGTGATAGGTACTGATGAGTACTGATGAGTAGTGATGGGTACTGATGAGCAGGCGGCAAGTACTTGGGTACTTCAGGCGTCAGGTACTCTGATGAGCAGGTGGAAGGTACTCGGGTACTCTGATGGGTAGGTGACAGGTACTCAGGTACTCTGATGACGGGTACTCCGTTGACAGGTACTCAAAGTACCCGAGTACCTGTCATCAGAGTACCCGAGTACCTGTCATCAGAGTACCCGAGTACCCGTCATCAGAGTACCCGAGTACCCGTCATCAGAGTACCCGAGTACCCGTCATCAGAGTACCCGAGTACCCGTCATCAGAGTACCCGAGTACCCGTCATCAGAGTACCCGAGTACCCGTCATCAGAGTACCCGAGTACCCGTCATCAGAGTACCCGAGTACCCGTCATCAGAGTACCCGAGTACCCGTCATCAGAGTACCCGAGTACCTGTCATCAGAGTACCCGAATACCTGTCACCAGCCCATCAGAGTACCCGAGTACCTGTCATCTGAGTACCTGATGACAGGTACTCGGGTACTTTGATGGGCTAGTGACAGGTGCTCTTTATTGGGGGGGGGGCAATCAGTGTGGTTGGGGTGCACTGTAGTTGGTAACTAGCTGTTTCCACACTCTCCTCCTCACACAGGATCAGTGTGTGAGGAGGAGAACACGGTGACAGCTAGTTACCGTGTTCTCTGTTGACATTTGTGACCGGCTGTGATTGGACACAGCCGGTCACGTGGTAAAGAGCCAATTTCATTGGCTCTTTACCTAGATCGGGGATCGACTCTGTCCGAGGGACGAGCCTCGTCCCCGATCGCTGCTCTGCGCGCCCCCGGGGGCGCGCATTGCAGAGAGAACGAGCGGCTCGTGCTGGAGCCGCTCATGTGATCGGCTGTGATTGACACAGCCGATCACGTGGTAAACAGCCAATTTCTATTGGCTGTTTACCTTGATCAGTGATGGGCTATGTCCGAGGGACGAGCCTCATCCCTGATCGCGCCGCTGCGCGCCGCCGGGGGCGCGCAGTAGCAGCTAGAACGGGCCGACGTCATATGACGGCGGCCCGGATCTAGACAACCACTTTGCCGACGTCATTTTACATGACTCGGTAAGGAAGTGGTTAATGAAGGTACAACATTTAGCAACTCGCATGGTTGATGATTGGAACAGGCACATCTAAGGATGCAGGCATCAGGGGTAAAGCTGTCCACTTAGACCATCCTCCGCACCGCCATCTACGTCATCCCTTCCATGCTGCCCCTCACTATCAGATCGCTTTACTCCTGGGTGGTCTTCCCGGTCAGGATTACAGACTGGCAGCCGGCGGTGCAGAAGATGGTCTATGTGGACAGCTTTACCCCGGATGCCTTCATACTTAGATGTGCCTGTTTTATTCATCAACCATGTGAGTTGCTAAATGTTGTACCTTCATTAAATGTAACCATATTGCTACACTTAGAGGCGCCTCTCTTCTCTTTGCTACTCTGTAGCTCCTGCTGGATTTTGCTTCTAATCCCCTTGTGGAGGCGCCATTTGTGGATGGACATTTTATGGTTACACAACCTATCACAATGCTATAATCTTTTTATATGGACTATAAACTGAAGGACTTATGATGGTTGTGGAACGAATCATCTGAGTTTCCATTATTTCTTATGGGGAAATTTGCTTTGATATAAGAGTGCTTTGGATTGCAAGCATGTTTCCGGAACGAATTGTGCTCGCAATCCAAGGTTTTACTGTATAGCAAACATTTATTCCTGCCAAATACACAAATAAATAATATCCATATGTAGCAAGGTTGACTCCTTGTGGTGTAACACCTTTTCTCACAATCCCTTTAGGCTCCCACATCCTCTGGGTTCCTGGCCACATCCAGGGAATGTACATTTCCCACTCGCTGTGGCTCAGTGGGACTGCTCCTGATGATAAAGAGGTGGCTCTTCCACTGTCCATCCTGACATATAGGCAGCTGGGCAAGGTCTCAATAGCTGCAGCTCCCAAGATGCAGCAGCTATGGTGAGCAATGATCCATTGCTACCAGAGTACTGCAACTGCATGAAGGGTGGTGATATCTCTCCAGCCGCCCGCCTGTGGTACAAGCCCTGCATCTCCAGCCGCCCACCTGTGGTACAAGCCCTGCATCTCCAGCTGCCCACCTGTGGTACAAGCCCTGCATATCCAGCCACCTGCCTGTTGTACAAGCCCTGCATCCCCAGCCACCCACCTGTGGTACAAGCCCTGCATCTCCAGCCGCCCACCTGTGGTACAAGCCCTGCATATCCAGCCACCTGCCTGTGGTACAAGCCCTGCATCCCCAGCCGCCCACCTGTGGTACAAGCCCTCCCTCTATTTTTCCTACCTGTTACCAAACATGTGTCATTGGGCTCCCGCCTGTGGTACCTGCCGTGACGTCATCGCCCCCCCCCCCCCTTTGCTAGCTGTTCATCTGTGTACCCAGACCTACCCTGAATGTGGCTGTAGGGGACGCTGTCGCAAACTCTAAGGGCAAGTAGCCATTTTATGCATTAACTCAAATCGTGGTCTTCTAGTAGTGCTATCCTCCTCTGCCTGCTACAAATTCTTTCTTTGGCAGGTTAAACAGCCCCCATATACAGTGAAACCTTGGGTTGCGAGTATAATTGGTTCCAGCAGCTTGCTTGTAATCCAAAACACTTGTATATCAAAGCAAGTTTTCCCATAGGAAAGCATTGAAACTCAGATGATTCGTTCCACAAGCATTTATAGTAATATAAAGATATGCTGTTATTATATATAAAGTAGTACATTCTTGTACAGTATAAGTATGCCATCTCCTCTGTTAAACATTGTGTCCCTGTGTCCGTGCTGTACATAACAGATGCCGATTATACTGTATTAGTGCTTGTCTGGCTGTTCACTGCAGCCCTCTGCTTCCTCCTCCTCCCCTCCTCCTCAGATGACATCAGAAGGAGTGATCGTCCCCTCCCGCCGGGTTGAGCAGAGAGACGAGGAGACATATGCATACAGTAAGTGCAGGGACACTCTGAAACAATATAAATCAGCATGTGTATACACAGTACAAGCACTGGGACACATAATGGTATTTAACAGAGGGGATGGCATGCTTTTAGTGTATAAAACTGCTCTTATATCAAGACAGTGCTCGTATATCAAGACAGTTAAAAAATGTTGCTCGTCTTTCAAAACGCTCGTAAACAAAGGTACTCTTAAACCAAGGTTCCACTGTATGTGTATTTCTATCTATCCAGTTTTTAGATTGACAAAACTCTGCCAAGCAGCATACTATGCTATCTTGCTGTCATCATGCTCCTGGTTGGTACATGAGTACTGCAGCACAACGGAGTGGCTCCTTAGGACTCTTCTCCCTCTACTCTGAGCTCTGCTGTACAGTGCATTTCTTTCAAGATGCCACTTCAAAACACAGGACTTGTCTGCTCTTCTCTGTCTGTGGAGAACAAGAAGCCGATGGAATTGACATGCAAGGACAACTATGGACTGCTCTAGTTCTGTGTCCATACATGGTCAAAATATCATGACACAATTGGCTTTAAGAATTGGGTCGATCTTGACTACTGGGCACTCCTGCCTATTGCACCATGTTGTATTTGCATCTCCAGGTGACCTCTTGAGATGTTGCGTTCCCCAGGTATGCATAATGTATGCACTTGACAAAGAATAATTTCAGAGTTTGTCAATCTGTCTGTTGGCCTTTCTGCTGGTCTGGCTGCTGTCGTTTTTCCAAATTCTGTACAGACTGCTTGTTTACTTCCACTGACGTCAGTAACAGGTCATTTGTGATCTGTGTGGGATACCAGTGACAGCTGTCTTGAGTCTGTTTGCAGTACAGGGCTCCTTGCTAAATGGTTAATAGAAGTAGAATGCCTTGCTTAAGATCTTCATACTGACATAGCTCTTGTTTTATTTCTTAGCAGTTTTTTTAAATTTTATGTTCCTTAGTTTTGTAAATAAGGAGCTAACTGTTAAGAGACTCTGAATTTGCAACAGCTGTTGCATTGGCATAGATTTCATCTACAAAGAATGGCTTTTGGTTTTGTTTTCTAGTGTGGAGTCAATTTTATTCTTTGGTGGTCCTTACTGCTGTACTATGGGACTTCACAATTGTTTTCTATAGTTCATGGTTGTATATGTTTCCATCTGACTATAAAGCCCATGGGGGGGTATTGACTTTGTGGCAACGCAAGACTGAAGCAGCGATACATTTTGAGAGCGGGGTTTTTTTTTTTTTTTTTTTTTTTTTTTTAATGGTCAAATGTGAAATTTTGCATATTAGTACCTTGCATCCATCAGTGAGCAGTTGGAGTTTTAGTTCTTCTCCTCCTTTTCACATGACTTCCAGTATCTCCTTACCATCTGTTCTTAAAGCCTCTTGCTTATAGCAGTCAATAGCTCAAGATGCAATTTACACAAAAGTGAATACGAAGAGTGACCCCCCCCCCCCCCTTTACTTTTTCATATGGCTTAATGTGAGGTTTGAATAATGCCTTGTCTGAAATGAAATGGCTACTGCCATGCTGTCAATTCAGATGACCCATAGTGCTTTGTTATCTATTGTCTTGTATTGAATGTTTAAAATAAAGAGATCATTAAGATTATATAATCGGTAAAAAAAATAGTTTTTTTTTTTTCAAAATGAGTTTCAGAAAAACTTGACACACTAAAAATGTGCACTCACTGAAAATATATTTTCCTACAACTTGACGCTAGAGGCATTAGAAGCTGTAGTGTATTTTTTTATTTGTTAAGCTTGCATGATACTATTCTGTTGAGCAACATGTATTTTAGATGCCCCCTTTTATTACCTCTGCTGTTAATTTATTGTTCTTCTGTTTTTTCTTCTTCTAACATTCCCATGTTTAAAAATAATACTGCTTATGGAGTTGGGAGTCCATAATTGCTGTTATCCTAAATACTGACGTGCAAGGTTGACAGAACAAAGTCTAGCGCTGTACATCAGCATCCAATAGATATGCTGAAAACAAACTCCTTGCCCCAATCTTCAGAAAATGTAAAAATTACCACTTGAGGATTCTCTTGGGCATGGAAGTTATATATTGGGATTTTACAGTTTCGGTTCACCATTTGGCTTTGTATAGAGTTGCTAAGTGTGCATTTTTTCTCTCTAATCCACTTAATCATTTACATTGTACATGCAGCTCTAATGAAAGGAAGATCCAGCAGTCTTGGACTTGTAAAATTTAAGTATGTTTAGCTGATGGACCTTTTTTGGTATCTCATGCCAGTGTTCCAAGTTTGCATATAAGTGCCGGGTCACACTTGTGCGATGCGGGAAGGCTGCGAATTTGCAGCCTGTTCCCGCATCGCAAACGCACATCTGGCAGTTCACATTGCCATATGCGATACGCAGGGGGTGTCAATGAAATGTTAAGGACACCCCCAGTTTGATCGCATATCGCAGTGCGATCTGACAGTTCGCACAGGATCGGATCGCACAAGTGTGAACCACTGTGCAATCCAATCCTGATGCGGCTGGAAAAAAGGGTCATGTGCGTGTTTGGTGCAGATACAGTGCGAATTCAGCCATATAAAGTGTATGGCTGAATTTGCATCCGCACCTCCGATCGCATGTAATGAAGGAGCAGTGCGCTCCGAATTACATGCTATCGGCGCACTCGCTATGGTGTGAACCGGCCCTAAAGGGTAACTCCACTTTTCGTGGGGGAAAATAATAAAGCATATACAATTGCAACACAAGTCATATTGTATTTTTAATGTTATTAAAAATGTCTTTTTAATGTTATTAAAAATGTCCTTTTCCTTTTTAATCTGCAGCTGCTGTCATTTTCTGAAAATGCAATGCAATATGGCTACCTAGAGTTTTTCTGTACACAGAATGTGTACAGGATGTCTCCCAGAAACCTAATTTCCTGCTTGTGTGATTTGGCTCGCCAATTTTTCCAAAAGTATGCCCTAAGATACAAGTCAGATTTCAGGCATTTTTGGTGAGATATTCCCTATAGGAACACGTCTAAAGTTATGCAGGCCCAGCAGATTTCCTCATTAGTGCTCTGCAGCTGCACAGCTGTTTGAGAATTATAAAACCACTCCCATTTAGACCCACTCAGCACAGAGGAACAAACAGTGATTTCTTCAAATTAACAAAAAGGTGTGAATCTGCAACAAAGGCTGTTTATAATCCCTGCAATGTACATGATCACCCAGAGGGGAATGTTTGGAGTTAGGTGGAGTTACGCTTTAAACATAATTGAATCACCTGTCTGCTCAATAGATAATAATTACCAATGAATGAACAGCTTAGGCCCCACCTGTGCTCCATTCCTGCACCCACCTTCTGTCAGTGCCTAACAATATTTTAGGTTAAAGTAGCACTAAAGGCTCCAAGTCTTCTACCCTAATGCATCTTAGGGAGCCTGTAAAAGATTCTCCATTTTTTACATTTTGTGTTTTGTGTGCAAAAAACATATTTCTCTTTCGTTCATTGATGGACACAGCTCCTGATCTTCTTAACCATTGGGTTATACTGCCCCCTACAGGAGTAGACAGGAAAACTGTCTGGCTATGCCTATGGGCAGTCCCTCTCTGCTATAGGTACTCCATTTTTTTTTCTGCCTAGTCAGGAGTAAAGACCTAGTTCCTTGCTGAGATATCTGGTTCTGGCAATTTTTTTTTTTTTCTTTTTAGATAGAATTTTTTTTTTTTCCTGTGAGAGCTACAATCAACTGCCAGACTGGGCGACGGGCTGGATAATCTCCAGTGGTCACCCAAGTCTGGCCAGCTTTAGAGGTCTTTCTTTGCCTTCCTGTTGGAAGCCATCTTGGACATGTGCAGACTGCTGTCTCTTATAAACTCTGTTTCTCTGTCGCTCATTGACAGACGTAGTCCTCGTTGATACTAACAACTCGGGTTATGCTGCCCTCTACAGGAGTAGGACTAGACAGGAAAGAAAACATTCTGGCCACACCTTAGGGGCAGTCCCAGAGAGTATATCCTCTCTCTCTCTCTCTCTGCTACAGCAAATCAGTTTTTTCCTGTCTAGTAAACAAGAGATCCTGAGTTCAGATCTCAGCAGTGCCTCCATCCACTCGAGCGCTCAGTACTTCCTGGGCCTTCCGCCATCAGGCGTCAGTGGTCCAGGTATGTAAGGCGGCCACCTGGTCGTCAGTACATACCTTTACAAAGTTTTATAAAATTGATGTGATGGCATCGGCAGATGCCTCATTTGGCCGCAAGGTTTTGCAGGCCGCAATTTGAGGAGACCGGTGGTCTACCTCGAGGGTTTTTTTCTGTTGGAATTTCTGTTGAGTCTCATCTTTGATTGATGAGCCTTGAGAACTTCTAGTTGGCACCGGTTGGGCCTTCTAGATTGGATTTTTGATTTCCATTTTCCCACCCCTCATTTGTGGTACTGCTTTGGGACGTCCCGAGTTGTTAGTATCAACGAGGACTACGTCTGTCAATGAGCGACAGAGAAAAATGGATTTTTGTAAAATCTTACCGTAAAATCCTTTTCTCTTAAGCTCATTGACAGACGTAGTACCCGCCCCTCTGTTTTGAGTTGGGTTGGGTTAAATTCTCTAAACACTGCTTTGTGACATAACTGATTTGCTGTAGCAGAGAGAGAGAGGATATACCCTCTGGGACTGCCCCTAAGGTGT
Source organism: Pelophylax lessonae (assembly GCF_965119305.1). Classification (NCBI taxonomy): domain Eukaryota; kingdom Metazoa; phylum Chordata; class Amphibia; order Anura; family Ranidae; genus Pelophylax; species Pelophylax lessonae. Next base: position 595,054,402 of record NC_138770.1, on the reverse strand, counting down.
GGCCAGAATGTTTTCTTTCCTGTCTAGTCCTACTCCTGTAGAGGGCAGCATAACCCGAGTTGTTAGTATCAACGAGGACTACGTCTGTCAATGAGCTTAAGAGAAAAGGATTTTACGGTAAGATTTTACAAAAATCCATTTTTTTATCATCACTTGCCTGCTCTCACCTGAGAGCTTGCAGTCCGTTCTCTTGTGTTTGTGCTCCAGGGTGCATCACTGCTGGCAGTCTTCTGTTCTCCGTGTTCCTCCATGCATGACCTGGCTTGGCTGACGACTTTCCTGGCTCACAATTGCGCATCGGCAGACTACCCGCTACTGGACTCGACCCCGGCTTGGATGACTACCCACTTCTAGACTCGATCCCGGCTGTTCCTGATTTCACTCCTCACATTTGCTGTGCGTTTTATTGTTGTTGCCCTAATATACTGCTTTATTTTACTTGCATCTTCATGTGGTTTGGTTTCCTGACACCAGCGAGTGCACACAGACCTCAGCCCCACTGGATGGGGGCTGGCCTGCAAGTTAAATGCCTCACGAGGTCACATATGACTGGGTCTCAGCCCGAGTCACAGCGTTCCTCCTGGCCGATAGCCCCCCCATTTCGATGGAGAGGAGGTTCTGTCTGGAGTGGTGCCCACCTGATTCCTGGTATGACAAGTAATTGTGCCTCCCTATCCCCCTGGAAGGTTTTCGGGTGGACGTGGGACCCTCCATGGGACAGTCAGACCCCTGGGTTCCTCTCCTTCCCTTCCTGTTAGGAACCCCCCTCAGCGGTCTGGTGGCCCCTGTGGGCCATCTCGTCCCCCATCCGCCCCCCGCCCTCCACTGATGCTGGGACTGTGGGGTGGCCTGGTCCACCGCCTAGGGTGGGGGCAGGGTTCTGTGCTGACCATGGGGGTGGGGAGGGTTTACCTAGTGGGGGCTCCTGCCAGGATCCCCACCTCCCTGCCTCTGCTGTTTTCTGAGGCTTAGGGATCCCTCCTGGGAGCCTTGAGGTGCTGCCATTTTCTTGTAGCCTGTGTGCTAAATTTGTGTAGTCCAACTGCCATTTTTTCAGTGGTTTGCCATTGAAAATTGCGGCCGCCATGACAGTGGAGCCCTCTGGCCAGCGATTTTGGCGGTGGGAGCCCCTCCTCATTCCCTGGTGCTGACTCCTGGATCTTTTTGCCTAACTGGACTTAAAGTGTGTTTTTTTTTTTTTTTTTCCCCCTTTTCTAGAATTCTGCCACAAGACATTTGGGAACTACAAAACATGCGGCAACACAGTGACTAAGTGGTCCTTGCCTTGCAGCTTTTGGGTCTTTAGTTCAGTTTCTGCTAAGGACACAACATAGATGAAATAATTTTCATCCAGAGATCATGTTGATTTTCTACTGATGTTCTGCTTACTATCCACAATGCTTTGCAAAATGTTAAAATCACTATACATACTGGTTAATGCCTCCAACATTTCCCTAGTGTTCTTTGGAAAGTGCTTTGAAAAACATAAAAAAAGTTTAAGCCGTTACTGTATGTAGGTAAATCCTACTGAGTGCAGTGTTAGTTGCTACTACCTAGCTTAATTGCTACACGATACCAATGTGCCATATAGCAATTATTGATGTAGCGTGAAAGAATTTTATATAAAGAAACAGCAAATACATTTGTGGATGTGTTTGTATGTGTGTGCATATCTGCGTCAACCCTTCTGGGAAGGCTGTCCACAAGGTTTAGGAGTGTGTCTATGGGAATGTAGTCTCCGCTCGAATTCATCCCAAAGGTGTTCTATCGGGTTGAGGTCAGGACTGTGTGCAGGCCAGTGAAGTTCCACCCCAAACTCACTCATTTGTGTCTTTATGGATCTTGCTTTGTACACTGGTCCAAATCATTTGGTGGAGGGGGGAAATGGTGTGAGGTTGATTTTCAGGGGTTGAGCTTGGCCCCTTAGACAATTTCATGCTCCCAACTTTGTGAGGACAGTTTGGGGATGGCCCCTTCCTGTTCCAACATGACTGCGCACCGGTAAACAAAGCAATGTCCATAAAGATGTGGTTGAACGGGTTTGGGATGGAAGAACTTGACTGGTCTGCACAAAGTCCTGGCCTCAACCCGATGGAACACCTTCTCAAATGCACTTCTGGAAGAATGGTCAAATTTTACCATAGACACATTCCTAAACCTTGTGGGCAGCCTTCCCAGAGGAGTTGAAGCTGTTATAGCTGCAAAGGGTGGGCCAACTCCATATTGAATCCTACAGACTAAGACTGTAATGCCATTAACATTATTTTGCGTGTAAAGGCAGGTGTCCCAATACTTTTGGTAATATATTGTAGATTTCAGCTTGTGTCATGGCTTTCCATGCCCTTTTGCATCTCCCTTTTTTCATGTGTTCAGTACTTTTTTTTTTTTTTTTTTTTTAACCTGTGTCCATTCTATTTTATTACACGTAACCTAATTTCTGAGCTTAGTTGTTTTGGTTTCTTTGTATGTATGGAGTGCATGGATTGTTACCGGCATGTGGTAAAAATTCCATGTCAATAGCCACTTTAGAAGTATATTTACCTAGAAAAACGGTTGACGGCTTCAATACTTTTACCCGCTGTGTGTATGTGTGTGCGTGTGTGTACAACCCTCACATTTTTGCAAATATTTTATTATATCTTTTAATGTGACCACACTGAACAAATTACACTTTGCTACAATGTAAAGTAGTGAGTATACAGCTTGTATAACCTTTTTTAATTTTCTGTCTCTTAAAAATAACTCAACACGGAGCCATGCATGTCTAAGCCGCTGGCAACAAAAGTGAATACAAAAGTGAAGTTCAAATTTCCAAATTGGACCCAGTTAGCCATTTTCACTCCAGTGTCATGTGACTCGTTAGTGTTACAAAGTCTCAGGTGTGAATGGGGAGCAGGCGTGTTAAATTTGGTGTTATCGCTCTCACTCTCTCATACTGGTCACTGGAAGTTCAACATGACACCTCATGGTAAAGAACTCTGAGGATCTGAAAAAAAGAATTGTTGCTCTACATAAAGATGGCCTAGGCTATAAGAAGATTGCCAAGACCCTGAAACTGAGCTGCAACCTGGTCTCCAAGACCATAGAGTGGTTAAACAGGACAGGTTCCACTCAGACCAGGCCACGCCATGGCCGACCAAAGAAGTTGAGTGCACGTGCTCAGCATCATATCCAGAGGTTGTCTTTGGGAAATAGATGTATGAGTGCTGCCCGCTTTGCTGCAGAGGTTGATGAAGGGGTGGGGGGTCAGCCTTTCAGTGCTTAGACCATACGCTGCACACTGCATCAAATTGGTCTGCATGGCTCTAGAAGGAAGCCTCTTCTAAAGATGATGCACAAAGCCTGCAAACAGTTTGCTGAAGACAAGCAGACTAAGGACATGGTTTGCTGGAACCATGTTCTGTGGTCTGATGAGACTAAGATAAACTTATTTGGTTCAGATGGTGTGGTGGTGGGGGTGTCATGGTCTGGGCCTGCATGAGTGCTGCCGGCACTGGGAGCTACAGTTCATTGAGGGAACCATGAATGCCAACATGTACTGTGACATACTGAAGCAGAACATGATCCCCCGTACTGTGACATTCTGAAGCAGAACATGATCCCCCCTCCCTTCGGAGACTGGCCTGGAGGGCTGTATTCCAACATAAGGACCCCAAACACACCTCCACGACAACCACTGCCTTGCTAAAGAAGCTGAGGGTAAAGTTGATGGACTGGCCAAGATGTCTCTAGATCTAAACCCTGTTGAGCATCTGTGGGGCATCCTCAAACTGAAGGTGGAGAACATCCACCAGCTCCATGATATCATCATAGAAGAGTGAAAGAGGACACCAGTGGCATCCTGTGAAGCTCTGGTGAACTCCATGCCCAAGAGGGTTAAGGCAGTGCTGGAAAATAATGGCGGCCACACAAAATATTGACAATTTGGACATTTTAACTTGGGTGTATACTCACTTTTGTTGCCAGCCGTTTAGACATTAATGGCTGTGTGTTTTGAGTTATTTTGAGGGGACAGCAAATTTACACTTTTTTTTTTTTTTTTATACAAGTTGTACACTCACTACTTTACATTGTAGCAAAGTGGCATTTCTTCGAGGTTGTTGCATGAAAAGATCTAATAAAATATTTACAAAAATGTGAGGGGTGTACTTTTGTGAGATACTGTAGAAGTACAGTCAGGTCCATACATATTGGGACATTGACACAATTCTAATCTTTTTGGCTCTATACCCCACCACAATGGATTTTAAATGATCCAAAGATGTACTTGAAGTGCAGACTTTCAGCTTTAATTTGAGGGTATTTACATCCAAATCAGGTGAAAGGTGTAGGAATTACAACAGTTTGTATATGTGCCTCCCATTTTTTAAGGGACCAAAAGTAATGGGACAATTGGCTGCTCAGCTGTTCCATGGCCAGGTGTGTGTTATTCCCTCATTATCCCATTTACAAGTAGCAGATAAAAGGCCCAGTGTTAATTTCAAGTGTGCTATTTACATTTGGAATCTGTCAACTCTCAATATGAGATCCAAAGAGCTGTCACTATCAGTGAAGAAAGCCATCATTAGGCTGAAAAAACAAAACAAACCCATCAGAGAGATAGCAAAAACATTAGGTGTGGCCAAATCAACTGTTTTGGAACATCCTTAAAGAATGCACCGGTGAGCTCAGCAACACCAAAAGACCCAGAAGACCACGGAAAACAACTGTGGTGGATGACCGAAGAATTCTTTCCCTGGTGAAGAAAACACCCTTCACAACAGTTGGCCAGATCAAGAACACTCTCCAGGAGGTAGGTGTATGTGTGTCAAAGTCAACAATCAAGAGAAGACTTCACCAGAGTGAATACAGACGGTTCACCACAAGATGTAAACCATTGGTGAGCCTCAGAAACAGGAAGGCCAGATTAGAGTTTGCTAAACAACCTCTAAAAAAGCCTTCACAGTTCTGGAACAACATCCTATGGACAGATGAGACCAAGATCAACTTGTACCAGAGTGATGGGAAGAGAAGAGTATGGAGAAGGAAAGGAACTGCTCATGATCCAAAGCATACCACCTCATCAGTGAAGCATGGTGGTGGTAGTGTCATGGCGTGGGCATGTATGGCTGCCAATGGAACTGGTTCTCTTGTATTTATTGATGATGTGACTGCTGACAAAACCAGCAGGATGAATTCTGAAGTTTTTCGGGCAATATTATCTGCTCCTATTCAGCCAAATGCTTCAGAACTCATTGGATGGCGCTTCACAGTGCAGATGGACAATGACCCGAAGCATACTGCGAAAGCAACCATAGAGTTTTTTAAGGGAAAGAAGTGGAATGTTATGCAATGGCCAAGTCAATCACCTGACCTGAATCCGGTTGAGCATGCATTTCACTTGCTGAAGACAAAACTGAAGGAAAAATGCCCCAAGAACAAGCAGGAACTGAAGACAGTTGCAGTAGAGGCCTGGCAAAGCATCACCAGGGACGAAACAAAGGTGTGTGGTGATGTCTATGCGTTCCAGACTTCAGGCTGTAATTGACTGCAAAGGATATGCAACCAAGTATTAAAAAGTAAAAGTTTGATTTATGATTGCTAATCTGTCCCATTACTTTTGGTCCCTTTAAAGTGTGAGGCACATATACAAACTGTTGTAATTCTTACACCGTTCACCTGATTTGGATGTAAATACCCTCAAATTAAAGCTGAAAGTCTGCAGTTAAAGCACATCTTGTTGGTTTCATTTCAAATCCATTGTGCTGGTGTATAGAGCCAAAAAGATTAGAATTGTCGATGTCAAATATTTATATACCTATAGTCTGTGTTTCAAAATCAATATGAAAGCCCCCTTTTCACAGCTCTGCAGTTTGCCAGGCTTTGCAAATGGATGAATTCCATTATTGTCTATAGAGCCCGTTTTACTCTTATGCAACATGCTCCCATTCAACTTGGAAAGAGGTTCAGGTGCTTCATTTGTGCGTTTTTTTTGCATCGTGGACAGCTAGAAACCCATCAAACGCATCAAACAAACTAAAGCACAAAAACCCCAAGGATATTCAGAGAAGAAAATGTGAACTTATCCTGAAAGGTTGTCAGTCATGTTTGGATTTTTTTGTTTTCTCCAAATACAATTGCTTCTTAAAAGTGAAGTGTTTTTTTTTTTTTTTTTGTAATTTATACTTGCCTAGGTGGATACATCATTGGTCCGATGCTGCATCTGTCTCCTGGCACCTCTGCACTGAGAACTGAGCAGTCGAACTGTCAATCAGCAGCTCTCTGCTCTGCCCCCCTCGCTCATTGGGGCGCTGAGCTGTGGAGGGGTGGGGAGCGGCCAGCTTAGGCTCTTAGCAGGTCACTGAGAGGCTGAGCCGGGTGTTGGTCCAGGCACTTGGCAGATCCCGACTTCCATTGTCGTGATGACGCAGCGGTGTCTGGACTGACTTTTGTGACGTCAGCAGAGAGCGGATTTCAGCCCGTGCTCTGCTGAAAACGGGTCACAGGAGTGCAGACCAAACTCCATAGATGTACAGCCAAACGAACTTTGGCTGTAAATCTCCTTTTAATGTTCACATTGTCTGTCTGAGAATACTCAATCTTCTTAGCAAAATGTAAGCCCCGCATACTGAGAACCCAGATCCTGAACACTAGACAGTTGAATTTTAAGTGGCAGTTCAAAATACAGATGTTAACAATTTCAGTGTCTTGTTTTGAGTGCAATTTCCTACCTTTAATAAACTAAACAGTTGTTTCAGTAATGCCTGTAATTTCTTTAATCGGGTCAGTTTATCTTGAATGAGAATAAAGTGGCTTCTTTCAAAATGTCATTGTAGTGAGTTTAGAAATTCTGTAATTTTGTAGGGCTGGTCAAGCTTTCATAGTGTTGTAGGCTGGACCAGTCCCTAGAGGTAGGAAGCCATTGCTGCCTATTTTACATCTTGTAAAAAAATTCTATGCATACCATCCAGTCCTAACCCCACCCTCTCTACAGTTATTTTAAAGTATGTGCTAAAATACCTTTCAATAGAAATTTTAAAGAGGTTTGTATTGGCAAAATGTAAAAGTAATAAGCAGAGTTTGTCTTTGTCATTTTTCTAAGGTCATAAAATCTGTACCCACTCATTTCTGGGCTTGCGTTCTTCCAATGTGCTGTTGACAATAAGACAGTGCCTTGAAAAAGTATTCATACCCCTTGAAATTTTCCACATTCTTGTCATGTTACAACCAAAAACTTAAATGTATTTTATGTAATAGACCAACACAAAGTGGGACATAATTGTGAAGTGGAAAATAAATGATAAATGGGTTTTCATATTTTTTTTACAAATATCTGAAAAGTGTGGCGTGCATTTGTATTTAGCCTCCTTTGCTCTGATACCCCTAACTAAATTACACACAGGTGGACTACTAATTAGATGACTTGTGAAGGTAATTGGCTCCACTAAATTTTAATCTCAGTATAAATACAGCTGTTCTGTGAAGCTCTGAGGTTTGTTAGAGAACCTTTGCTTTATGAAGGCCAAGGAACACACCAGACATGTCAGGGATAAAGTTGTGGAGAAGTTTAAAGCAGGGTTAGGTTATAAAAAAAAAAAAATATCCCAAACTTTGAACATCGCACGAAGCACTGTTCAATCCATCATCCGAAAATAGAAAAGAGTATGGCACAATTGCAAACCTACCAAGACTTGGTCATCCACCTAAACTGACAGGCTGGGCAAGGAGAGCATTAATCAGAGAAGCAGCCAAGAGGCCCATTGTAACTCTGGCGGAGCTGCAGAGATCCTGAGTTTAGGTGGGAGAATCTGTCCACAGGACAACTATTAGTCGCGCACTCTACAAATCTGGCCTTAATGGAAGAGTGGCAAGAAGAAAGTCATTGTTGAAGGAAAGCCATAAGTAGTCCCGTTTGCAGTTTGCCAGAAGCCATGTGGGGGACTCAGCAAACATGTGGAAGAAGGCGTTCTGGTCAGATGAGACCAAAATTGAAAGTTTTGGCCTAAAAGTAAAACGCTGTGTGGCGGAAAACAAACCCTGCACATTACCCTGAACACGCCATCCCCAACGTGAAACATGGTGGTGGCAGCATCATGTTGTGGAGATGCTTTTTTTCAGCATGGACAGATAAGCCGGTCAGAGTTGATGGGAGGATGGATGGAGCCAAATACAGGACAATCTTAGAAGAAAACCTGTTAAGAGTCTGCAAAAGACCTAAATCCAGTTGATATGTGGCCAAACTTGACAATTGCTGTTCTCAGATGCTATCCATTTAAGCTGACCGAGCTTGAGCTATTTTGCAAAGAATGGTCAATATATTCACTCTTTAGATGTACAAAGCTGTTTAGAGACCTACCAAAAAAGACTTGCAGCTGTAATTGCAGCGAAAGGTGGTTCTACAAAGGGGTTGAATTACAAATGCATGCAACACTTTGCAGATGTTTATCCGTTTCCCTTCACTTCACAATTATGTGCCACTTTGTGTCGGTCTATCACATTAAAATCCCAATAAAATACATTTACGTTTATGGTTGTAACATGACAAAATGTGGAAAAATTTCAAGAGGTATGGATTCTTTTTCAAGACACTGTAAAAAGAAGAAAAATGTAGGCAGGCAACAAAATGGTGTACAAGTGGGTGACAGAGGCAGCAGCTGGTGTTGTATAAGGAGGAGGAAAGTGCTCTTACTGGCGCTTAGTAGGTACTGACCAAAGATTTTGCGGTGTTTGTTGCCTTCTGTTAATAAGTTAATTTTAACAGCATGGACAAAGTTTGTGTGTAATAATACACATTTTCCCTGAGTTGTTGTCTTCCAGGACAGCCCTTGAGAGATGGAGCTCCTCCCACTGGACAGGAAACCCATTGCCACTAGTTCTTTAAAAAGCGGTCCCTCAGGCACCTGCTCTGTTTTGTTTCCTTATTTCAGGAGGAGACATGTTGCCTGGATGAACTGTTTTAAAGAAGGGGCTGGATGAGCTCCATCGCTCAAGTGCTACCAGCGTCAGCCAAGAGTTCCCACCTCCCCTTTTTTTCATGGAGCAACCTTTTGGCCTCGGGTTCCCTCTGCAGGTGTTGAAGTTTTCAATGCCCGGCAAGGGAGAGGGCAGTGATGGACGAGCATCAGCGGTGGGGAAGGCCCTAGGCAACTTCGCTATAAGACGCCGTAAAACTGGAAAACACTGGTAGCTATTTCCGGCAAATGTGAGGTCATCACTGCGTGCCGGAGTTTGTGGTTCCAGCCTCTAGGCGCAGAGAGCAGGAGGAGGGCTGAACCAGTGTCTTAAAAGCGCAACAGCACGGACTTAAGGTGCCAGCGACTGGGAGCAGAGGGACATCATGGAGGCATCCCACACTCCAGGGGAGGCAAGCCCGGCTCATCACAGGTAGGCTGGCAGTTGTAAGCACCATATTTTCCTGTGTAAATGTATTTTTGGAAGTATTACAGGGGGAGCACTGAAGACCCTGGGGGAATCTTTTGCAGCTTGTCTTGGGCACCTTGAGCTTAGGCACTGTGGGAGGGGTTGGACAAGGTGCCTCGTATTAAACAGAAAAAAAATATGGGAAAATCCGGGAGTCTATCTGTCCCCTCTCAGAAAGAAACTTCTAGATCAGAAACTGCAGCTGCTAAGACTGAAAGTGTCCTTCCTGTTCTGTAAGGCTGTCTTCTAGTTATACAAAGACCTTATGTCCCACATTCATTACAGCAGTATTAAAAAGCAAGGGAGATTCTCCATTTTCAAAGTTTCTCTACTCTTTCAAGGATGAGGTGCAATCCACTTTTCATTATTTTCAAAAGTATATTACAGATGCACAGGTGACAAACATGGCTGCAAGTCAGTCAGATCAAGTACCCACCTCTCCTACTCCTGTAGCTTCAGTCTCAGGAGAGCCTTCAGAGTGTAGGGAGAACCCCCCCCCCCCCTAAGATTACTGACCACTGACTCAGATTCCTCCCAATCAGACTCAGGACAGGAGGGTCAGGGAGATGCCTCAAAATATACCAGGTTCAGACTTTCTGTGTAAGATGTGGATGAACTTCTCAGAGCTATCTACGATACCTTAGAGATTAGGGAAGAAGCTCGGCTATCAAGGCATGATAGAATGTACCAGATTCTGAGCAAAAAGAAGCCCAAGGTATTCCCATAGCACCAATTCATGATGGATGTGGTGCTCAAGGAATGGTCAGAACCAGAAAAAAGACCTTTCTTTTTAAGCAGCCTAAAAGAAGGTTCCCCTTCAGTCTGAAACCAGTGCCCAAAGATGGATGCCTCCCCTAGCAAAGGTTTTAAAGCATTCAAATCTGGCCTTCGAGGACAAGGGGCACCTAGGGGACCCCATGGACAAAAGGGGCGATTATAATCCTGAAAAGATTATGGGATACCTCTGGCCAACCTTAGGCCGGCATTGGCTATGACCTATGTAGCAAGACATTTTGAATTTTGGTTAAAACAGTTGCAAGAGCACCTGATGGCCGGTACCCCCAGGGAGGAGTTGCTCAAATCTTTTCCCATGCTCTTTAAAGCAGTAGGCTTGATTGCAGACGCCTCCGCTGAGTCAGTGAAATTATCAGCTTTGCTATCAGTAGCAGCCAGGCGAGCACTTTGGTTCAAAACCTGGCCGGGGGATACTGCCTCTAAGTTGCGCTTATGTAACGTTCATTTTTCGGACAGTTTTCTTTTCGGCCCTCAGTTGGATGAAGCTCTGGAGCGTACAGCTGATAGGAAGAAAACTTTCTAAGTCAAAAAGTGGTCCTGTCCTGGAAAAAGGTTTTCGTCTCTATAGGGGACAAACTAGAGAACAGGACAGAGGGGAAACCGAAAAAACATTGGTCTGACCAGAAGGGGAGGCCAAGGGCAAACATGCTTTTTAACCCTCCTGGCCAAATTGCAGTGACCCCAAATGCCAAGTGGGAGGAAGGTTAAAGAAATTCCTTCCCCAGTGGCGAAAACTAACCTCCCAACAATTTCCTCAGGGGAGTAATCGAAAAGGGTTATGCCTTGGAGTTCAGTGAAAGGCCTCCCTCAAGAATGTTAATTACCCAATTATCCAGAGACCCAGCAAAGGCCCAGGCCTTGCCATAACTCATAGGGGAATTGGTAGACCAAAAAGTCCTGATACCAGTACCAAAAGAGGAAGAAGGAAGGGATTTTTACTCGCATGCGTTTCTAGTACAGAAACCTTTGGGAAAATACTGCTTGATTCTAAATCTAAGGCCAATAAACAGTCATACGGTACAAACAATTCTGTATGGAGTCCACTTACTCTGTCAGGGGTTTGCTCCACAGGGATTGTTTCATGGCAACAATAGATTTAAAAGATGCCAATTCGCACATACAAATAAGAGAAAATTCTCAGAAATATCTTTGTCTAGCAACAGTAAAGATGGGGGGGGGGGGGGGGACTAAAGCAGAGCCTTACCCTTCGCCCTCTGATTGGCCCCAAGGATCTTTAACAAAATCCTGGCAGAAGCTCTTGCACCTTTAAGGCTCAAGTCCATAACCATTGTCCCATACTTGGGACGACCTACTGTTTATGGCACCATTGAGAAAGAGGCTACTGGAAGACCTGATGGTTGCACAGCAGTGGTTATCCCTTTTTAGGATGGATCATCAATGTGGAGAAATCAAATCTCTTACCCTCGCAAGAAATGTTGTTTCTGGGTTCTATAATCTGCACCAAGGAACAAATGATTGTACTCCCCAGAGGAAAAAGTAAATCACATTAGTCAAAGGAGAGTAGAGATGCCAACCAATCTCCCAGTCTCAATAAGAGAGAATGTCCATCCTAGGGCTTATGACGGCCTCAATCCTGGCCGTAAGATGGACCAGGTTTCATCAGAGACCACTTCAATCCTTCCTCTTACAAAACTTGGGGAAGAAAGGCCTAGAGGACAGGGTGTTCCGCCCAGCCAAAACAAAGCAGTCCTTATGGTGGTGGAGAAACCAAGCCAATCTAAGGGAGGGATTGCTATGGGCTTTTACAATCTCCCCCATACTGACTATAGATGCCAGCAGCCGAGGATGGGGGGCCCATATGGAGGGACAATGGGCTCAAGGAATCTGGTCTCAGTCAGAGAGAGACACAGCTCTTCCAACTGCAAGGAATTTAAGGCTGTAGCGAGAGGAATCGCAGCCTGTCAAGATCAACTCAGGGGCCAGCATATACAAGTCAGATCAGACTATATATAATGTCCGTAGCATACCTGAACAAGAAAGGAGGGACCAGGAACCCTTTCCTGATGAATATAGCACAGGAAATCTTCTCCTGGGCAGAAGAGAATTTGTAATCCCTCTCTGTGATACCTCTCAAGGGGATACAGAACAACCTAGCCGACTTTCTGAGCAGACCACTAATCTCGCAAGAGGATTGGTCTCTAGATCCAGTAGTATTTTAGAGATCACATCCAAATGGGGCCTTCCAGAGATCTACCTATTTTTCAACAAGTTAAATACCAAACTACAGGGTTTTTTCTCGCTAAATCCAAGGGATCAACCATTGGCAGTCAATGCTCTACAGACCGCAAGGACTTTCAGGGTATGCTACTCCTTCTCACCCCTACACTTAATTCCTTCTACTATCTTTAACAGATCAACCACCCTTGATGATACCCTCCAACCAGAACCTGCTATCGCAGGGCCCAGTACTCCATCCCAGACCAGCCATGCTAAACTTGGCAGCTTGGTATCTGAATCAGAGATCCTGAAGTCTAAGGGTCTTTTAGACAAAGTGATAAAAACTCTGTTTGCAGAGCTGTAAACCAGTTACAGAGCAATTTTTTTTTTCTTTCCCGCAAAGGTCTGGAGGAGGTTTAATATATGGTTGGCAGAATCAGGCAAAGTAGAGTCTGACTATCCGATTCTAGAGTTTCTACAGGAGGGTATTGATAAGGGCCTGTCCTTAAGCACGATTAAGGTACAGATTGCAGCCCTATCAGTTTACTTACAGCATTCCCTACAACAGGACCCCCTCATAAACCGATTCTGTAAAGCAGTTTCAAGATTAGGGCCTGGACCTTGTCGTGGGATTCCGACATGGGACTTGTCTATTGTGTTAAAAGCAGTCATTGGAAACCCCTTTGAGCCATTATCAGAGGCCTCCTTAAGGCGTATTACCCTCAACTATTTTCTCATCGCAATGATGTCTGCTTGCAGAGTCAGCGAACTACAAGCTTTATCAGCCAGAGAGCCCTTCCTGCAGATATTGGAGGATAGGGGTATTCTCAAGACTGATCAAGCATTTATTCCCAAGGTTGCCTCTACCTTTCATACAAGTCAGGATATAGTACTACCCTTTTTCTGCAATAGACCATCTAATAGCAAAGAGGAGCAGCTGCACTTGCTTCTAAATAAGCCATAAGACACCTTCTGCAACAAAAAGCTTTAGAACATCAGAGGCCTTTTTTATCCTCTTCTCAGGAAAGCGTAAAGGAAGGCAAGCCTCTAAAGGGACTATAGCCAGGTGGATAAAGATGGACATCTCAGAGAGGCACAAGCCTCTACACTTGGAACCGCCACAAGGGCTGAATGCACATTCCCCAGAGCATTAGCCACATCTTGGGCAGAGAGCCGGTGCTACCCTAGAACAAATATGTAAACCTGCCACGTGGTCAAGTATGTCAACGTTCATTTGACACTATCGATTGGACATTTTGGGTAGCCAGGATCAAGCGTTTGAGAGGAAAGTCCTCCAAGCAGTGGCACCCCTAAAAACTGAGTGAGTACCTGTTCATCCTCCAAAGGGCTGTCCTGGAAGACAACTGTTGGAAACCGGAGTTAGACTTATGCCCCGTACACACGTACCGATCGTCGGCCGAACGATCGGCCGTCTTTTGTCCAGGGCTGTCGGTGTCTGTTGAAAAGTGCAAAAGACTGCACAAGAATTTTGTCCGCCGACTGCAGAAGTGATGTCATGTGATGGGTTAACTCTCCTGGTCTTTTTTCTTTTCTGAGCATGCCCAGTCTTGCAAATCTGCTGTCTGTCGGCCGAATTCTGTACTGACTGGCGAACAATCGGCCGCTCTGGTGTCGGCATACAAAAATTTTCATGCTTGCAAGGCAGATTCTTTTCGGCCGAAAGTGCGCTGTCGGAAGCATCCTACTAACAAGCCTACAATCGGCAGATCGGTCGTCGGCCGAAGCTTTTCGGCCGACGATCGGTACGTGTGTACGGGCCTTTACCGGTAATTCTGTTTCCAGGAGTCATCCAGGACAGCAGGTTCCCACTGTACTGTTTAACTTTTTTTCAGCCCTCTCCTTCGGTTCTTGGATAAACTGACCAGGTGCCTGAGGGACCACTTTTTAAAGAGCTAGTGGCAATGTGTTTCCTGTCCGGTGGAAAGAGCTCCCTCTCTCAAGGGCTGTCCTGGCAACAGAGTCTAACTCTGACTTTTTTCTTTTGCCCAGATTTAAATGATTGGTTTATTAAATTGTCCTTTTTATCATTCTGTTACACAATATCAATGTCAGAAATATAGGATTGTGGTTTTAAAGCAGTGATGTAACTATAGCTATAGCAGCCTATGTGGCTGCTATGGTGCCTAAGGGTGGGAAGGAGGCCCCACTAGGGAGGTTGTCCTATAGTTGATGTCCTATAGATAGGATTATGCATTAGGGTACTGTTGCTAGTCAGATGATACTCAGACAAAAAGTTACAGGGGGTGGGGGGGACAGGCCGATTTGATGGACTACTCGGTCTTCTTTCTGCCATCATTTTCTGTAAACGTTCAGCTTTACATGACTTTTGTGAGTGCAAATTGTGTTTAATCTTTATTTTTTTTATTCAATAAAACTTTTTTACAAGGAGCCCGTGCGCTTTGTTTTTTCCTTTTTTATCCCTATCTCTGAGTAGATTTATTACTTGCCATCAGTTTTTTGTCACCCTGGCCATAACTTTGATATCAACCATGAATGCCTAAAGCAGGCCATACACCAGTAAAATTTTGGTTTGAAAGTTCATATAGAAATCCTGAAAAATTGTTCGCCAGAGCATTCCATCTTGCCATCATTGAGTCAACTAATTTAATTTGCAAGCCCTTAAAATTTTGTCCACGCCTGCTACTTGAATAGAATCCCAGACGTATTAAAAATGTTTGTTTTGTGCCTTGTATGATTCTATCCCAAACGAAAACCACTTTTTCAAATTTTAGTTAGAATTTCGTTTGAGGAAATTTTCCATCATGCTCCTCAAATTTTCTCATCACTATAGTCAAAAAGATCATCCCTTTTTAGCCCGGTAACCATTAGAAAAGTGAACAAACATTCCGAAAACAATTTTTTGCATTTCTTGCAAAATTCTTACTGGTGTATGGTCAAGTTGTTACCGAGGCTGAAAAATCCCAGAGTGCCTTCCGAACTAAAGTGATAAGACATTTAGATAAAAAATTTTTAAAAAAATTGCGCTAAAAAGACAAAATAATAATTATCACTTGTGTTGAGATTTAATAAGTTGATATAGTGAAAAATGTTCATACACACTAAGAGTGAAATTCCTCCACCAGTATAAGATGGCCTCTTACCATAACGATGGGACTTAAATGGTCAACAACACCTGGGGCATAACCCCGCCAGGGCCTCTTGGGTATCGAGGAAACACAAATAGGTAATACTATGGGTAAATGTCCACCTCCGCAGTTAAAATGTCATTTACTTCCGCTCCTGTCACTGCAAACTGCAATAGACGTCACACTACGCATGCACCACTCCTCCCCGAAACTCAGGGCTAGAAGACAACTTTCAACTCTTGAGTCCTCCAACCCTGAACATAGAGAAGGTAGAACTACATGAAAGCGAGAGAGAGAGAGAAATGTGCCCAAAGAGCAATAGAGGGCCATGGGTTTTACTATTGCCTCCCCCAAGGAGCGCCACATGCAAGTAGTGAACCTGTCCCCACAAAAACTCCTCTCTCCCTCCCCAGGTCCCAAAGCTTTCAGACATAAGAGGCCCAGAAACATACTGTCTATAACAAGTAAACCGAAATAAAGGAATTCTTGTGTACATATCAATACATCATAGTAGAAAAGCATAAAAATGATAGCATATACAATAAGAAGAATCAAATGCATCCCTCCTGGCTATGATCTATACATTCAACCAGGTAAAACTTAACACAGGTGCTTAAAGGGAGCCCAGTGGTATTGACTCCACTGCGTAATTTTGCATACCTTTTTATAGGAACATCCATCCACGGGGTGGAAACCCAATATTCAGATAACGGGTTTTTGTCTAGTGAGCAGAACAGTATTAAAAGTACCTATGTAGCAGCTAAACTATGCAAATCTGTCCATCACCAGAGACAAAGATCCCAGGCCCGGGGTACCCAACCAGGGCTCATAGAGTTTCTTCAATTTTTTTAGGACAACCTCGTTTAGTGAATATATATTTCTCTGTCAGTATGGTGTTAACTACCTGTATACACTCTGAGTGGAAGGGGAAAAGCAGTGCAAGCCATCTCTGCTGCCTTTTCCAGGCTAGTAAACAAATTGTTAAAAGTACAGGGAGCTGTATGGTAAGTGGCACCAATTCCTCGTCCATATAGCCTAGTAGACCTAATAATGGTCCTGAAAGCATTGGATTCCTTAAAAACTGTATTTAATGCATGGAGAATCGTCTCCCAGTATCTATGCAATTGTGGGCACTTCCACATCATGTGTACAGGGTAGCCCAGTGAGTCCCCACACCTGGGACAGTAATCATCCAGTCACTTGCCAAATTTAAATAGCTTCTTTTTGTATAGCTGGAACTGGAGAGAGTGCAGAGAAGTAGACATGTGCATGACGAAAAAAATTAGTTTCATTTTATTTAAATTTATTAATCTAGTTGTTTTGTTAAATTCGTTCTATTCATATTTGGAATTCGTTTTAGGTCTTTCGAATTTACCCTTTTTTTGTGAACAAACAAAAGAAAAATCTTCATTAAGTGATTACAATGACTCTTTAAATGACCCTTTGGCTTAACAAAAACAGCATTATTTCGAAATGGTACTCTAATCGCACACACAGTCTTTGGTTTCAGAAATAGGTTTACAGTTTTGAATTTGATTTGAATTTCCAAAATTCTGACTAATTTAATTTAGTTTTTCTGAGCGTTTCAGTAAACTTCGTTTATACTGCAATTCAGATGTATCTGATTCTCCGAATAATGGAAAAATGTGTCTGAATATTTATTCGTAACGAAACACACCGCACATGTCTACAGAGCAGGGCATGAAGGAGCTCCGCTATGAGGATAGATTGGGAACTGAATTTAAAGGGAACTGAATTTAATAATTCCTGCGAAGAGGAGCTTAAAGGAGGATATGATCAACCTGTATGAATACGGAAGTGGTTCATATGGTGAACTTGGTGTTATTCACTTTAAGGTCCTCACAGAGGATAAGGGGCATTCTTTACATTTAGAGAGAGAGATTTAATCTCCAAATACAGAAAGGTTTCTTTACAGTGAGAGTTGTGAAAATGTGGAATAGACTCCCTTAAGAGCTGGTTCTGGCCAGCGCAGTAGAGTACTTTAAAAAAGGCCTGGATTCTTTCCTAAATGTACATAATATCTGATTGCCTCTCAGGGGATCAGTTAGGAATTTTTTTCCCCTGCTGGAGCAAATTGGATCATGCTTTGCTGGCGTTCTTTTTTTTGCCTTCCTCTAGATCGTGTGTGTGTATGTGTTTTGTTGGTTGAACTAGATGGCCTTTTTTTTTTTTTTTTTTTTTTTTAACCTGACAACTATGTATAATACTCTATGAAGTAGGTATAGCTGTGATAATTTTCGAGAGGAATACCAAGAGGGTCGACTCTAGATTATATTGCCAATGCTCTTCTGTAAGAAGATCCCCCAAGTCTTCTGACCAGTGTTTCATACAGGGCCGATCTACCTTACCATCCAAAGCTACCAGATGCATACTACCATAAAGATCTGAAATCAAACCCTTGGTAGATGTGAAAAAGGCCTAGAGAACGTATTGATGGCGCCTGACTCCACTGCAAGGGGACTTCTTTGAACTGGGCAAATCTTGATAATTTTAGATAAGGACTTGCATGTTGCACAACTATCAGGAACCTGGGGATGAAAACCACTTTATACTTGCCTGTTGCAGAAACTTTACTCTGTAGCAGAGCTCCTGGCACTGAAGCATCTCATTTACGGGTGTGTGGTTTCTCACTACAAGCCCTACATCGCTATTGTGTCTGTGGAGTCTGCAGGAGGAGCAGCCAGCAAGGGGCCTGCTCTTCAACCAGCCTCAGGATTAGCATAGGATAAGCACTGGTAGCTCTGCTACAGAGTGAGGTTTCCACAATCAAACCACCAGACAGGCAAGTAGGAAGTTATTTTCATCACATGGTTCTGCAGTTATTTTTTTCAAGCCACTGACGGGGTTACTTTATTAAGCTTAGGGTTGTGAATGACAGAACAGTTTCACTCCTTTTAAGTGGCTGTACATATGCAGATTATGTTGTAAAAAAAAAGGTCTAAATGACCTTTCTCTATAGAAGGTTTGCCCTTGTTCTTTCATTTTGCAATGCCAGAATAATTACTTTACTTGATATTCTCCTGTCCCTTTTTTAAATCAAAGAGTTGGAGATCCTCTTCAAAAGCCTTCAGAGAATGTGTAACATCACAGGTTGTTTAACTCTATTCGGTTTTCCAGATGATAAATGTTGTGAAAATTTCCAACACCAATTTCAATGATCGAGAAGTCACCTGGCTTGCCATCAAACACTGAAGTAACTATCTTCAAACTCTCTACAGTTGGCAACAAATACAGCAAATTATGCCGTGTTTTTGCTTTTGCTCTCAGACATACAAATCCCCAGCCATATTCTTCATGATAACTCCCCAAAAAAGGAAGTATTAACCTGCTATGTCTGCTTTTGTGATATCCAAAACCTTGTTTTATTAGTACGAGAACTGTCTGGCCTCTAGGTGTATGAGCACATATATTAAAAATCCTGAGCTTAAAGCAGATGTTACTGTCCTTGACTGTGCCGGTGTTTTCAAACATCTGTGTAGCACATGTCTTTTTCCTCTATAGAAACTATTGCTTAATGGCTGTAATGATCAAAATGTGACCCCCATGTATGTCTTAACAGTCTTAAAAACTGTAAATGATAAAGTTATACCTAATTTTAAACTGAAAATGTGCCATGTAAAGCAACATGGGGACAGGGCGTGCTGTGCTTCTGATAAATCTTCTGTATACCAGTTTTACTTTTTGCCTTTCTGGCACCTCCTGCCCAGCTCTTGTTAGCAGGCAGGCCAGGTGTTTCAAGAGGCTGACCTCCACCAACACACACCATCCAAAAGTTAGTAATGACAAGATGTTGGTTGTCTTGTCACATTATATTGTGGTGCTCCCATAAGGTCACTCGCTCCCCCCCCCCCCCCCATGGTGGCTTACCTAGTTGAATTGCTGTCTTGTAACTGAAGGTCTTGAGCTCAATTGTTAAGGGTACTACCTACGTTAATCTCCTGTGGGCCATCTAAATGTAAATCTAAATTGGTTTGCTTGTATGTCAAGGATCCTGGCCCCTCGGCCCCCTCCCCCTTATACTAACTTGAGCTTGATCTCAATCCAGTGATATCCACAAGAGCTCCCTGCTCTCTTCCTCCTCATTGGCTCAGTCACAGCAGTGGGAGTCACGGACTCCCACTCTCCCATTGCTGTCAATCACAGCCTATGAGGAGGGAGCAGGATTCGGAACAAAGCACCGTTGTCTGTCTACAGATGCAGGCAGCGGGGCTTGGGAGCTAGCCCATACGACTTCTTCCCTCCCCCCCCCCCCCCCCCTCTTGGCAAACTGGAATAGTTAGGGACAGTAAGTGGCCGAAATAAGAGTGCTGTTGTTGTTAAAGAATGTTACCCCAACATTTCATATTCCCGATATGTGCCTGTTGTACCATGTACGTTTATGAAAAATAATCCCGTTCTTTGTATTACTTTCTTTGTATGAAATCCCTGATGTTCCTGCCAGTCCTTCTGCTTTCCTATGAACAGTTGACTACACTAAGCAGGAGAACACACCCTGGTCAGTTCTCTAGCGGTGCCTGCTCTCAATAATCAGACTTGCCCTGACACTCCCTCCCCCTCACAGCCTTTCACTGGGAAGCTCAGTGTGCTGCTGCTTCTCCTCCTCCCCCTCCCCAAGCTCTTATGCAGCTGCAAACAGAGGGAATGTGATTGTTCCAGGATTGACTTGTTGGCAAAGTCGCGTGTGTGTGTTTTTTGTCTTTCGTTCTTAACTTGCTCCTGGAATATTCGCAAATGGTGATCATTTTGCTATGCTAATGTATATGTTAAAATGTCCTGCTAGATGTATGGAATTGCTTTAAGAATGCAATACAAACATTTTAAAAGACCTAGTCCTCCTTTGGTTCTCGTACAGAAAAGTTTTATAGTTGCATCTTTATACTGGATTTAAAAATGTAAGAACAGAAAAATGGGATTACAGAGAGGATTTGCAGTTTTCCAGGATATCCTTTTTTAACCAGTGTTAAATAATACTAATTATAATAATAATTGAATTATTATTATTAAATTATTGTTGATTCTATTATACTGACTGTATTGTTTTATCTGTTAATCTACAAAGTAATTCTTTCCAAAAATTATGAACCTCAAAACCCACCAGTCAACTGCAGACCTTTCTAATTACCCCCCCCCCCCCCCCCCTGTATTTGCACAGGTTACAATTGAAGTAGTCGACAGTGCTGACACAGATCCAGAAAATGAAATGCATAAGGAGAGCAAGGCCAGCTGGCCGGTTCCATCACCAGACTGGAGGAGCTGGTGGCAGAGGTCGTCAACATTACCCAGGATAAATTATGGAGGCCAAGATTACAAATATGACAGCACCACTGAGGACAGCAACTTTTTAAATCCTCTGGGTGGATGGAACAGACAAGGGCTCGGCCACCGCACATTTGATCTGAAAGAACAGCCAGAATATGGTAAGTTCATGTTACACATGTCATGCTATGTATGCCACATGCACTGTGCATTAATAACTAGACGATGAGAGCTTGCTGACTGAGATACCGGAGGGTCAATGATATACAATAGTGTGTGTAAAAACTTAAAAAAAAAGGATATCAAACTGTTGCCTTTAGCAGATATTAGTTGCTGGATGACATTTATTCCATTTATTTACCACACTTCCTTTTACTTTTTTCATGGTTTTTTGTTGCATCTCCATGCTGTTGATCTCATGCAGTCTCTTCACCATTACCTCCTGCTTTGTCCTACCATGAAATCTCACTCCACCTGCTACAACAGGACAGTTTGAAAATTTCCATCCACTCCTATTGTGTTCGCCTTAGTATAATGAAAAAAAAGACTAGCAATGGTAGGTGTTCAGATTTGGAGACACTAGCCCAAAGACTACCTGGGTCCTTTGGGAGACGTAACCAAACCCTTGGACACATTCAAGGAAGAATTTCAGTTTGGCATTAGGCTGAGCATGGGTTCCCACTAGAAATATATGCTTTAAAAGTACCGTACATCAAAAGGACTTATTGATTTCAGTTTATACAACTTGAATGGCAAAATTCTAGTCCAGGTACCCACAATTTCACATGCAGGACTTTATTTCTACAATACAATGCAAAGCATTGTTGGTGTAAACAGGTCTTGTTTAAACATTGTATTTTCTCAAACTCATGCAATATGCTTGTATGGGGGAAATTAATACTCATTTCACAGATGGCAGAAAATGGTTTCCTCTACAACCAAGTGTAAATTTATTGCATATACACTATATGGGCACCTGACCATCAGATCTATACAAGTTTGTTGGACTTCCCATTCCAAATCCATTGGCATTAATCTGGAGTTGCATGTCCTCCCATCATCTGGGAAGGATTTTGTTAGGTTCTTACAGAAAAAAAAAATTCTTTCATTCATTTACAGACACAGCTCCTGATCTTCATAACCATTGGGTTTTACTGCCCCCTACTGGAGTAGGACTCTAGGCAGAAAAAGAGTGTGGCTATGCCTATGGGAAATCCCAGGGGGTATACTCCCTCTCTGCTATAGGTACTCAGTTTTTTTCTGCCTAGTCAGCAGTAAGAACCTAGTTCCTTGCTGGGATTTTTGGTCCTGGCAAATTTTTTTACTTTTTAGAATTTTAGAAAAAATTTCACCTGTTTTTTTTTCCTGTGAGATCTACAATCAACTAATCTAGATCCAATGGTCACCCCAGTCTGTTCAGCAAGCGTGTGACATAGCCCCACTGGACGGGGTTTGTCCTTCGTGTTAAACGCCTTGCAAGGTCGCATACGACCAGGTTTCGCCCCGAGTCGCAGCGTTCCTCCTGGCCGGCAGCCCCCCCCCATTTCAATGGAGCGGTGCCTGCCTGGTTTCTGGTATGGCGAGTAGCTGCCCCCCTCTCCCTCTGAAGGGTTTTGAGGGGGACATGGGCCCCTCCTTGGGATGGTCAGACCCCCCCGGCTTCCCCTCCTTCCTGTCAGGCAACCCCCTTTCATCTGTCCCCCATCCTACCCCCCCCCCCTCCACTTATGGTGGGGCTGTGTGGATGGTCTGGTCTCCTCATCGGGTGGGGGCATGGCACTATGCTGGCGATAGGGGACAGAGGGGTGCGCGCCCGAATGGTCGGTCATGCAGGAGGGGAGTTGTACCTGGTGGGGGCTCCTGCCAGGGCCCCCGTCCTGCCTGGGCCTGTCCTTGAGGCCTAGGGATCCCTCCTGGGTCCCTGGGAGCCTCATGGTGCCACTTGGGGCCACCATTTTGCTGTAGCCTGTGAGTTTCTGTGAACTGCGGCCATGTTTGTGTAGTCCAGCGGTGGTTTGCCATTAAAAATAGAAGCAGCCATGACAGTGGAGCCCTGCGGGCGGGGATTTTGGAGGTAGGAACCCCTCCTCATCCCCTGGTGCTGACTCCTGGATCTTTTCACCTCCTGATCGCTGCTCGTGGAGTGCAGATTATCCTGGTGGCTGCAGGTGCCGGTTTTTGCTGGTTGGTGAGTCTGGTGGGGTTCTCTCCCTCTCTGCTGAGGATCGCTTGGTGCTTTGTGCCTGGTGACCGGGTGGTGCTGCCAGCACTGTGAGGGTAGTCCCTTTGCAGCGTTTTACACTTTTTGTGGGTTCCCCAGGTGACTCATGGAGTCTTTGGAGCACATCTCCCCACCTGACCCCCCCCCCCCCTCTCTGAGGCTGCTGGGCCCTCCGGGTACCAACCATCCATTGATGCACTGACAGCGGTCCTGGAGTCCTTTGTGTCCAGGGTGGAGGTGGCCTTCGGGTGACGGGCTAGCAAAAAGTGCCCCCTGCCTCATCGGATCCTGAATCTGATTCGGCCGCTGGAGACGTGGGTCACCCTGCTGGGTCTGCGACCACACGCCTGGAATCCTCAGATAGTGAGGATTATTTCTCCATCTGCAACCACGCACGAAAAGGCGCTGGTGGAAGCACTGATTGTGTCGTGCGTGAGACCTTGAAGATGGAGGACGCAGCTGGGACGGAAGCGCAGGTTCCCTTTGGCACTCACAAGCCATCCAGAGCGGCAAAGGTGCTTCCTTTCCCCGCCTATTTTGACACAATTGTTGCTAAAGAGTGGGGTCCCTAAGCGATTTACTTGGTGTTACCCCCTATGAGGAGTCCCTTATTAGGGAGTGGACTGTTTACAGATTGAACAAGGTGACCATGATTCTGGTTGAAGAGTCCCCGGCCTTTAAGGATCTAACTGACAGGAAGGCGGAAGCTTTGGCCCAAAATATGTACACTCTAGCAGGTTCGACATTGAACTGGTCCAGGGGCCGCAGTTTTTGTGATGCCTTTTTGGATGCGGCTCCCCTAGTGGCTTGGCTCTGTTTTGGCAGTGGTCCTTCAATGTGTCTTTTGGCTCAAATGCTGGTCTGCGGACCAAACTTCTAAAAAGGCCTTGGCTGATCTCCCCTTTCAAGGGGATCGCCTGTTTGGGGCTACCCTGGATGACCTCATTAGGTCTCACAGGGGGAAAGAGTACTTTTCTTCCTCAGGTTACGAAGGGCAAGGAACCTTGTCGTAGATGTGGGCCCTCCTTCTCGGCCCATAGGACGTTTTTTTAGTCCCTCAGGGTCAACTGACAAGGGCTCGGAGCCTTTCAGGGCCTACTCTGGAGGATCCAAATAAACCTGGCCTGGCAAGCCGAAAGCGGGCTTCTCCAGACCTGCGGACAAGGCTCCTTCAGAATGAAGGTGCACCCTCACCCGTATCGGGGGTGGGAGGACGTCTTCATTGGTTTCCAGACCCGTGGACTTCCCTGGTACAAGACAAGTGGGTCCGCAAAGTAATTCGGTCCGGCTTCAAGATAGTTTCATTCTTGTCCCCCGGCAAGGTTCTTTCCTTCCAATTTGCACCTGTCCCCGGACAGTTTCAAGGGTCTGTTTGGGGCAGTACAAGACCTGTTGCTTCAAGGCAAGGTGCTTCCAATCCTGAACCTCAAGTCACTGAACTGCTTTGTGCAGGTGCAGAAGTTCAGGATGGAGTCCATTCGGACAGTGGCGGCATCCCTGCATCAGGGGGGATTTTCTTGCCTCTATCGACATCAAGGATGCTTACCTTAACATTCCACTATGTGCCAGTCACCAGCACTTCCTCCACTTTGCCGTGTGAGAGGAGCATTATCAGTTTGTGAAGTTATCCTTTGGTCTCCCCACTGCTCCTTGGGTCTTCACAAAAGTGTTAGCCCCGGTGCTAGCATTGTTACGCCAACGGGGGATCGCGGTAGTGGGCTACGTGGAAGACCTCCTTCTACGAGCGGAGTCCACTACTGCACTTTTGGGAAACCTGGAAATTACTATACGAACTCTTGAGGAGTTCGGCTGGATTCTGAATTTTTTGAAGTCTGCTCTGGTTCTGTTCAAATATCTGGGTCTGACTCTGGACCCAGCCTTAGCCAGAGTGCTCCTTCCTCTGGACAAACTCCAGACATTGCAGGCTGCAATTCATCTCCTGCTGTCCAGCAGATGGTCATCCCTCTGGACTTGCATGCGGGTGTTGGGCCTGATGGTGTCTACCTTCGAGGCGGTTCCGTTTGCACAGTTCCATATGAGGTCCCTGCAAGGGAGATTCTGGCCAAATAGGACAAGACTCCGCAGTTTTTCTGCTCAAGGGATGTGGACACTGGAAGAGTCCAGGCTACCGATCAATGTCTTGGAACTCCGATCGATCAGACTGTGCCTTGACCATTAGACGGATCGTCTTCAGGGATGTCCAGTGCGCACTCAGTTGGACAATGCCAGGGCTGTGGCTTAAGTCAATCACATAGCACAAGAAGTGTCCTTGCGGCTCTGAAAGTAGCCGGCATTCTAAAGTGGGCAGAACGGTTCGTTCCAGCCCTCTCCACCGTACACATTCCCGAGGTGGAAAATTGGCATGCGGATTAGCTCAGTCAGCCAAGAGGAGTGGTCCCTTCATCCAGTGGTGTTTCATCAGTTTTGTCTCCGGTGGGGCATCCCTGAGGTGGATCTGTTGGCATTTTGGCTCAACCATGCAGTGGTTTGTGGTTCGGCCACAGGATCCTCTGACGGATGCCACAGATGCGCTGGTGGCCCCATGGGGTCAGTATTGTCTGATGCCTTCCCTCCTCTCAAGCTTCTGCCCAGACTTCTACGCAGGATCGAGGCAAAAGGGATTCCTGTCATTTTAGTGGCTCCTGACTGGCTGCGCTAGGCTTGATACGCCTATCTGGTGCGGCTGGTCACCGATTTTCCTTGGAAGCTTCCACTCAGGGAGGACCTGCTGTCCCAAAGACCAATCTTCCATCCTGCTTTACAGTCGCTGGCTTTGATGGCTGTTGAACGCCAGGTGCTAATGGATAGCAGTCAGTAATTCCAAAGCTGTTAAAAGCTAGGAAATCTACTTCTAGGAAGATCTACCATCGTATGTGGAAGACATGCATTGCGTGGTGTGAATTTCTTGAGGTTCATCTTTGCTTTTTCTCTGTGGCTCGGATCTTGACCTGCCTTCAATGGGGGGTTGAAAAGAAATTGGCCTTGAGTACAATCAAGGGACAGGTGTCCGCTTAGGCGGTCTTCTTCCAACGACCCTTGGCAACACACTTCCCGGTGCGTAGCTTTCTTAAGGGTGTCCAACATTTGGTTCCTCCAGTGCGGTCTCCGTTGCTGCCTTGGGACTTCAAACTGGTGCTTTCGGTCATCCAGAAGCCTCCCTTTGAGAACCTGCAGGAGATTCCCTTGTTTATGCTGTCTCAGAAGGTGGCTTTTTGGGGGGCTATCGCACAGGGTGTCGAACTGGCGATGTTATCCTATTGTTCACCTTACTTGGTGATTCACAGAGATAAGGTGGTTCTTCGCCCCTGTTGTTGTTCCTTCCAAAGGTTTTCATTTGAATAAAGACATTGAGTTGCCTTCCCTGTGTCCCAGGCCAAAACATCCAAAGGAAATTGCTTTGCATGCCTTGGATGTGGTCCGGGCGATTAGGGTGTACCTGGCAGCTATGGAGTCTTTTATGAAATCAGACTTACTATTTGTGCTTATGGATGGGCCTCAGAAAGGGTTGTCCGCTTCCCCTGCGACCATTTTCAGATGGATCAGAAAGACGGTTATTCAGGCCTATTCCATTAGGGGTCAGAATCCTCATTTCTGTCAAGGCGCACTCTACTTGGGCACTTAGTGCCTCCTGGGCCTTCTGTCATCATCAGGCGTCGGTGTCTCAGATTTGCAAGGCGGCCACCTGGTCGTCGGTGCACACTTTCTCAGAGTTCTATAAAGTCGATGTGTTGCCATCTGCGGATGCTTCTTTTGGCTGAAAGGTTTTTCAGGCTGCTGTTTAGAAGACTTGATCCTCTTTAAGGGTGTATTTTTTTTTTTTTTTTTCAGGTGGGCTCCAGTTGTCTTGGTTGAGCTCCTTTTGCCTGGTTTGCTACTGTTTGGCTTTGGGAACTTTTTTTTCTGTTCCCACCCCTCATGTGTAACACTGCTTTGGGATGTCCCAATGGTTAAGAAGATTAGGAGCTGTGTCCGTCAATGAACGAAAGAGGAAATGGGATTTTTGACTTTCCGTAAAATCCATTTCTCTGATGTTCATTGATGGACACAGCACCCACCCCTCTGTGAAGTTGTAATTTTTCTGACACTGCTTGTACCGAAACTCCTTACTAACGCAGAGAGCGGGAGTATACCTCCTGGGACTGCCCATAGGCGTAGCCAGATTATTTTTCTGCCTAGTGTCCTACTCCTGTAGGGGGCAGTATAATCCAGTGGTTATGAAGATCAGGAGCTGTGTCCGTCAATGAACATTAGATAAATGGATTTTACAGTAAGTCAAAAATCCCATTTTTTTTTTTTTTTTTTCATAAAAAAAACTTGTGGAAAGGAAGTGCAAATCTTGCTTCTCCTGCCCACCAATTAGATTTCTGGTTTCATTCTAGTAACAATCCTAGTTTCTTTGATCCCATCATCCATTTTCCATGGAATATATATCTGGTAAAACCAAGTTTTTGTACATACAGTATATGTTTTTTCAATGCAAATTTTAATCAAAATAATATTCCTTTATTCAATCCTCACACATGGCTTTTTAAAATTTGGAAGTCAAAACCGTATGTTTAAATTCCTATTGTATTACCATTCAGATTACTTTTTAGCTGTGATTGGAAAAATAAATAGAAAAGTCGGATGATATACCAAATGCTTAAAAAATACAAAACTATTTACTTGATTTCAAAGAATTCCACTCACATTCCAATCTTGCACTCAGTCAAAATATTAAGAATTTTGTTTGTTAGAATGAACAGGGTAAGATGCAGAATGCTGTGTAACCCAGACCTCATGCAGAACATTTGTTTTGGCATGACCCATCACGACACAGGGTTGTTGGGTATTGGCACTGAAAAATACTGGTACAGACATTTTGGCCCACTTTTTTGTGGATTAACCTAGGGTTAGGGAGTCACTTTAAGTTTTGTTAGCATTTAAGTTTTTAAAATGTTGTTTTTTTTTTGGGGGGGGGGTGGGCTGTGGACAGTTATATTGCCCACAGTTTCTTTTGCCTTTCAGGGATCTTGGTTGTGAAATCACTGTGCTCTAGTTGCCAGGACTGCACACACTCCACAGCAACAAACGGGTTGATTTACTAAAACTGGAGAGTACAAAATCTGGTGCAGCTTCCAGTTTTTTACTTTTTTTTTGTCAAAGCTTAAGTGTCCATTCACACTTGTGCAACCTAAAAATCATGAAATTTCAATTGTGACTTGATGCAAATTTGGAGTGCGACTTTGTTACGACTTTGGCTTTGACTAATGTGATCATTTTGTTTTGTGCTCCATAAAGTCGCTAGACATCTGCCGCACTGGAAAATTTGTTTACCCTTTTGGTTTCTGCATTTTCTAACAAATTCCAAACTTTCAGAACGATTTGAACGGACCGATCCAAAATCTGTGTGAAGAAAATTCTGTGTTTAAAATGCTAACGACTACCCCCCCCCCCCCACAAAAAAAAAAAACACTGTAGCTGCTGACTTTTAATGTTAGGACACTTACCTGTCCAGGCATTTAGCGGTGTTCTCACCCGAGCCATCTTGACTAAGGGAAACCAGCAGTAAAGCCTTGCAGCTTCACAGCCAGTTCCATACTGCACATGCATGAAGCGTGCTTCACTTTGTGACTGGGCCACATTCATTGGGACCTATGAAGTGTCCCAGAAGGCTGCTGGGGGTGAACTGCGCCAGGAGTGGGAATGGGTACCTGTCAAAACCAGCTACCCCCCCCCCCCCCCTCCCAAAAGGTGCCAAATGTTACATAGTTACATAGTAGGTGAGGTTGAATAAAGACAATAGTCCATCCAGTTCAACCTGTGTAGGTGTGTGTGACTGTAATCATCTAACATAGCCTTTAATCTCCTGATCCTTGAGATGCAAGTCTAAGAGTCTTTTGAAAGTCACCATACTACCCGCAGAAACCACCTCTTGTGTTAGACAATTCCACAATCTTGTAGCCCTAACAGTAAAGAACCCCCCACGTTGCCTGAGGTTAAAACGCTTCTCCTCTAATCGCATTGTATGTCCTCGAGTCCTCATGCAATTCCTTCGAATGAACAGCTTTTTTTCTAAGCTGAGATCCCCATTAAGATATTTATAAATTGCTATCATGTCCCCTCTCAGACGTCTCTTCTCCAGGGAGAATAAATCGAGCGATTGCAGCCGCTCTTCATAGTTAAGGTCCTCCAACCCCCTAATCAGTTTAGTTGCCCTTCTCTGGACTTTCTCCAGCTCCAACACATCCCTCCTGAGGACTGGCGACCAGAACTGGACAGAATACTCCAGATGCGGTCGGACCAGAGTTTTATAAAGTGGAAGGATTATAGTCTTATCTCTGGAATACATCCCTTTCTTTATGCATGCTAATATTCTGTTGGCTTTGGAAGCTGCCGCTTGACATTGCATGCTGTTGCCTAATCTATCATCAACCAAGACTCCCAGATCTTTCTCCATTTTTGATTCCCCCAAGGGTTCCCCTCCTAACGTGTATTGTGTTTTTATGTTTTTAGTCCCCAAGTGCAAAACCTTACACTTCTCCACGTTAAACCTCATTTGCCATGTCGTTGCCCACTCTGTAATTTTGTCCAAAAATGTGGCAGCGGAGGGGGTGTAGAAGACAGACAAGTGAAGCTTCCTCTTTTGGGTGGATCTCTGCTTTAAAGAGCAGGCCTGGAAGCCTTGACAACCGATGACGCAATAAAAAAATGCCCCCCCCCCATCTATACCAGGCCCTTACATGAGCATGTAGCCCGGCAGGTCAGGAAATGGGGGGAGACAAGCGAGTACTGAACCATACCAGGTCAAATGCCCTCAACATGGGGGTTGCTTTGGGACAGGTGGTGGGGGACTTGTCAAAAACTTGTGTTTTTTTTTTTATTTACACACTTTTTTACATTTACATACTTTTGGTGAATAAGTAGGGGTACCAGATTCGGATAAGCCCCCCAGCTCCATGGTTGTGGGGAAGAGGCTCAGATAAGGGTCTGGTTATGAATTTTTTTTTTTTTTTTTTTTTATAATTTTGGTTTGGGGTTTTCCTAAAAACCCATACTAGACCTGAAGGGTCAAATTTAGTGCAGAAACTACTTTAAAGTTACTGCAACTGCACAGATATGAATGGTACTCATTGGGAAACATGGTGTGCGACTTATGCAACTTTGGACCACAAGTTGCACAGTTTAAACAAACAGAAGTTAGAAGCTGATTGGCTACCATGCACAGCTGCACCAGATTTTGCTCCCTCCAGTATTTGTAAATCAACCCCAATGAGACGATTCAGTCTGTATTTTAATTAAGTGTTCTTACCTATGGCACGTACACTTACGATTATATATATATATATATATATATATATATATATATATATATATATATATATATATATATATATAATTTATTATTAAGTGTTCTTGCAAGACCACTTACTGTTATCTCACATATATATTCTTATTATTATTATAGCCAAATTTACCACCCTAACTCCTCCCACAGTTTTTTACACTACATAGACATTAATATACCGAAACGTGCGGATTGTTCCCGATTGGTGTGCTATTACTTTGTGGACCGTTCGCCGAATGGTTCACGAAAAATATCAGCGTTTTTGTGCCGAAATTGGTCTCCTAGGAATGAATGGCAGAATGTTCAAAACTAGAGTGGGAGCTGAAAAATCAGGACATGATTTCTAAACTGCCACCTCTCCCTCATTTTCAAGCCCACCTACACAAATCTTGTATCAAACGTTCATTTTTCCCTGCTGCCATTAAAATGTCCACGGCTAAGCCATAGTCCTGATAGTTTTCACAATATGACTGGTGGATGCAAGAACACTTTACACAATTTCCCCAGAAATTGTAGCTTTTCTAGTTCTTATAGTGAAAGCCTATGGGAAAATTTGGCACCCTAACTCCTCCCACAGTTTTTACACTACATAGACAAGTAATATACCGAAATGAGCGGATCATTCCGGGGTCACGTTGCTTTTACTTTTTGGAAGGTGTTGCCGAAAGGTTTGCGAAATATCGTTTTTGTGGCGAAATTGGCCCCATAGGAATGAATAGCAGAATGTTCAAAACTAGAGTGGGGTCTGAAAATAGTTAGAGGGTGAGCGCAGAAATCTTGCCTCAATTTCTAACCTGCTGCCACTCGCTCATTTTTAAGGCCACCTACACAAATGTTACATCAAAACGTTCGCCTACCCCTGCTGCCACTTAAAGAGGAAGTAAACCCTCCTCTGCAAGTTGTACCTATAGGTAAGCCTATGATAAGGCTTACCTATAGGTACTGTAAATATCTCCTAAACATGCACAGTTTAGGAGATATTTACCTTACATGCAGCCAGTGACGTCACTGGCACATGCGCTCCGAAGGAACAGCCGCTGGTGCCGTTCCTTCAGAGCCCCGTGCCGTGACCGTCGGCGTGACGTCACCACGGCTCCGGCCAATCAGATGGCCGGATGCCGTGATCCGGAAAGACGGGCGACTGAACATGTCGCCCGTCATAGAGGTAAGGGGGCGGCACGGCGGGGGCTCGTTCTAAGGTAAGTATTTCATAATGAGCTAGTATGCGATGCATACTAGCTCATTGTGTTTCTCTTTCAGGGTGAAAAAAAAAAAACTATGCAACAAATATCCATACCTGCAATTCTTGAATTGTTAATTGTAAGATTAGTCCCTGACCTGACCATTTCCAACGATCCCTTGTTCTGAAAAAAAAAAAGTTTGGTTGAAGGTTTTTACTTTGAGCAATGGTACATATGAATGCTATGTTCTCTTTATTGACCATTCTGTATAAAACTTATTTTGTAGACTATGCTGATGGAGAAGGGGATTGGAGCGTCTGGTCGGTATGCAGCGTCAGTTGCGGCAGTGGGAATCAGAAACGTACCAGGTCTTGCGGGTACGCCTGCACAGCCACAGAATCCAGGACGTGTGATATGCCAAACTGCCCAGGTGTGTAAAATGACTCCAGAGAAATGCAAACCAAAGAAAGCTGTGCGTGCTGCTGGGAGCCTTTCCTTCTCACCACATCAAAACCACCCTGAAACGATCAGCGCACTGCCTTTAAAATATAAAGTGGGTGTTCTGTGGATAAATGCGTGCACATATAATGACTAATGGATTTTAAAAGAGGAGAAAAAAAATAAGACGGGTAATTTGGCCGCTTCTCCGAGGTAGCTGCAGAACACCTGGTAAAATGAACAGGCTGACTTTGGCTCACAATACACATTCCTGATGCCTTGATAATGCATTTGTTACATACTCCAGTTCTCTGAGAGAGGAGAAGAGAAACCTTGTGACTTTATAGTAGGAGTACCCGCAGTCACTAACAGGAATTTTAGAATATTTGACCACTCTACATTCTTGGCTTGATAAAGTTATTAATTATTTAAAAAAAAAAAAAAACACAAAAAAAAATGTAAAAGCGCAACACCACTAAAAAAAGGATTTATAAATGTATGAAAAATATATAGGAATTACCTAAAAGTGCATCATATTACCACATAAATGAATACTTATATCAGCAAACACTTCTTTTGCATAGTGTTAAAAAATGTCAATGTGCTAAACACAGTGCAATTAACATAAAAAAAAAAAAAAAAAAAAAAGTCAATAAAATATCCTGCGTTTTTAATAATTCCTGAAAACCTATAATATCCAAAGTGCTCGAATTCCAGATCTCTTGTGCACAATAATTAAATGACATGCAGTAGTGCTCCACCTCTGTGGATCCACCACCAGTCTCCTTCCGCTTACTTTAACGGTTGACCTACACTGTGGTAAGGTCAACCAAAGCTTTCCCGGACACCTGGGTGTATATAATTGCAGCAATCCTTCAAGGAGCAGGTAGGAACAGGTCTCCGGATGTGTATCACTTAGCAATATAAATGAAACAAAGGACTTCCCAGATTGTAAGGCCCCTTTCACACACCGAGTCCGTTCAAATTCACCTGTCAGTTTTTTTTTTTTTGTTTTTTTGGCGGATCTGAACGGACCCCCCATGCATCTCTATGGGGCATCGGATGTCAGCGGAGACATGTCCGTTGACATCCGATCCGTCAAAACCGGACAGATGGAAACGCTATTTTCCTTCCGTCTGGAGGATCGGATGAGAACGGACATAGGGTCCGTTCCCATCCAATTCCCCCATAGAGAAGAATGGGGACCTAACAGCTGTGTCTCCACACACGGCGTGGAGACACAGCTGTCATCCGCCTGCTCAGCGTGGGATCGGCAGGTCGATCCCCCGCTGAGAAAAACGGAGTCCGTCTGACGTGTGTGAAAGGGGCCTTATAAGTTTACACAAAAACATTTATTAAATAAAAACAAGTTCACCCTACGAGGAAGTCACAGATCACACGATAAAACGCGTCAGTGCGGGGCCACATGACGTCATCACGCCCAGAAGTTGTGTAGTGGACATTTTGACATATCCTCTCCAGATGTTCATGCCTAATGGAAGAATGTTTATACTGTGAATTTCTGCTACCTTGTGCAAGGGAATTAAGTGCACTTTGAGTATCTTTTCATTTTTTTTTTTTTTTTTTTAATAAATGTTTTTATGTGAACTTCTCACACTATGGGAAGTCCATTGTTGCATTTACAGTGCCCTGATAAAGTATTCATACCCCTGAAATTTTCCACATTTTGTCATGTTACAACCAAAAAAGCAAATGTATTTTATTGGGATTTTATGTGATAAACCATCACAAAGTGGCACATAATTGTGAAGCGAAAGGAAAATGATAAATGGTTTTTAAATTTTTTTACAAATAAATATGTGAAAAGTGTGGCCTGCATTTGTATTCATCCCCCCTGAGTCAATACTTTGTAGAACCACCTTTTACTGCAATTACAGCAGCAAGTCTTTTTGGGGATGTCTCTACCAGCTTTGCACATCTAGAGTAAACATTTTGCCCATTCTTCTTTGCTCAAGCTCTGTCAGATTGGATGGAGAGCATTTTTGAACAGCAATTTTCAAGTCTTGCCACATATTCTCAATTGGATTTAGGTCTGGACTTTGACTGGGCCATTCTAACACATGAATATGCTTTAAACTAAACCATTCCGTTGTTGCTCTGTCTGTATGTTTAGGGTCGTTGTCCTGCTGGAAAGTGAACCTCTGCTCCAGTCCCAAAGAGTTTTGCAAACTACTAAGATTGCCCTGTATTTGACTCCATCCATCTACCCCTTAACTCTTACCAGCTTCCCTGTCCCTGCTTAAAAAAAGCATCCCCACAACATGATGCTGCCACCAGCATGTTTCACAGTGGGGATGGTGTGTTCAGGGTGATTTGCAGTTTTAGTTTTTCGCCACACATAGCTTTTTGCTTTTAGGCCAAAAAGTTCAATTTTGGTCTCATCTGACCAGAGCACCTTCTTCCAGTAGTTTGCTGTGTCCCCCACATGGGGACACAGCAAACTAGTGACTAGGACACACAAACTGCAAACAGGACTTCTTATGGCTTTCTTTCAAAGATGGCTTTTTCTTGCCACTCTTCCATAATAGCCAGATTTGTGGAGTGCACTACTAATAGTTGTCCCGTGGACAGATTCTCCCACCTGAGCTGTGGATCTCTCCAGATTTACCATGGGCCTCTTGGCTGCTTCTCTGAATAATGCTCTCCTTGCCCAGCCTGTCAGTTTTAGGTGGACGGCCATGTCTTGGTAGGTTTGCAGTTGTGCCATACTCTTTCCATTTTTGGATGATCGGTTGAACAGTACTCTGTGAGATGTTCAAAGATTGGTTTATTTTATTTTTTTTATACCCTAACCCTATTTTAAATGTCTCCCTGACCTGTCTGGTGTGTTCCTTGGCTTTCATGATGCTGTTTGTTCACTAAGGTTCTCTAACAAACCTCTGAGGGCTTCACAGAACAGCTGTATTTATACTGAGATTCAATTACACACCGGTGGACTCTATTTACTATTTAGGTGACTTCTGAAGGCAATTGGTTCCAGTAGATTTTAGTTAGGGGTAATAGAGTAAAGGTGGCTGAATACAAATGCACGCCACACTTTTTAGGTATTTTTTGTAAAAAAAATTTTGAAAACCATTTATAGTTTTCCTTCCACTTCACAATTATGTGCCACTTTGTATCACATAAAATCCCAATAAAATACATTTACGTTTTTGGTTGTACTATGACAAAATGGGGAAATTTTCAAGGGGTATGAATACTTTTTCAAGGCACTGTGTATTGCTGAGTGATGCGCATCCAGAGGCAAAATTTGGAGATCTGTTCCTACCTGTTCCTTCTGAGGATTGCTGCAAATCTATACACCCAGGTGTCTGGGAAAGCTTTGGTTGAACTAACCACAGTGTAGGTTGACCGTTGGGGGTAAGCGGCAGAGGGGACTGGTGTTGGGATACACCAAGGTGGAGAACTACTGCATGTCTTTTTTGGTGCACAAGAGATCTTGAATTCTAGCACATTGGATATTCTACGCTTTAATGTATTAATGCAGAATGTGGTGTTTTTTTTTTTTTTTTTTTCTTTTTGAATGGACTTTTTTAAATTTTATTTTAGGTGCACTGTGTATTCAGCACATTAACATTTTTTACACCGTTACTGGCTTAGGAAGTATGTGTTGATATTGGGATTATTTTTGTGGTAATATGATGCACTTATAGTTAATTCCTATTTATATTTTATATATACTTTTAGTGGTGTTGCGCTTTTACTTTTTGTGTGTTTTTTTGGGTGCGGGAACGCATTTCAGTTTATAGCAGCAATGTTAATACATAGGTTTACACATAAGAGATCCATTCATTTGAATATCGCATATTTGCACCGTGGTAGGGCGGTAATTTTACTATAGTAGTATTAATTATTTCTGTAGAGCCAACACTAAATTCAGCTATTGTCACTGTACGTGTTAGCAAAATGACCAAGGCCCTTAAAAGTATAAGTGAAAGTGCATTGGCATTTATTTCAGTCATCTGATTGATTTAAGAAAATTTTGCTGGCTTTTCCCCTCACAGGCTCGCTTTGTTTGCCTTCAGATTTTAGTTAATTGGACCTACTAGTAATTTGCCCGCTTGTTACTACAAGGTTTTCATTTGATGGTATTTGCTCTGGAATAACAAATGTTCAAACAACTAAAAAAATAAATAAATAAATAAATTGTTCTGATCAAAAGTACTGACTTTTGTGGGCCAATTGAGAGCACGATAAAGGGTAGCTAAA
This sequence comes from Pelophylax lessonae, assembly GCF_965119305.1. Taxonomy (NCBI): domain Eukaryota; kingdom Metazoa; phylum Chordata; class Amphibia; order Anura; family Ranidae; genus Pelophylax; species Pelophylax lessonae. The sequence goes on along the minus strand of NC_138770.1, from coordinate 595,018,249 downwards.
GGGGCTCATTCACTTTGTTGCAGTTTGGTGCATTGTGTTAACGCAGCCTATTTATTCAAAAAATACAAATTCAAAGGAATATGGCACAAAAACTGCTAATCTATAGAGTATGCCCTAAGATGTAAAACCATAGGGGACCTAGATAGTCCTACAGATAAATAAGAGTCGGGGGAATGGGGGGGGGTTAATTGAGAACCAAATCCTTATATGCAGTCCATATAAGCATGAAAGTCTAAAATGCGTTAAGGCAATAAGACATCCCACTAATGGCAGCCTCCTAATGGGAATCTGAATTGAGTTCCAGCTGTGGCTAAAAAAATATATAAAGGCGCCTCTAAGTGTAGTTGTAAAATACCACTTTAATGGAATAAAAACAATTGGCAACTCTCATGATATAAAGTTAAAAAAGACACATCATGGTGAGGGCATCCTGAGCACCCACCATGATAGTCCTTCACTCACTGTCAGCCAAAGGGATGGAGCAAACCTAGAGGGAGGCTTTGAGCCCAGCAGGGGGCGTGATGATGTCCACTGGAAGTTCGACACATTTCTCAGCATGCATCCTGCAGGTGTAGGAGTCGCGCCCCTTCTTTAAACTCATGATCACTGATGACCGCATGCTCAGGATGCCCTCACCATGCTGTGCCTTTTTTAATTTTATACCATGTGAGTTTCCAATTGTTTTTATTCCATTAAAGTTAAAGGCACGTCATGGCGAGGGCATCCTGAGCAAGTGGTCATCAGTGATCGTGAGTTTAAAGAAGGGGCGTGACTGCCGCTACACCTGCAGGATGCATGCTCAGAAATGTGTTGAACTTCCAGTGGATGTCATCACGCCCCCTGTTGGGCTCAAAGCCTCCCTCTAGGTTTGCTTCATCCCTTTGGTCGACAGCGAGTGAAGGACTATCATGGCGGGTGCTGGCGCTTTTGACAATAATTACTAATGACAGCTTGCTCAGGATGCCCTAATCATGATGTGGTATTTTACTCCTACACTTAGAGGAGATATATTATCCCATCACCTAGTACCTTGTGTCCATGGCCATCATCCCGATAGGTAGATCCAAGAGGAAACCCCCAATTGTTTGGGACTATAAATGCCACTGGACACAAAAGGACTAAGTAGTAAAAAACATCAACATTTTATTGTATTATACAATAATAATAGATGATAACAAATGAAAACAACCATGAACAGTACAAGCTAAAAATTGCATGCAATGACAGATCACCCTAGATAAGGAAGACTCCAAGGTACACGTGGTGAGGAGAACCGGAGAGACCCTACGCGTTTCGGGTAAATACCCTTCTTCAGGGGTCAGCCAGAGTTCAAAACACAAAATGTGCCTATATAAGTAAAAAATGCTGTAAAGATCTAAACAAAAAAAACATTTTTGCTTCCATTAAGGTATCTCAGTAGTAAGTACCTTCACAAAAGTAGGGATGAACTGTCAATTAAAAACCGGTAGAGACTACCAGTGAAGGAAGGTGCCTGATTTCCAGTATACACATGGTCTTGTGGGTAGGTATAGGAAAAAAGATAAAGATATACTCCTACACTTATGGCACTTTTCCACTGCAAGTACCGGCTAGTACCGGCTCGGCTCTACTCGGCCCTGCTTGGCCCGGTTTGCTTTTCCACTGCGGTACCGCATGGTATAGTGTCGAACGGTTCGGTACGGTACGGTATAGGTTTGCTTTTCCACTAAAGTAGTACTAAAGCTAAGTGGGTGGGATAACAACGGGGTGGGTGTGATTCTCTGACCAATCAGTGGCTAGTAGTGACTGCATGCAAAGGATTGTGGGATATGGTACCAGTTTGGTACCTGTTGGAACCACAATCGAGTAGGTACTGTTTTTTCAGAGCCGTACCGTTCGGTTCCATGCAGTGGAAAAGCAAACCTATACCGTACCGAACCGTTCCGACCCTATACCATGCGGTACCGCAGTGGAAAAGCACAAAAGCGTGCCGAGCCGGTACGGTTCTATGCAGTGGAAAAGCGCCATTAGAGGCACCTCTCTCTTTATATATTTAAATGAGCTGGCATCTCTGTAAGACATCTCAGATGGAAGCTGCTGCATATAGTTGTCCTGATCCTGTGAAACCGAACTGAGCAAGCTTGAATGATGTCACTGTGCAGAGACGAACCCAGGAGTCAGAATGGCAGCTTCCATCTGAGTCTTCTCAAGAGGACAGTTTATTTAATTACTGCCTTCCAAGCAAAGGCATCCTTGTCAAAGAGAGATTGTGCAACACCATAACATGCCAGTGTCGTTATTTCTGTGTTCAAGCCATGCACAAAAAAAGAATCCACACAATTTTGCCCTTGTAACTGGTAATATAAAGTAGAGCAACTGCTTAACCGTAGCCAGAAGTGTTCAGTCATTAGCCAAAGACAGCAATATGTGTATTAGTATAAATATCAAATCTTAAACTGGCTTCCTGTAAGCCATAATAAAATCTGACTTACTGTAAATGTATTGTGCTGGAAATGGCAGCTTTGTACAAGGTCTAGGAGGCTCATGGACCACACAGACAGCTCCTTACAAACACCTCATTGGTTCTGAAATGCTAAACTTTTTTTCTCACCAACATTAGGAAACACACAGAGCTGCCAAAATGACTTATTTGAAAGGGATTAAGTAGTACTGGACTTTAAGTGAACAAATAAAATACATTTTGATTTAAAATCCTCCATTACGCCTGCTGCTGCATAAAGTACCACCTGTGCTCTGAAGGTTAGGTACACAAAATGGCCGTCTCCGATGAGAAACCACCCTATGGCCTCTTTTACGCAGGCGAATTGGAGCAGAAATGGACAGAAGTCACTTTGTGACATACTTGCAGGTTTAAGGTTTTTTTTTTTTTTTTTTTTTTCTGCATTTACAAAAGCATATTGGATCTATGACTGGCCAGGTGAAAATGAACTTTCGTCCATTTACATCAGATTTTGGTCCATATTGACATGATCGCATCATGCAGTTGCTGCAGTTTTGTCAGCTGCACATTTATGATGGGAATCTCCCATTCCACCACATCCCAAGGTTGCTCTATTGGATTGATATCTGGTGACTGTGGAGGCCATTGGAGTACAGTGACCTCATTGTCATGTTCAAGAATCCAGTGGTGAGATGATTTGAGCTTTGTGACATGGAGCATTATCCTGCTGGAAGAAGCCATCAGAAGATGGGTACGCTGTAGTCAGAAAGGGAATGACCTGGTCAGCAACAATACTCGGGAAGGCCGTGGGAGTTTACAGTGCTCAATTGGTACTAAGGGGCACAAAGTGTGCCGAGAAAATATCCCCCACACTGTTTACACCACCACCAGGCTGAACTTTTGAGGGATCCATGCTTCAGGTTTATGCCAAATTCTGACTCTACCATCTGAATGTCGCAGGTGAAATTGAGACACCTCAGACCAGGCAACATTTTTCCAATCTTCTATTGTCTAATTTTAGTGAGCCTGTGTAAATTGTAGCCTCAGTTTCCTGGTTTCTTTTCTTTTTGGACCTTTCTCTGTAAACCCTAGAGACGATTGTGCGCAAAAATCCCAGTAGACAGTAGATCAGCAGTTTTTGAAATACTCAGACCAGAATGCTTGGCATCAACAACCATGCCACGTTCATAGTCACTTAAATTACCTTTCTTCCCCATTCTGATGGTCGGTTTGAACTTCAGCAAGTTGTCTTCACCTCATCTAGATGCCTAAAAGGGGATTCACTCCAGAAATAAAGAGATTATTCTCCCACTCTACAAGACTCTGGTTCGGCCACATCTGGAGTATGCTGTACAGTTCTGGGCACCGGTCCTCAGGAAGGATGTGCTGGAACTGGAGAAAGTCCAGAGAAGGGCAACAAAAATAATTAGGGGAATGGAGGACATCAGCTATGAGGAAAGACTACAAGCACTGAACCTTTTCTCTCTAGAGAAGAGACGATTGAGGGGGGATATGATATCAATGTACAAATACTGTACTGGCAACCCTAGCATAAGGAACAAACTATTCAGAGTAAGGAAATACAATAAGAAACGTGGCCACTCACTAAAACTAGAGGAAAAACGGATTAACCTTCAAATACGCAGGGGGTTCTTCACTGTCAGAGCGGTAAGGATGTGGAATTCTCTTCCACAAGCAGTCGTATAAGCAGGGAGCATCGATGGTTTCAAAAAACTATTAGATGGGCACCTTTAAAGCAGAGTTCCGGCCCCAAAATCGGCATAGTCGATTATGGGCCATCCGCTTGCTTCTAGGTCCCTTGAAACAGAAACGGAAAATTACGATTTTTTTTTTTTTTTTTTTTTTTTTTTACTTACCTTGTAATTGCAGAAAAATATACTCACCTTTCTTCCACTTCCTACCTCGGCGGCCCGCGCCGTCACTTCCGCTGTGCAATGATTCCTGGGAGCTGAACGTCATCGCTCCCAGGAATCAATGCGCCTGCACTGGCCCCGACGTCAGTTCCAGTGCAGGCGCGTCATACCTTGCTAAACAGCTTCTGGACATTCCCAGAAGCTGTGCAGGGAAGACGCTGCAGCCCTGGAAGTGATGGCGGGGCCGGTGCAGTGCATCGTGTGACCGAAGAGGATGCAGAAGAGGATCGCGCTGGCTTCAAGCTGCCCACACCTGAGATGGCAGCGCTGGAGAAGAAATTTACAAAGTAAGTATTTCTTCTAAAAGGTAAGTGCGAACCGGGACAGATCAGAGGCTATCCATTGTGGAATGTACTAGCCCTGACTGTCCCGGGGGTATTTTCATTGAAATTTTTTTTGGGTGGCCGGAACTCCGCTTTTAAAGACCACAACATACAGGGGTATTCAATGTACAGTTAATAGCAAACACAAACCCATCATAGGTTGAACTGGATGCACTGATGTCTTTTTTTCAACCTCCCAAACTATGTAACTATGTATAAAAATGCTTTGAGTTGCTACCATGTGATTGGCTGATTAGCAATTGGTGTTACTACGCATTTGAACAGGTGTAACTACTATTAAAGTGGCCAGTGAGTGTGTGTGTGTGTGTGTGTGAGTGTGTGTGTGTGTGTGTATAATATATATTATGTGCATCTTAAATTAGAATATCATCAAAAAGGTAATTTATTTCAGTAATTCAATTTAAAAAGTGAAATTCATATCACTGTGTGTAATAAATCTATATAAAATATATATTTCAAGCATTTCTTTCTTTTAATTTTGATGATTATGGCTTATTGTGATATTACAGCTAGTAAAAAGTTCAATATTGTAGCCTAATGGTGTCACACTCTAAGCAGCTAATTGACTCAAAATACTTGTAAAAGTATCCTGAGCCTTTAAGTGATCTCTTAATCCAGTTAAGAAATATACACAATCATGGGGAAGACTGATGACTTGACAGTTGTCCAGAAGACAATTATTGACAGCCTCCACAAGGAGGGCAAAGTCCCAAAAGTTCATTGCTAAAGAAGTTGGCTGTTAGAGGGTTTTATCCAAGCATATTAATGGAAAGTTGAGTGAAGTGTGGTAGAAAAAGGTGCACAAGCAACAGAGATAACCGCAGCCTTGAGAGGATTGTGAAGCAAAGGCCATTTAAAAATTTGGGGAGGTTCACAAGGCGTGGACTACGGTTGGGGTCAGTACTTCAAGAGCCACCACACACACACACACAGGCTTATCCAGGACATGGGCTACTACTGTTGCATTCCTTGTGTCAAGCCACTCCTGAACCAATGACAATGTCAGAAGCATCTTACCTGGGCATAGGAGAAAAAAGGACTGGACTGTTGCTCAATGGTCCAAAGTCCTCTTTTTGGATGAAAGTAAATTGAGCATTTTATTTGGAAATGAAGGTCCCATAGTCTAGAGAGAGTGGGAAAGCAGAGTGAAGTTTCCAGTCAATGATGATTTGGAGAGCCGTGTCATCTGCTGGTATTGGTCCACTGTGTTTTATCAAGTCCAAAGTCAGCGCTGCCCTCTACCAAGAAATTCTAAAGCACTTCTTGTGCCCCTCTGCTGACCAGCTTTATGGAGATGCTGATTTCATTTTCCTGCAGGACTTGGCACCTGCCCACACTGCCAAAAGTACTAATACCTGGTTGAATGATCATGGTATCAATGTGCTTGATTGGTCAGCAAACGCAACTGACCTAAACCCCATAAAGAATCTGTGGGGTTTTTTCAAAAGGAAGATGAGACACCAGACCAACAATGGAGATGAGCTGAAGGGCACTATCAAAGCAACCTGGGCTTCCTTAGCAGTGCCCCAGGCTGATAGTCTCCATGCCACGCCACATTGATGCAGCAATTCATGCAAAGGGAGCCTTGGTCAAGTATTGAGTGCATGCTGTACTGTACATCGACATACATTTCAGTTAGCCAGCATTCCTGTAAGAAAAAAAAAAAACTTGGTCTTATGTAAATTTATTTTCTGAGATTATCTGAGTTACTGATTTTTGGGGTTTCACTAGCTGTAAGCCATAATCATGAGAATAAAAATAAATGCTTGAAATATATCACTCATAATGAGTTTCACTTTTTGAATTGAATTCCTAAAGTTACATTTTTATGATATTGTAACTTTTTGAGGTGCGTGTGTGTGTGTGTATATGTGTGTATGTATGTATATGTGTATATATATATATATATATATATATATATATATATATATATATATATATATATATATATATATATATATATATATATAGTAAATATAATGTCAAGAGTCAAGTATTGGGACGCCTGCCTTTACATGCACATTGACTTTAATGGCATCCCAATCCTAGTCTGTAGGGTTTAATAATGAGTTGGATCACCCTTTGCAGCTAGAACAGCTTCAACTCTTCTGGGAAGGCTGTCCACAAGGTTTAGGATTGGGAAGGCTGTCCAAGGTTTAGGATTGGTAATGTTTTATACAAGGATATTGGAGCAAGACTGGGAGTAGTGGTGCAGTATGGCACTTGTTTTCTCTTTACCTTATCTTTGGGAATGTTTGACCATTCTTCCAGAAACACATTTGTGCGGTCAGGCGCTGATCTGAATGAGAATGCCTGCCTGGCTCAGTCGCTGCTCTAATTCATCCCAAAGGTGTTCTATCAGGTTGAGGTCAGGACAGTCAAGTTCATCCCCCCCCCCCCCACCCCAAACTCGCTTAACCATGTCTTTTATGGACCTTGCTTTGTGCACTACTGTGGTCTGAATCATTTGGTGGAGGGGGGATTATGTTGTGGGATTTTTTTCACTGGTTGGGCTTGGCCCCTTAGTTCCAGTGAAGGGAACTCTTAAGACGTCAGCATACCAAGACATTTTGGACAATTTCATTCTCTCAGCTTTGTGGGAACAGTTTGAGGATGACCTCTTCCTGTTCCAACATGACTAAGCACCAGTGCACAAAACAAGATCCATAAAGACATGAATGAGCGAGTTTTGGGTGGAGGAACATGACTGGCCTGCACTGAGTCCTGACCTCAACCCAATAGAACCCCTTTGGGATGAATTGGACGAGAAGGCCTGGCTCGCAGTCTCTGCTCTAACATCAGTGCCTGACCTCACAAATGCGCCCTTAGAAGAATGGTCAAACATTCCCATAGACACTCTTAAACCTTGTGGACAGCTATCCCAGAAGAGTTTAAGCTGTTATAGCTGCAAAGGGTGAGCCAACGCAATATTGAACCCTATGGACGAAGACTGGGATGCCATTAAAGTTCATGTGCGTGTAAAGGCAGGCGCCCCAATACTTTAGGTAAAACAGTGTATTTAGAAAATGCATAACTTGTACGGCTGTTTTTATCAGTAAACTGTTTTACATTTTTCATTCACTCAGAGTTTTCATTCTCACCAGGTATTGAAGACACATTCAAAACCGCAGCAACAGAAGTGAGTCTACTTGCAGGAAATGAAGAATTTAATGCTACAAAGTTGTTTGGAGTTGGTAAGTGTACTTTGTTATAGCAGGGGTGATTTTGCAATAAAAGAAAAAAAAAACTAATTTTAATGCACTCAGAAACCAGAAGTTAGTTAAGCAGGTAAAGACTAGGGATGATCGAACTTTTGAAAAGTTCGGTTCGACCAGAACACTCGAACTTCGGTAATCAAAAAGCACCATTTTGAAACCCTAAAACCCAATAAATGCCCCTAAAAAGTGCCTGGGGTTCTGGGTCATGCCCCAGGCACTATTAATCACACAAAAAAGTTCTTAAAAATTTTCGTTTTTGACAGAGAGCCAATTATTGAAAAAAAAAATGAGATTTCTTTGGATTTTGTGTCTGGGGGGTCTAAAAAGTGCACCTGTGAAGTTTCAGCTCTGTAGCATGTCCAGAACCAGAAAAAAAAGATTGTTTGTCTTAGAATTGCAGTAGAGCAGGGATAGGGCTCCACTATTTTCACACCTGCCCGTTTTTGTTGCAGGTGTTTATTGGGCTTTTTTGTGGACGTCTTTGGAGGCAGGCATGACATCTGAACTTCTGTGTAGAGGTATATATATATATATATATATATATACACACATATAGGTGTGAAAGTAGCAGAACCCTATGCCTGCGCTAATGAAATTTATTTGCAGGCATAGGGCTCCGTTCCTATCACACCTGTATGTGTGTATGTGTATAAATACATATGTGTGTGTGTGTGTGTGTGTGTGTGTGTATACCCCTATACAGAAATTCAGAGGTTATGCCTGCCTCCAAAGACGCCTAAAAAATGCCGAAAAAAAAACGCCTGCAACAACACACCTGGGCGTTTTTGTTGCAGGCGTTTTTTTGGGCATCTTTGGAGGCAGGCATAACATCTGAACTTCTGTGTAGGGGTATATATACACACACATATATGTATATATACACACATATAGGTGTGAAAGTAGTGGAGCCCTATGCCTGCAAATAATTTCATTAGCGCAGGCATAGGGTTCTGCTACTTTCACACCTATGTGTGTATGTGTATAAATATATGTGTGTGTGTGTGTGTGTGTGTGTGTGTGTGTGTGTGTGTGTGTATATATACCCCTACAAAGAAGTTCAGATGTCATGCCTGCCTCCAAAGAAGCCCAAAAAATGCTCAAAAAAACACCTGCAACAAAAACGCCCAGGTGTGGTGTTGCAGGCGTTTTTTGGGGCATTTTTTAGGCGTCTTTGGAGGCAGGCATAACATCTGAACTTCTGTATAGGGGTATATATATATATATATATATATATATATATATATATATAATACTTACATACATATACACACACACACAGGTGTGATAGGAGCGGAGCCCTATGCCTGCAAATAATTTCATTAGCGCAGGCATAGGGTTCCGCTCCTTTCACACCTATATGTGTGTATGTGTATATATACATATATGTGTGTGTGTATGTATATATATATATATATATATATATATATATATATATATATATATTATACCCCTACACAGAAGTTAGGATGTCATGCCTGCCTCCAAAGACGTCCACAAAAAAGCCTAATAAACCCCTGCAACAAAAACGGCCAGGTGTGACAGGAGCGGAGCCACTACCCTGCTCTACTGCAATTCTAATCCAAATGATCTTTTTTCTATGGCGGTCACCCTGACATGGAAGAGTTTGGTCACCCTGCCATAGCAGTCAGAGTCAGTTAACCCTACACTACACTACAGTCACCCTGACACTTAACACTTTCCCTACAGAACCTAGATTATTAAATCTAACTATAGTGGAAAATAGCACCCTAACTACACTAGATATCCCTTTCCTCACACTAATAATTGCTAAATGACACTTTGGAAGCAGGAGTAACAGAACTTCTTCCACTCTCTTCCACAGCCCCTGTATTACAATGCTAGAGATTTGGCAGGGCTATGTTATATACTGGTGGGCGTATTCACTAGTGATTGGCCTCTGGACCCCCTAGTCACTCCAATCACATTTTACTGATGGCTCTGGTCCAATCATGGGCTTTTAAAGCCCAGTTCCTGTCCCATTGCATTTTGGTCGCTTCTGGTTGCCGAATTCCGAACTTTTTCCGCAAAAAGTTCGAAATTCAGCCGAATTTTGAACAGTCAATGTTCGGGTCGAACCGATGGTCGACCCGAACCGTTCGATCATCCCTAGTAAAGACTGGCATATTAAACAATATTCCTGCCCAGGCCGTTTTTTCTTTTTTGAGATCTGTGATACATTGAATGACAACTATTCGGTCATGCAAAACTGTGCCTAAATAAACTTTGTCATAGGTATGTCAGTGTTTCTGGTAGAGATGGCACTTTATTTTTACTGTGTTTGATATTTTTATTTGCTGGGATCAGGAACTTCCCTTTCATCTCGTACAATGATTAGTATGTTAAAAATAAAATGAAAACTGCAGCTAACCGCAGAAAGTTTAAACAATGTGTGATTGGTCACAGTGATCACATATTACTGATCCACTCTCATTGGCTTTGTGTGGTTTATGCAGTAAGTTGCACTGTCCAATGGATAGTGTGCTCACATTGTGGTGTTCTTTCACACTAAAGGGGACGCATGAGCACCTAAAAGTAGAGGCTGTTTTAAAGCTTCACTACGTCCTTTATGTGCAATGGCTTTATAGCAAGTGATATAGATTTCTGAGGTCTTATAGCTAAGATTAAAACATTTGTAACTGGTACTGACCTGAGATGTATTGATACACTACTTGCATTTAGGCTTGTAGGCAGTGGAAGTAGGTGTCTTGATGTTGACTACATCCTGTATACAACAGCACTCAGACTGGGAGAGGGAGACGTATGATTGGGAGCCAATCAGGTGTGCTGCATGCAAATGTACTGAAAAGGAACATATTGGTGGGAGGAGAGAACCGAGTGAGTTTAAAGATGACCTCATCCTGTTACTGCTTCATCACTGCAGGCTTGGAGGTTGAGAGGTGACACCACTTATGGCGCTTTTGCACTGCATGGAACCGAACGGTTCGGCTCGCTTTTGTGCTTTTCCACTGCTGGTAAGAACGGTTCAGTACGGTACAGTACGGCGGCGCTTTTCCACTACATGGAACCGAACGGTATGGCTCGCTTAAACAGTACCACCTCAGTTGTGGTTCCAACAGGGCCGTAACAGTACCATATCCCACAATCCTTTGCATGCAGCCTTGACTGTTTGTCACTACTAGCCACTGATTGGTCAGAGAATCATTGTTATCCCTCCCACTTACTTTAGTACTACTTTAGTGGAAAAGCAAACCATACTGAACCGTACCAACCCCGTACCATGCAGTGGAAAAACCAAACCGGGCCGAGTAGAGCCGAGCCGGTACTTGCAGTGGAAAAGTGCCATTATATTCCTTAAAGCCAAACTACACTGCAACTGAGCACCACCAATGCTATTTAATTCAATTTCAATATTCAAACCAAACACTCCCCAACTTATCCATGTCCCTATGTTTTTATTTTGTTGAGAAATCACTTTAAAAAAACACCCTCTAGCATTTCTGGCTGTGGCCATCTTCAGTAAGGGCAGATGATTAATGTAGCATTTACCTCCTGGAATCCATCTGCCCTTAGCCCAGGCATGAATGTAGGAAGGTGTGCTTAGCTGAGAAAGAACCCCCCCCCCCCCCCGAAGACTCCTGGGATGTAAAACCTCATTTGCTTAGGCATGGAAACCAGGAAATAACTGAAGAAATGTAAAAAAAATGGTTAAGTAAATATGATATAGTTTTCTATCAATTTACAAATGCTAGCCGCATAAGGATTAACAATAGTCAAAGTTAATTGAGAGAGTGAAGTTCCACTTTAATTGTACCAAGTGGTGTCATTTGTCTGGTAGTACTGTAGAATAGATGTCAAGAAAATAAAGGAAAAAAAAAATGGGATCTTTATAGGCACCGGTATTAAAAAAAGTATATATTTTATTGAAAAAAAATCATCACAAAGAGATATATTTGGAAAGAAACATAGCAAAAATATACAGAAAATTCACATATATATAACATACAGTGGGAATCGGCGGTAAAGCCTCAAGACCATGTGCAAATGAGATCGCACAACCTACTAGGTAGACAAAGTTATAACAACAATGGCATACATCACAGAATAACCTGTGTTACATAAGACGGCCAGGGAGGGATAGTGGCCGTCTCCAAAGGTCGTCTGTGCAGTATAGGTGATCAGATGTTGAATTAAATCCCAGTTGCCCTACATGTTTCGCTTAGCATAGTAAGCTTCTTCTGGAGCACATGATGTAAGCAAACATCTGAAAGAAAAATCAGGTTATGAAACTTTGTAGTAAGCTGAGCCGGGTAGGCTTGTAAGAAGTAACGAGGGGGTCAGTACGCTGTGGTTGGAGCAATTACATACGTCCTAATGAAGTTAGTGCCACCTTGTAAATGGCACCAGTAGCACCTAAAGGTAATGAAGGGGCCAGAAGGAGGAAGGTTCACTTCCTTCCAGTCCAAACAAAGCAGGACGAGGTGGGTACACCTCGTGTGCCTGAGACCCTGGTAGATGTAAGCAACAGGTATGCTCCAGGTCCTACGACCACATGTACACCCCCCCGGATGGGGATACCGCCATTTAGATGTCAAGAAATACAAATCCTTCAGCAGGTAAAACTGCATCGATATCCATTTCATTAAACTGTTTGCCTTGCGTTTAGCTTGAACATTTGCAAAAAAAAAAATTTCAAGAGCTTTACAATGTTGAAAATAGTTTAAATAGACGCCAACACTATTACATGACCTTCTGTTCTAAATGTCATTATTGCATGGATAGTATTCAACATAATATTTAATGTATTAACCGTTAATGAGCAGTAAGATGAGTCATACAAGATTTCTGCATTTCCTTGTAGATACAGACAGTTGTGAACGTTGGATGAACTGCAAAAGTGAATTTCTCAAAAAATATATGCATAAAGTTGCCAACGATCTCCCAAGCTGTCCTTGCTCCTACCCAACTGAAGTAGCTTACAGCACTGCAGATATATATGATCGTATTAAAAGGAAAGAATTTCGATGGAAGGATGCAAGTGGTCCAAAGGAGAAACTCGAAATCTATAAGCCCACAGCAAGATATTGCATTCGATCAATGCTGTCTTTGGAAAGTACTACTTTAGCAGCTCAGCACTGCTGTTTTGATGACAGCATGCAGTTGATCACAAGGGGTAAGGGAGCAGGTGCCCCTAATCTCATCAGCATCGAGTTTTCTGCAGAACTTCATTACAAAGTGGACATCTTACCCTGGATCATGTGCAAAGGAGACTGGAGTCGATACAATGAGGTTCGCCCACCAAACAATGGCCAAAAATGTACTGAAAACCCCTCAGATGAAGACTATTTAAAGCAGTTTCAAGAAGCTAGAGAGTTCTAAGTACTGGACTTAGTGCAAAGGAGTGTTAAAAGACTTGGCGGTTCACCGCAGGATCTGCTGGAAACAGGGTCATGCAGTTTTGACGCATGTTAGTGTCTGCAAAGCTGATTCCAACCTTCTCTTGTGTTGTAACCAATGCAGTGTACACTTCTTAATATAGAGTACTATATACATCTCTATAAATATTGGCAGACAGAAATTCATTGATCCTGTGAAATAATTTCTTTGTTTTTAAAGAAGGCTGGCAATTCTTTGCTTGATTCGCACAGTTTATTATAAAAGCTGAAGCCCAAACCCTTTGGAGTTGAAGTCTTGAAGGACCTCTCCAACAAATGTGGGTTATCAGTTTCAGATCACTTCATGGTTTCAGTGAAGCAATCTGAAGTTGATGATCTAATTTTTATGTGACCATCTCATAGGTTTCAATGGGCTATGGCCACCAATCACAGGTTTTATCAAACTTTGTAGGACACCTCTTCATCTGGGATTGGCAAACTTTTACAGTTCTCATACAGTGAAGGAGTAGCAGGAATATAAGACTGGGAATTACTTGGTTTGAATGGTAAAATCGGCAATATTGGGTCAACTGAAGTGAATGAGATGGACACCGCAGATATGCCTAATACACTAAACCATACAGTTTGTTGGAATTGCGCTATAGGAGAAGATTGGTGATATAAAAACTCCCCTTTTCCGGATTCCTTGGGAGAAATCAATTGCTGTTTAGAATAGTTTTTTTGTTTGTTAATATTTATAATAAAAATGAAGGAAGATTGGTTAAAAAAAGTTAACGCAAAATTCGAAAGGTTTTGGCGTGAGTGGAGAAGGGTTAAAACCTAAAGTATATTTTTCTGCTGCTGTTTCCATTTGGAAAGATTTCTTATTTTCTGTCCTGGTGATTTAGATAGTAACAGGAGGGACACAAACAACAATACAAATCTGAGCGGTTCGAATCCTCCCCCACTCTATCCAAAAAAGCCTGGGCTGGAGATCTATTTTAAGGCAAAGTCTACCAGAAACTGATATTTAAAGTTGTTGTAAACCCTAAGGCCCCGTTCACACTGGGGCGACGCTACTTCGCCGGGCGACCTCACAGGTCGCGGCGCGCTGCTCGCACCGCGACCTCGGAGTGGCCGGCACGGACTTCATAACATTGAAGTCAATGCAGGTCACTCCGGGTTGCCCCAAAGAAGCTCCGGACCCTTTTTCTAAGTCGGAGCGACTTGTGTCGCTCCTATTAGAACGGGTCCACAGCTTCTCTGTGGAAGGCAACCTACGGCGACCTGTCAGGTGACCAGGTCGCCTGACAGGTCGCCCCAGTGTGAACGGGGGCTTACATATACTCAGCTGAGGGATGTTCCTCAAGTGATACACAAAGATAAACAAATCCTTCTACATAAGTTGTACCTATCCATCTGCATTCTTCTCTAAAATCCAATCAAAGTGCAGAATTTATAAGCTTGTCTGAGACCTTATAAAAAAAAAAAGGGGGGGGCAGAGTTAAAGTCACACTCTGCAGAGCTCAGTGAGGAGAGATACTTGAAGGAAGAGACCCCCCCCCCCTCCCTTCACATAGCTTACAGCAGTGGTTCTCAAATCCTGTCCTCAGGACCCACTAACAGGCCAGGTTTGCAAGATGATTGAAATACATCACTGGTGATATAATTTGCTGCTCAGTGATTGCAGTATTCTAGTCTGCATTTCCCCAAGGTAATATTTAAAATCTAGCCTGTTAGTGGGTCCTAAGGACAGGTGTAGAAACCACTAGCTTACAGGAACAGACCTGAGGCTGTCAATCTGCTGGAGGCCATCCCCTATCACCTTTTTTCCCTTGTCAAAAGTGATTCATGCTAATAGCAGAGGAACAAAGCAGCAGAGAGAAATTACACGTAGTGCTTTTAATAGAGACAACCACACACTATAGAGGGGCATGCTTTGTTCATATTTTATGTCTGAGGTTTACAACCACTTTAAGTGCCAGCCATATCCAATTAAAACTGAACTACCAATTAGATATTGGTTTTTAAATGAAAAAAAAATAAATATCCCGACATAGTAAAAAGTACCCTACAAATTATCAAAAAGTGGCTAAAATATAATTTAAAAAAAAAAAACCACAAATATATAGTCCTGCCTGCAAAGAAAATAATGAATACCAGTCCCAGAGCTCATACTGCAAGTCTGCACTCTAGACTAAAGGCCCGTACACACGTACCGATCGTCGGCATACAAACGTCGGTGGACGAAGGATCTGCCGATTGTACGCGTGTTAGTATGGTGCCTCCAACAGATGTCTGCGCACAATCCGCGGACAAAAGTCTTTCGTGCAAACATGAAAATATTTGTATGCCGACACCAGAACGGACGATTGTTCGCCTGTCAGTACACAATTCGGCCGACAGACCGCAGATTTGCAAGACTGGGCATGCTCAGAAAATAGAAAACACAGGGAAAGTTAACCATTACATGACATCACTTCTGCAGTCGGCGGACAAAATTCTTGTGCTGTCCTTGTGCTGTCTTTGCACTTTTCAGCAGACACCGACATCCCGGGGAGAAAAGAGGAACATTTGTAAGCCGACCATCGGTACGTGTGTACGGGGCTTAAGCATCTTTGAGGAATCTGTGGCATCTGTCACATTTCTGGGAGTGTCTTAGAACCATTCCATGCAGAGGTGGACAAGTATTATCTACAGGCCTGATAGCTACAAACCACACTAATCATTATTGGCAAATGGGCCTGTGGAAGAACCACATTTCACAGCGTGTTTGGCTCTTTCAAAACAATGAAAATCTGCAGCATGGGCAGTGGGACAGTCAAGCTATCTTTTGTTTGGGGGTAGGGCATTTTTTGTTTTTTTTTTTCTTTAAAGAAAAAAAACACCTTTAACTTGAACCCAGTACATTAAAACTATCAGTTAAAGGATTGATTTACATGTACTGGAAGTGTTGGGTCTAAAGTTGAGGTTATCATTAAATTTACTAATAAGTGTTAATTTATCGTTAAAGAATACGTTTTTCTTTTGAAAAAAATATTTTTTTTCCCTAAAGCCCCGTACACACGTACCGATCGTTGGCCGAACGATCGGCCGTCTTTTGTCCCCGGGCTGTCGTGTCCGCTGGAAAGTGCAAAAGACTGCACACTAATTTTGTCCGCCAACAGCCGACTGCAGAAGTGATGTCATGTGATGGTTAACTTTCCCTGTGTTTTTTCTTTTCTGAGCATGCCCAGTCTTGCAAATCTGCTGTCTGTCGGCCGAAATCTGTACTGACTGGCGAACAATCGGCCGTTCTGGTGTCGGCATACAAAAATTTTAATGCTTGCACGACAGATTCTGTTCGGCCGAAAGTGCGCTGTCGGCTATCGGAAGCATCATACTAACAAGCCGAATCTTTACGGACGACAATCTGCACGTGTGTACGGGCCTTAAGGAGCCTGCAGAGCATTGCACCTGTGATCTGCCAGGCTCCTGCAGACTCTTCAGGATAGCTGTCTGCTCGTACATTTGGTGCATGCAGGCAGTTACTTGAGAGCAGGAAGATTAATGAACTACGAGAGCACTCACCAACGCCCTCACTGTTCATTGACCACTACAAGCCTCAGCTGCAGGGGATGATGGTACTTGCAGTCTGTTCATTCAGAGAATACTGTGAATGAATGATGCGGGTGTGTGGGCAGAGCTCCACAGGGCCAAATTTTGACTGCAGGTGCAGGGAGAAGATCCCCCCGCCTGCTGTCAAAGGTAAGAGAAGATAGTGGGTGCATGCTGAACTTGTTACATGTTACACCCTAAATATGGGTGCAACATGTTCAGAAGGGTGAACTTGGCCTTTCAGATCTTTTATGGTTCTGTATTGGGATGATTGGGTTTCCACACTCCTAGTTTTTGGGGCTGCTGGCACTTAGTATATAAAAACTTGTACGAGACCAGGTAACTTGGCCAGTGCCATTACCTCTTACTGTAGCTCCGGACTGTCTTCCCTATGCTGTTATTACAAAGCCAAGCTCTGGAGTTTTAGGCTAGTTATGTAAAGCTCAATTAAAGCAAGTCAGTTTTTACTGTTGTCATCAATGGGCTATTTAGAGATGTGACCGGTTCCTATTGTACAATTGGATAATCCAAAATGTTTAAAAAAATGTTGGGGGGGGAAATAATTAAAAGCTTTTATTTCTTATGACCTATGACCTGCCATCCATCTTCCTATCTATTAGCTACAAAAGAGAGACTATGGTCCTGTGCAAAGTATTCAAGAACGGGTAGATGGTTTATTATTGCTCCTACTCAGACCTTTATGCCTTCCCTCCCTCCTTTTTGACCAATTCTTCATTATGCTAAGGTGAGGGTCAAGCAGCAAGATTGACATTTTATTTAGTGGCTTTGAATGGTGGGCAGACCTGGGAACTCTGGTGTCTGGTTTACCCATAAATAACGAGTAGAGTGTTTCACCCATGATGAACTATCACTGAGTTTCTACAAAATATAACCCGCCAAAGGGTAGTTCAAAATCACAATCAGTTTTGGTGGACTTAGCCTTTTTAATAAATAAAAAAATATAACCCTGCTCTTATTAAAATTGGTGACATGAGACATGCTACCTTTTTTTTATATATAATAGTATTTTCTTAAGATGAACACTACACAACCAGGGAATTCAGGGTAGCTAATTAAATGCGACTTTTCAGGGACTAAAATGATTAAGAAATGTGGCACTTTCTCAAAAAGACAATATATTCAGTGTTTTGTCTTGTTTTTACATAAATATGGTGTTTAAGCCTCACATTTATTTTATAAATCTATATTTTTGTTGGGCATAAACCAAATGCAGTTAAAAAAAATTATTTGAAGAGTGTGTGGGGTTCATCCATTATTGCTGTTTACAAATACTTCAATATTTTTGTAAAGTATTTATTATGTTGTAGTTATATATCATGCATAATGCATGTCTGTTTTTTATTGTGTTTTTTTTTTTTTTTTTTTTTTCTGTTTTTTTATTTGGAATGTGTTCTCAAATGTGGGACATAACCACCAAGGTTAAAGCTGTTCATTTTTGTTTTAATATCCGTGAAAAAAAGCAAAGTTTAATAAATCGCCCCAAAAAGCTTTCTCTCATCACCCAGTCTTGTATTGGCATACAAATGGAAAACCTTTTATTGTGCTTATACTGTTACATTAGGGTGTGTAGATCTTTGGAAGAAGGTGCTTTTATAGACTTTTTATAGAATACCTTGCAGTCGAAATGCAGGAGTGCAGAGGGGGTTCTTTTTATTTTTATGTTATTGGGAGTCTTCTGATGATTTCCACTGTGAGTACATAAATGGAAATTTGTCCTCCATGCTTCATGAGTCATTAGAAATTTTTCCTACTCAAGGTACCCTCCAAAGTTCTGGACTGAACAGAACATGACATATTATTCTGCAACAATGCAAGAAAACTGGGTGCTTAGAGTGTCTTAAGGGTCAATGCATGGCACAGTACCTGTGGACGTTAAAGACCAACAATGGGGGAAAAAAATCCCAATGTCCCCTCACCAGTTTTGGCCATTCTGTAGTTTGAATTGGAGAAAACATGTTCTGAGATCTTTACTTACCAAAGTCCACTGCCACATGCTGAATCACATCCTCTGAGGCTTGGTTCACCCCTATGTGTTTTTCAATGCTTTTTGCAGAAATGCACTACCGTCCATTTTCCCATGGTTTTGTAAAAGCAAAAAATAGTTTTTGGTTCACTCAATGTCAAAGGAGAAGCTGTAGGAAAGTGTGCAGTGTGGTGTTTTTTTTTTTTTGCCACAATCTGCATTTTTTAATCCACCCAAAAACAATTGTCCAAAAAAAAAAAAGCACTTAAAACATAAAAAAATGCATGAAAAAACACAGAAAGCGCTGCAGAAATGGATCAAAGCTAAACTGGATAGGTGTGAACCAAGTCTTAGAGTTGTTCATAAACTGCACTTCAGGCCACCTGAATAGTTCTGTTGCTGCCCTCGTAATATTGTTTCATGCGGTTGGTGCTGGAAGACTGTGAGGAACACTTCTGGCAGCCAGTGGACAACATCAACGACCGCAAGAAATGATGTGGGCACTGCAAGAACCCTCCTACATTAGACTAGCAAAAAGAAGAACCGGGAACAGCCTGTCACATGACCACTGTTTTGGGTAAGTAATTGAGGTTTTCATGTTTTTTGTTTTTTCTTTTGCAATACTTTTTATTGGTTTTAACGTGAAAGTTACAGAAATGAGACCCATGCAGGGGCTAAAAACGCAACAAATGATACAATATTTTAAGGCAATTGCATAAGTAGTCATCCAGGACCTACAATATATGAAGGTAAAACAGATGGGCCCAGTTGGGGCCAATCAATGCAGGCAATCCTAATGATCTACAGACTAGGGATTTGAGGTTGGAGAAGGCAGAAGTAGTAGGGTAAGGGTAGGGAGACAAAGGCAAGAAAAAAGGGATAGATTAGGTGGTGAAAGCACACAAAATGCCTCTTTCATGCACTCAGTCTCGAAGGCCAGATTAAAGAATAGAGGTAAAGCAGACTAGAAGAATTCCAAAATGAAAAGGCATAGTTAGGCCTAGAAAAAATTAGCTTGTGATTCATTTTTTGACTAGTATCATATTTATACATTCCTTAACACCTTGCAATCATTTTGATATACACTACCGTGCAAACATTTTAAGCAGATGTGAAAAAAAGCTGTAATTTAAGAATGCTTTCAGAAAAAGAAGTGTTAGTAAAAGTAGTTAAGGTTGAATAAAGACAATAGTCCATCCAGTTCAACCTAATGTAGGTGTGTGTGTGTGTGTCAGTGACGATAATCATTTCCCATATCCCTGTGTATTGTGCTCTTTGAGATGCACGTCCAAGAGTCTTTTAAAAGTATCAATACTCCCCGCTGACATCACCAATTGGGAAAGAGGGTTCCACATTCTTACCGCCCTGACAGGGAAAAACCCCCTACGCAGCTTAAGGTTAAACTGCTTCTGCAATCTCATTGTGTGGCCTCGTTTCTTTTATACTACCCGAGGCTGAATCCTTTTTTCCTATGCTGGGATCACCATTGAGGTATTTGTAAATTTCTATCATGTCCCCTCCCAAGTGTCTCTTTTCCAGCGAAAATAAATTTAGTGCTTGTAGTCGCTCATCGCAATTGAGGTCCTACAATCCCCAAATTAGTTTAGTTCCCCTTCTTTGGATTTTCTCCAGCTCCAGCACATTCCTTCTGAGGATTGGTGACCAGAACTGGATAGAATTCTCCAGATGTGGCTGGACCAGAGTTTTGTAAAGTGGAAGGATTATATTTTTATCTCTGGTGTATATCCCATTTTTAATGCATGCCAATATTCTGCTGACTTTGGCAGCTGCAGCTTGACATTGCATGGTATTGCTTAGTCTGTCTTCCACTAGGACCCCTAGATCTTTTTCCATCCTTGATTCCCCAAGAGGTCCCCCCCCCTAGTGAGTAGTTTGCGTTTTGTTTTTAGCCCCCAAGTGCATTACTTTGCATTTCTCCACGTTAAACCTCATTTGCCATGTAGTTGCCCAAACTGAACAGGACAGAATCTTGGGGTACCCCACTTACCACTCTAGACCAGTCTGAGCACACGTTATTTATCACCACCCTTTGGACGCACCTCTGTAACCAGTTGCCTATCCAAGAAAAAAAAAAACCTTATGGTCGATGCCTTCAGACCTCAGCTTATAGTTTAAGCATTTATAGGGGAACTGTATTGAATGCCTTTGCAAAATCCAGATACACCACATCCACAGGTCTCCCCATGTCTAGATCGCAGCTCTCCTCCTCGTAGAATGTTAAAAGATTGGTCTGGCAAGAACGTCCCTTCGTAAACCTATACTGATTACTACTGATGATACTGTTTTCATCAGCAAATTCTTGGATATAGTTTCTTATCATCCCCTCCAATAATTTACCTACTATTGATGTCAGGCTGATTGGCTTGTAGTCTTCTGGGATATGACTCTGCCCCTTAATAGTTTATTTTTATCAGTTAACAAAATGGAAAGTAAATGATCAGAAGAGAAATCTAAATCAAATCAATATTTGGAATGACCACCCTTTGCCTTCAAAACAGCATTGACTCTTCTAGATACACTTGCACACAGTTTTGAAGGAACTCAGCAGGTAGGTTGTTCCAGACATCTTAAAGAACTAACCACAGATTTTCTGTGAATATAGGCTGCCTCAAATTCTTCTGTCGCTTCATGTGATCCAAGAAAGACTCGATGTTGAGATCAGGGCTCTTTGGAGGACCATCACTTCCTGGACTCCTTGTTGTTCTTCACCCTCAAGATAGACTCCAAAACACACAGCCAATGTCCTTAGGAAATTTGTCCTGCTGCAGAATACATTTGGGGCCATTTACACCCCTCCCTGATGGTATTGCATGAAGGATGAATATCTGCCTGTTTTTCTCAGCATTGAGGACGCCATTGATCCTGACCTCCTCTCCAACTATAGTTGCAGAAATGCAGCCCCAAACTTGCAAGGAACCTCCACCGTGCTTAACTGATGTCTGCAGATGTGCAATATTGTACCACTCTTCAGCCCTTCAGGGAACAAACTGCCTTTTGCTTTAGCCAATTATTTCAGATTTTGACTCCTCTGTCCTGTCCACCTGCTGTCATTTTTCTCCGCCCCACATCCTATGTTTTCATTCATAGTTGAGTCGCTTATCCTTGTTTCCATGTCAGAGTTATGGCTTTTTGGCAGCAATTCCATGAAGATCACTTCTGGCTATATTTCTCCAGTATATGGGTGTACCTGGGTCCAACTGGTTTCTACCAGTTCTCTTTTGATGGCACATCTTCCAATGGCAAAGGAAAGAAAGCATCATCTGCTTCATTGGCCAACCAATGTGTCTACAGTCCTCAACAATACCATTTCATTATGCTTCTTTAAAAGAGCTTGAACAGCATATCTTGAAACCCGTCTTCTTTTAAATATTTGCCTGGGAGGGACCTTGCTAATGTAGTATAACTACCTTTGTATCTTGTTGCTGTGCTCAGTCTTGCCATGGTGTATAACCTGTGACATAAAACTGTCTTCCACAATCTCACCTTTAGTGGCAGAGTTTGGCTATTCCTCACCCAGTTGTAAGCCTCCTACACAGCTATTGCTGTTTGTTTTTGACTGTGTTTAAACATACCTATGAAATTGAGGATCATTAGCACCTGCTTGGTATAATTAGTTAATCATACTCCTATTTCTAATCACACAAAAAAATTGATTTGATTTAGATTTTTCTTTCGTTCACTCACTTCACACTGTAAATTGATAAAAATAAACAATTCTATTTTTGAAAGCATACTTTACATTATTTCTTTATACCTGCCTAAAATTTTAGCACAGTATGTATGTATGTATATATGTATGTATATGTGTGTGTGTGTGTGTGTGTGTGTGTGTGTATGTGTGTATATATATATATATATATATATGTGTGTGTATGTGTGTATATATATATGTGTGTGTGTATGTGTATATATATATATATACACACACATACAATTTTTTATTTATCTTTTTAAATAACTTCTGAAGACCCAAGGGTTGTAATTTTTTTTTTTTTTTTTTTTTTTTTTTAGGGAGATGATCTTTACCGGTGCAGTTACTGATATGTGGACATGTATTGCACTTACTTATCAGTCGGCAGTTAAACTTTTTGACATGTAAATCATTGTATTCTATGGAGATGTAGTGATTATGGCCTGTCTTCCTGTAATGATGGGGCATTAAAGCAGAACTCTGGGATTGGCTAAAAAAAAAAAAAAAAAAAAACCCTACAAAAAACACTAAACTGTTAATGCATTTGTGAAATTCCTTACTATTGAAGAGAAAAGTCTTAACTGAATTTTCAGGAAGTTCTCTCTGTAATTCAAAAAAATGCAGCATCTATTCGGCCAAGGTGGAACTGGAAGTGCAGGGAAATGTCACATACTCCACTCACTCTAAACATATTAGAGACTACGATTCCCATCATGCAAAGGGAATTGTAATGAATGTGGGTGGGCAAATTTTGCCTGTGTACTTGCCTACTTGTACGACAAATTATGTCCCCACATTCACCAGCCTCAAAGACATAAAGGTCTATAATTAGATGAACAAAAATTGTTTTCCTCTTCCAAGTGTTTAGGTTTTAGAACACCGGCGACTCATGACATCCCTAGCTGCAACCAAAAAAAGTGCCTGGGCATGCTCCTCTGTGGTAAAACAAACATTACTCACAAAAGTCCATTTGTGACAAGCACATCATCCACTGCCTGTGTATATCGCCACCACTGAGCTCCTCTGTATGCCACCGTAGAGATGACACTTCAGGCTCCAGTTGCAGCTCCTCTAGCCGAGTTCACACTCTCCTTGCATAGAGAGTAGCCGCTGTCCTCTCCTCCCATGTAGTGCTGTGCACGGAGCCAGCTCTGCTAATGGCTAACAGCACCCCTCCACCCACGCTGTGGGCCTGAATACCCGTCAGCCTGGCAAGAGTGTTCTCAGCTACAGGAACTGCAACTGGAGCGTCATCTCTACAGCAGCATACATAGAAGCTCAACTGCTGCAATATACACAGGCAGTGGATGAAGTAGACTTTTGTGAGTGTAACTTTCTATTAGATGGGAGGAGGGACTGAGACTCCTAGCCTGTAAGTATTCTAAAGACACTGTCTCCATGGGCGGATCAGATGGCTAGTCCCAGCCTCAAAGGTCCGCCCACTACAGTGAGCAGGGGTTGTATCCCTTCCTGCTGACTGTAGAAAGAACTACAATGGGCTTGTGACAAGACCCGTGGCTGGTGAAATACAAGGCAAAGTGGTCACCGGTCTTGCAAAACAGAAGAGAGAGGGAAGTAACCCTGTAATTTAAAAAATGCATCTGCTAGATTTTAGAAACAACAGAGCCAACTCAAAAATGGACTACATATTTTAGGAAGGTATGAAAACGGGATTAAAAGTAAGTAAAGAAGTTTTTGGCCGGAGGTCTGCTTTAATCCTGGTATGTGTGAAGAATGAGCCTAAAAGCAGGCAAGATGACTGTCGTTTATTTCACATGCTGCACCAGGCAAGATCAGGCTGGACACTCCACAATCACCTCTAAGATGCTGGCTTGGCTCATCTCCACCGATGCAATTAATTGTACCAACACCGGGAATGCCACACATAGAGATGAGAAAGTAATATTCTTTCTTTACTAAAATAGCCAGCATGTACAAGTTCTATTCTGACATGTTATGCATTGGGCAAAGTGCTTTCTTAACCACTTCCCACCCAGCCTATTGTCAAATGACGGCTTGGCCTCGCCAGGACCTTTGTCATTCCAGGTGGATGTCATATTATGCCCTCCTAGAATGTGCCTCACACACGGGCCACGCTGCAATGTGATCTGTCACCGGCTGTGTCCACCTGACAGAGCTGATGACTGAGCACCGGCCTGCTGTTGTGTACCATGTGATAGCTGTGATTGGTCACAGGGATCACATGCTACAGACAGGGCCAATCACATCCCATCTGTACCATGTGATTAGCTGTGACTAATCACAATAATACACACTGAATTAAGCAGTTTCATTCAGTAAAATGGTTGCTTTTACTATTTTATAAATTTTTATTTCATTTTTTAATACATACTGTCACCAGTTAGTGTCCCTTATCACCATTACACCAGTTATTTAATGACGCTATACTGCACTGGTGACTGCATATGAAAAAAACATTTTTTAGAAAAATTTCTTAATTTTTCCAAAAATTGTGCCAAAAAATTACAACTTTAGAAAACTTGCCACGCCACTTACTAAATACCTTGGTTTTTACAAAAAGGGGTCATTTGGGGGATAGTTGTACTTTCCTTGAGACAGCTGTGCCTTGTGCTAAAGATGTCAGAATATAATTATTTTGTGTCTCTGTGTTTGACATTCCTGGTGCTGGCACAATTCATTAAAAAGACTGTCATGTTGCACACTGACATACATTTATGCAAAGCTATAACACATTTTTCCTGACAGACTCCATGGCAGCATACGTTTGGGTAGTCCCGCCTCCACTCCTACCCTATAGGACCCCACTCCCATAAATCTTTGCTCCCTTTCAGCATCCGTGTTCTTTTTTTGTCCTCCTCCATGCACCTGTTTGGTGCTGAATCCCTACGAATATGGTCGTTTTATATGACGCAGGGTCGTTTGGAGTCGGCGGGACCTGTTTTCCCAATAAGCCCTTGCTGCTGTGGGGTGTGGGATGGGCAAGTTGAAGAGGAGCCAAGAAGTGCCTGACAAAGCGGGTTGGTAATGGCATGGCCGATGACCCCGCTGTGGTGGGTGGCCTCATTGTATTGCCCCAACGCTGGAATTGTTGTCCTGGTCTATGGCTCTAAGGTGTCCCTGGTGTCTAGTGCGGCTGGAGGGGTAAGTGTTTTCTTTATCCCTTTTTATTTTTTCATACCTGGTGGTCTAGCGACTGCCTGGTGGTCTAGTGTGCGGCTCCTCGCTTGTTCACAGTCTTCCTGGTGGTCCGGGAGGCTCTGTGGACACCGCGGAACGCTATGCGTTCCATCTCCGGCGTCCTCGGTCGCTCTGCGCATGCGCGCCGACTGACTGAGAGCGAGGCCTGGTTCGCGCATGCGCAGTAGCGGCGAGTGCCGATACTCGCGCATGCGCAGTGCGCCGCGACCGTGACGGGAACAACCGCAGGGCACGCGGGAGGATCGCCATGCTAATCCGCAGCATCACCGCTCCTCCTCCAAACATGGCTCATCCAAGTCCAGATACCGTAGTAGAGACCGGTCACCTCCCAGGTCTTCACGCCAATCCAGCGAGACTAAGTGCTGGGGCTGTGGTATCCGTTTACTGGACGGTGGATCACTATGCGACTCCTGTTATTCCCGAGCATCGAATGAAAGGGGAAGATCTGACCAACAACTTGAGTCTATGGTCAAACGCATAGTCAAGAATTCGCTGGCTGATTTTAATAGACGTCAATCTCCAGCGCCAGAGCCATCGGTATCTCCAGTTAGAGAGACCACTAGCGGAAGAGCCCTCGAATCCTCTGAACCTAGCCATCCCTCGGTATTCGAGTCTGATAGCGATTCGGATCAGGATGAACCAAGTTTAGGATTCTCTTTCAATTTGGTTCCACCTTTAGTAAAGGCCGTCAGAGAAACTTTAAACTGGGAAGATCCAGTAGTCTCGGCTCCAAAGCAGAGGAAACTCTTTAAACAGCTGAGCAAGGAGCGGCTGAATTTCCCGTTTATTCCTGAATTAGGAGAAATTATAACGGAAGAATGGAGTAAGGTGGAGAAAAAGAATTCTATGATCTCAAAATTGGCCAAGCTCTATCCATTCAAGGAAGAGGAAGTCAGACATCTGGAAACTCCTCCTCTGGTAGATGCGGCTGTCATGAGACTAGTGAAGCATGTAACTTTACCTCTTGAGGATACTGTTTCCTTCAAAGACCCGCTTGACAGGAAAATCGACACGGATTTGAAGCGTGTCTATCTTTCGGTGGGTGCTGCCTGTAAACCAGTTTTGGCCCTGGCTTCTCTGTCCAAAGCCATGGAAGTGTGGGTGGACAACGTGGATGATTCCCTCAGAAGCTTCTCCGAGGATGCAGCTAAGAATTCTCCTATCCAGGAGTTGAAACTGGCCTCAGCTTTTCTGGGGGAGGCGTCTATTGATGTTATTCGCCTGTTAGCCCGGGGAATGCTATCATCCGTTACGGCGAAGCGTGCACTTTGGTTGCGCCCTTGGTTGGCTGATCCTGCTTCTAAGCAGGTGTGGTGCCGTATTCCCTTTGAGGGTTCGTCCCTCTTTGGGAATAAGTTAGATAGCGCCATTTCCAAGGCTACTGGCGGTAAGTCGGGCTTTCTCCCCCAGGATAGGCGTCTTCTGGGTCAAAAGAGGCCACCTCTTAGAAGACAAAATTCTGATCGTGCCAGGGAGGCACGCAGTTATAGGCCAGGGAGGGAGTTTGGAAGAAATTGGAAATCCCGGCAGTCTTCCTTTCGGAAAGGCCCCAAGACCAATACGTCTGGGGATAGAGACACGACGAAGTCCTTTTGAGATTGGGCCCGCTCAGGCCGGTCGGGTGGGAGGTCGTCTCCTTCACTTTCGGCGGGTCTGGGCGGCCTCAATCCGGGATACTTGGGTCGTCAACACGGTCTCTGCAGGTCATTCTTGGACCTTCACCAGTATTCCCGGAGACAGATTTTTTCCTACCTCCCTTCCTCGGTCAGGCGACAAAAGAGAGATTCTCTTGTCCTACGTAGACTCGCTAGTCACTCAAGGAGCAGTGGTTCCAGTGCCAGAGTCCGAAAGAAGACTCGGAGTGTACTCTCCTCTGTTCATGGTGCGCAAGAAGAGCGGCGCCTGGAGACCAGTGATAGATCTGACGCATCTGAATCGCTTCATCAAAGGCGAAAAATTCAAGATGGAGACTCTATTCTCCATTCAGCAAGCCATTCAACCAGGAGATTGGATGGTCTCGGTAGACCTGAAGGATGCATACTTCCACGTACCAGTGTCAACAGAGTTTCAACGATATCTGAGATTCTCGGTCGGCCAACGTCATCTACAATTTGTATGTCTCCCCTTCGGGCTTTCCACGTCGCCTCGTACCTTTTCGAAGGTCTTATTAGCGGTGGTAGCCTTGATAAGACTGAGAGAGGTCCGTCTTTATCACTACCTGGACGACCTCCTTCTTCTGGCCCAAGACAAGTCTGTCATCCTGGAACATCTAGCTCTGGTCATCTCGTCTCTAGAGAGGTTTGGCTGGATCCTGAACAGGGAGAAGAGCCATCTGATTCCCACTCAGTCCCTGGTCTTTTTGGGTGCGCTGTTCAACACCAAGAACAGTACCATCTCTCTGCCAGAAGAAAAGATTCCGGTAATCAGGGACAGAGTGTCTCTAGCTTTGTCAGCATCCCGTCTCACAGCAAAACAATGCCTAAGGGTAATTGGCACCATGGTGTCGGCAGCCCCTATGGTGAAGTGGGCTCTCTGGAGGATGAGACCTTTTCAGAGGGGTTTCCTTCAGCAGTGGAACGGAGTCAGCAATTCCCAACGAATTGTGATAACCACAACAATGAAGAGTTGGCTTCCGTGGTGGCTACAGCTGAAGAATTTGAGCAATTGTCACTCCATAACCCCCATATCTTGGGTGATAGTGACATCAGACGCCAGCAACACCGGATGGGGCGGTCATTGCGGAACAGAGATGGCACAAGGGAAATGGGACTTTCGGTCTCGCCAGACAGTGTCCAACATCTTGGAACTACGAGCGGCCTTTCAAGTGCTACTAGCCTTCAGCCACCTCATTCGGGGCACCTCAGTCATGCTGAGGTTAGACAACACGACTGCAGTAGCCTATGTGAGGAAACAAGGTGGAACTCGCAGTGCATCCCTGCTTCGGGAAGTAGAGCCAATAATGACCTGGGCTCAGGAAAACCTGGTCAATCTGTCGGCAGTTTACATACCAGGGGCTCAGAACACTCAAGCAGATTTCCTCTCGAGAACACAACTCAGCAACAACGAGTGGTCTCTCCACGAGGATGTCTTCAGCTGGATCCTGTCCTTGGAGTTCATCCCAGAGGTGGATCTATTTGCCTCCTTCAACAACAGGAAGTTGCAGAAGTTTTACTCGAGGGACAGAGATCCCAGAGCATTCGGGGTGGATGCCCTGACAGATTGCTGGAGGTTTCACAAGGCCTATGCCTTTCCCCCAGTACCAATCATCTTTCAATTCCTGCGGAGAGTACAGATGGAATTAGTCAAAGTGGTTGCAGTAATCCCGTTCTGGCCCAACAGACCGTGGTTTCCCCTACTGTTTCAACTGAGCTACCGCGACCCAGTCCCTCTTCCTCTCAGGACGGATCTGCTGTCCCAGGGCTCCATCCTTCACCCATGCCCAGCCCGTCTGCACCTTCGGGTCTGGTTTTTGAAAGGGGAAGGCTGGAAGCGTTAGGATGTCCGGAAGTAGCCATACCAACGCTTTTGAGTGCTAGAAGACAAAGCACGAATAAGACCTATGAAAGGATTTGGGCTAGGTTCACTTCTTTCCTAGAGTCCAAAGGAAAGTCCTGGTCATCTCCTTCCGTGCAGAATATTCTATCTTTTCTCCAGTCAGGTTTGGAATTACCTCTTTCAGTGAGCGCCTTACGAGTCCAAGTCTCAGCCATATCCGCTTTCACAGGCATTTCCTGGGCTACACATCCTTTGATCAGGCAATTCTTCAAAGGGGCAGTAAGGCTAAGGCCACAGAAAAAGTTGAGATTCCCCAAGTGGGACATGCCTTTGGTCCTGGATTTCTTATCCTCAGTTGGCTCAAGTCTTGAAGATCCTATATCTATAAAACATCTCACCCTCAAGACGGTCTTTCTGGTGGCCATCACATCTGCAAAAAGGGTGTCAGAGATCCAAAGTCTGGGAAGTAAAGAACCCTTTCTGACCTTTTTCCCGGACAGAGTTGTCCTCATTCCAATGCTGGGAGCAAGGCCTAAAGTCACGTCGGTTTTCCATGAGAACCAAGAAATTGTTCTCCCGACTTTCAATTCATCGGCCGAACCTCCGGAAGTCCATCCTCTGGATGTGGGCAACACGCTCAGACAGTACTTGGAAGCTACAGCCTCTTTCCGGAAGACAGATTATCTCTTTATCCTATTGTCTGGGAAGAACAAAGGTATGCGTGCCTCTTCAAGATCAGTTGCCTCCTGGATAGTAGAGGCGATTCAGTGGGCTTATAGAGAGAAGGGCTTGGTTCCTCCAAAAGCGGTGACTGCACATTCTACGCGTGGTGTCGCTACTTCATGGGCAGCTTCAAGACACGTCGCTCCGGATGTGGTCTGCAGAGCAGCGTCTTGGTCATCCATTCACACATTTATGTCACATTATTGTGTTGAGCCGGCGGCTCTTTCTTCTGTTGGTTTTGGTACTCAAGTGTTATCTGTTGCAGGTGTTAATTAAAATTGTCAGCATCTGCCCACCCAATTGTGTTTTGGCGAGTTATTTCCCAAACGTATGCTGCCATGGAGTCTGTCAGGAAAACGGAAAATTTATATCAAATACTTACCGTAATTTTCCTTTCCTGATGGACTCCATGGCAGCAGGAGTCCCCTCCCAGTTCCTGAGTAGGCTAGTTACAGAACACGGATGCTGAAAGGGAGCAAAGATTTATGGGAGTGGGGTCCTATAGGGTAGGAGTGGAGGCGGGACTACCCAAACGTATGCTGCCATGGAGTCCATCAGGAAAGGAAAATTACGGTAAGTATTTGATATAAATTTTCCGTTTTAAATTATACTTATCTCATGCACTCACGGTTTAACCCAATGCTCAGCACACCTGAGTATACTAGTCTAGAAGTCATTCTTGCAAAACTAAGTTATACACCCCCCACCTCTCCATGGTTATTGTATATGATACAGACTATTCTACTTTTTCTGTGGTGAGGCAGGAAGTTGGCTATAGGTAGGTAAATGTTGTTCTTCATAATCTCTGGTTCGTGTCAAAAATACACCGTAATCTGTAATAGCTCATTTTATACATGCCAATTTGGGTTTTGGTTTACTGCTTTCTTACCATCCTCTCCCATTATTCTAGTGTTCTTAGTACATACTGTACATTATTTTCTCATGCTCTTTGATGCATTATGTTAGCATGACAATCACAGCCTTCATTCATAGTGAAGGTATTTCTAAAGTAGAGAAAAAAATGATTTCTGTTCCCTAAAAATAACATCTCCACTATTTATGTTGGCAGTGTGACAGGCAACACTCTGTTTTAAGTAGAATTAACTGATTTTTTTTTTTTATTCTCCATATTTATTTTTTCTACTTTTCCGGCCTCAGACGCTCAGCCAGTTATTTCTCTGTTCATTTATCCATTCATGTTTCAGAATTAATTTTTATGCAGTGAAGGAAAAATAAAGCACACAGGTAGCGCCATAAAATATGCTCGTAGAACATGAGTCCATGTCCCAAATGATCTTGTGTTTCACAGAAGTCTTAGAGCATGAATTCTTAATCACCACACACTCTCCAATGCCGCTGATGGATCTCTGCATTTGCTCAGGAGCAGTCCTGTCAGAATGGAAGGAAACTTTTGAAAATACTTTGATGACTGACAGCTTTCTTCAACCCACTACCATCCATAACACAGCCAACTATGTACTTTGTGACGTTTAATGCAGTGAAAGGGCTCCTACACAAGTATTTGCAGAAAGTAAAAACTTTGACACTCAGTCTAGACCTTACTAACACTTGCAGTATATAACAGCATTTATGAGCAGTGTATTTAAGTAAGACTTATGTTTGTAAATGTGCCATTCACGTAGTTAATGGCTTCATACTTTTTTGTACAATGTGTAAAGTATACAAAGAAGCAAGCATTAACTTTTTTGATTTGTTAAATTTTGTAGGCAGATTCACTGATGTAAATGCATTAAAAACATATAAACTAGCATGGAAAACAATATTCAAAAAACAGGGTTTTTTAAAAAGAAGGGTTTTTTTTTTGTTTTTGTAATCATCCCAAGAACATCTGCATGTTACACCCATGTTTAGGGTGTAACATTGGTGCCGAGTGTGGCTCTGCCCACACAATACATCATTCATTCACAGAGATCTGTGAATGAATAAATTCAAGTACCATCTGTCACCTAAGTCAATTGACACTTCTTCCATGCTTTGCAAGCTTGTATGAATAGAAATAAATTAAATGCACTTTTTCTATTTGCAAAAATGGACATAGCCATTAGAGCAGAATTATGCCCATTAACAAATGTGCCACAGCTATTAATTATATGTGCATCTGTATTTACAGTTTTCTTTTAGTCCGCCTGAAAAGTCCCACATATACCTATAAAAGCCTAACTACAGCTTTGTTATCATTTGAACTAATTCCTTTTCTAATTACTACTCCCAATGTCGGTGCTGTATAAATTGTATGTAGCATCAGCTACATACAGTATGTATTGCTATGTTCCAACAGTAAGCTCACCCCTGCTCAGCCATTACCAGGAAGTCTTGTATTTTATCAATGAATACTATGCTTCCTCTGATTGCCTGAGGTAGAGATCATGACATTGTCTACCCCCTCTCCACCTCAGTCATTCAGAGGAAGCCTTGTATTCATTGATAAAGTGCAAGGTTTCCTGTGATCCATTGCTCAGCACAACTTAAATTTGTTTCAGCAGCAAACAGGAAGTCTCCATATCGCTGCCAGGACAAAGCACTGCATACTGTACATGTAGCTGATGCTACATACAGTTTACCCAGAGCTGCAAGTGCCCATAGAAATTAGTAAAGGAAATTTTTTGTTTGAGCCAGCTTGGCACAAACAAACTATTTAAAGTGATAGCAAAGTGGGAGTTAGGCTTTAAGCCCGCCAGTAAGGTCTACTTAATGCTGCTTCGGGTGATGGAGTGTGTTTCTATGGGAATTTTGGTGCTTTTAAAGTATAAAAATCGAATAAAATTATAAGACAATATATTGTTTAGAAGCTAAAATTCCCCTATTCGTGTGCTAATGAACCTGTTGGACTGGTTCATGAACTCAGGCTAGGAAATGTTGCTACAGGAAGTAGGGGGATGGGAAAGGACTTGAGCAACCAGGAAAAAGGGCCAGTGCTAGTTGTTTGTATAGACAAAAGAACAGGAAGCTTTGCAGGACTCTGACAAGCAAGAGGCAGTCTGGAGGATCCTGGTTAAAAGAAAGAAGACTCCATCACCAGCAAGAACCAAGTTAAGTGACTGTTTAGTGTATGCCTGTAACATACCTTATACATGCCTATTTGCTAGAAAGACAAGATAGCTTGTGCATGTTATAGGCATATTTTGTCATACTCTCTATGTTGTGTATTGCTTTTCCTGCAAGTACAACATTTTTGTTTAGTAAAGCAAATTAATATACACTACACTACAGAGGTTTTTTTTTTTTTTTTTGCTTCCTGGGTTTTCAACAAAATACTCTTAAAAGCAAAACATGGGGTGGCAAAGATGTGATGAATCACCCTTGCTCCTACAATTTTAGAGCAGAGCTGACACTCTCTTGAAGGCTCGCACTACAGTGTCCAGGGACAGTGTCTCTGCAGAGTGTCTGGCCACAAGTTATCAGCCAGTTTGTATGCAGAAATAGAACAGAGTACAGCTGCATCCAGAGGCGGCACTCAGCAGCAAACTATTTGCACCCCATCACTTGTGAATGTAGCCTTATGGATTTTCTTACAGATGGACAAGACACAGGTTTCAATCCAGTTCATATTTCAGCATTTACTGTCTGAAATGAATCTTCTGATCCAACTGTGATTTGTCTCATAAGAACCACCATCACTTGCAACTATGCTGCGTTGAAGAAGGGAATCCCAGAAGGCCCTGAAACAGTATTATGACATTCATCTTTTTACACTTAGTATTCTGGAAAAGACAGAACATAGAAGAGTTTTAAGGGTGATAGTCTCTCAGAAAAACAGTACATAATCCATATAAAAAAAAAAAAAAAGAAATTTACTGTACATCCAATATTCTTTGTTAAAGGTCACAAATGCAGGCTACTAAGAGCCCCATGATATTAAGAACAATAACATGAGTATTAAAACATCCATCAACCTAACACAATACAACCCCGTCATGACAGTTCACCCTGCAGAAAGATGTATATCTATATAAATGGCAGACTATACCCCACCACCTCAGGAGCTTAGCTCCCCCCAATTAATCAAGGTGTAGATTGTGTGATTAAAAATATGCTGAGGTGACTTGAAGATGCCAACATGTTTCACCAAGGAGACTTCCTCAGGAGTGAGAGATTGTACTCAGAGCAATGATGGTTTAGTTAAAGATGGTGACACAGCATGGTTGCAAGGACCAAGCTGTCTTGAAGAAGGGACCCCAGAAGGCCCTTAAACAGTATTATGACATTACTCTTTTCACACATAGTATCCAGGAAAAGCCAGAACATAGAAGGAAAAGGGATTTTTAAGGTGGGTAGTCTCTAAGAAAAACAGAACATAATCCATATTTTAAAAATAAAGACCTTTATTTACATCCAAAATTTTTCGGTAAAACACCACAAATGCAGGCTACTAAGAGCCCCTGTTATTAAGAACAATGACATGAATATTGAAACATTCATCAATCTAACACACTTCAACCCTCTCATGACAGTTCAAACAGCAGAAAGATATATATGCATATCAATGCCAGACTATACACCACCAACTCAGGAGCATTGCTTCCCCCAATCAATCAAGGTGTAGGTTGTCTGAACAAAAATATTACATGAATTAAAGATGCCATCGCTTTTCGCCAAAGAGGCTTCCTCAGGGGAGAGAGATTGTACTGATGGTTGAGCTAAAGATGGTAACACAGTATGGCTGCAAGGACTATGCTACTTGGGGATCACTCGTTCATCCTAGTATATTCTGTACCCAGGCTAAGTGAAGATTTGGGCTTCCTTTGGCCAACACAGAGCGAAGTACATCATGTATAATGTCTGGATACATAAAAAGTTCAGAGGCCCAGCAAATTTCTGTGGCAGGCCTATGCACGCTAATGTTTGAGCCCAATATTTCTGGATAAGGAGAATGACAATTTAATACCCCTGTAGCATGGTCCGAGTGGATTTGTACATTTGATGGACTTTTAACTAAGAAGTTTGGTAGTAGTGTAATAAAAGTCTTTCTTTTTTAAATAGGGGTTATGCACTGTTTTACTGAAAAACTATCCACCTTAAAAGTCCCATTTCCTTCTATGTTCCAGGCTTTCCCAGATACTAAGTGTTAAATGTCTAAAAGGGATGTGTAAATATTGACCTCTGCCTCCGATATACGTTTTAAGACATTACTCTTATCCAATAAAATAGTGAAAAGAACACCTTGTAATGCTGGATACATTTTACCATTTATTGGATCACTCACCTGACATCAGCCTAATTATAAAAGGTTTGCCCATACTAGAAAAGACAAGGTTGTGAATATTACAAAAAATGCTGAAGAAGCAAATATTTATATAATGGCGTCAGTAAGAAGTAAAATAATGTGTACAATTGTGTAGTGAAGGAGGAAGTCTTCTATGCACAGGAAATTATTGAGAGGATATGACAATGGGCAGTATGTGCAGAAGAGGAATGTGGAGGGTATAACAGTGGGCAGTATGTGAAGAAGAGGAATGCAGAGGGTATGACAGTGGGTAACATGTGCAGAAGAGGAATGCAGAGGGTATGACAGGGGGCAGTATATGCAGAAGAGGAATGCAGAGGGTATGGCAGTGGGCAGTATGTGCAAAAGAGAATTGCAGAAGGTATGACATTGGGCAGCATGTGCAGAGGGTATGACCGTGGGCAGTATGTGCAGAAGAGGAATACAGGGGGAATTACAGTGGGCAGCATGTGCAGAAGAGGAATGCAGACAGTATGACAGTGGGCAGTATGTGCAGAAGAGGAATGCAGACAGTATGACAGTGGGCAGTATATGCAGAGGGATGGCAGTGGGCAGTATGTGCAAAAGAGAATTGCAGAAGGTATGACATTGGGCAGTATGTGCAGAAGAGGAATGCAGAGGATATGACAGTGGTCAGTATGTGCAGAAGAGGAATGCAGAGGATATGACAGTGGTCAGTATGTGCAGAAGAGGAACACAGATGATATGACAGTGGGCAGTATGTGTAGAAGAGGAGTGTGGAGACTTTGACAGTGACCATTGTGTTCAGAAAAGGGTTGTGGACGGGTATAGTGTGGATAGTGAGTTGCCAAAGAATATAATGTGGACAGTGGGGTGTACCTAAAAACATGTAAATGTAGGAGGGCAGTAGCTGCCAAAGAACAGAGCTCAGATAGGATCGGCCTGAGAACATAATATAGACACCCCAGTAGCATGAGGCTATCAGGAAAAATGAATGCAGACAGTGGGGAAAGAGCTGCAACAGAAGCTGGTGCAGACACTGGGAAGTAGAGCCAGGGGTCCAGAGTCTGTTGCAATGTGCAAACTACTGAAGAAACAGTGTGTGTTGAGGATGTGGACACTAATGATGAAAGAGCGCCTCAACTAGGGTATGGTCACTATTGAGTCAACAATGTCTATGCTGAGGACCTCTCAACACAGGGCGAGTCTGGATTTAGAAGAAGGCACATGGGTTTCCCTTTTTATTCATTTTTCAATTTTGTCTTGTAAGGAATGGAATGAAACGTACCTGTCCTGTGAGCAGCTGGTTAGAATTATGACTTTGTCGAGACTGATAACTAGCCTTTGCACTATGTACTGATTACTCCTAGGAAACACTGTCCAAAGATTGGGTTTTAACATTTAAAGGATAGGACAAAAAAAATATTGGATAGGATGATTCCTTTTAAGCACTGAGATAATACAGTGGGAAATAAGTAAGGCAGGACTTGGGCAACTCTTTCTTTTCTTTATAATGGGACTTTATGTACTGACCCATTTATCTATCCTCAGAAAACGGAATAAATGTCACTGTATCTTTTGTGTAAATTGATTTCCTTGTTTTGTTTTTATTTCTTACATTGGGTAAACTTTTATAATGTACAATCAATGGCATTTGGGATACAGGTCTTTTTAAGAAGATTAGAAATAGGAAATCATCTATATACTGCATCATCAAAGCCTTTGTACACATCAATGACTCTAAGCCTTTCCATTTTCCATATAGATTCACAGCTGTTCAACATTGCTTAGAAAGGAACTAAAATAGATTTGATGGGTAATCAGATGATCAGTAGCAGTTTCTGTTTACTACAAGGTGCTGGCTGTAGCTTTTCAGACTTTTTGTTGCAGGTTACATCACAACATGATCAATGTTGTCACTTAAATATGCATGGCTTTATTTTAGAAAAGTCTTAGTTTACAGCAGCTGTAGTTCCAAAAATACCTTCTAACCCAATACACCAACAAATTCTAACTGTCATCTGAGTATGTCTTGCTTCATGGCCCCGTGATCTATTGTAATGAAATTGCAAATCTTAACCTACACAGTATGGTGCCAGTGCAATTACTATCTGCTATGTTCATTGCAACTACCCATGGGTCTTAATGCTTTCCATAGACCATATGATACAATATAATAAAACATTTTGTATGGTATTATTATACTCTGTGTCCTCCAAATTAAATATTGATCTATGGATCCCAACCTCTCTTGGATTTCTCCAGTACTGCACCAGTTCTGTGGAATTCACTAATCTGAGCAGTTCAACCCTCTTCAAATCAGAAAAGTTTTAAACATGTCAAGCAGGAAAATGTCATAGGAGAAAAAAGGAAGCTACCATCGCTGACACGCGTTTTAAAAAATACAATTTCCAGGCAGCGGTAATTTTTGTTTCGTGCCCCCAGAAATCTCTCTGTGTGGAAGCACTGGTCTCTCTGCAGAGGTCAGACACACCCCTTGTTGAGCCAGAGCTGCAGCTGTCCAATCAGAATAAAGCATAAGCTTTACAGAGCTATATGTCAAAATCAGCAGTGTTGGATCTTCTCAGAGAGACCAAGGCTTTTACACACAAAGCAAGGGTTCTTCTTTACAGCATACTGGCAGCTGACAGGCTTTTCTAATCTGTGGCTTCTTTCTGAAGAAAACAAACTGTAAAACTTTAGTTTTTATTCACCTGTAAGATATCGAGTCAATTTAAACTGAAAGTTCAATTTGACTACAAAGACACCTTATTCATTCCTTAGAATCTGTCATCGTGATTCGCAGCTCTTTATCCAACTATATTTAAATTTTCTTTATTGCTGCCTAATGTGACACTGTCACAAATAAAAAATAAAAAAACAATAAAAACATGCAGGCAGATTTATGTAAGATATTCTGTACATATAAAAACATATATAGTGCATATTGTATTTAACATATACAGTATACTGTATGTATGTGGGGCTGGCATATTGAAACAGAGTTACCCTGGCCAGCTGCATTTTACACATCAAAAGGATGCAAGGGGCAGATGCCTCACCTTGGCACTTGAAAAAAATGTGGTCAACTATGTGTCAATATTTCAGCCCCACATGCATGTATTATCTATGATAAATACAATATATATATATATATATATATATATATATATATATATATATATATACAGTATATCACAAAAGTGAGTACACCCCTTACATTTTTGTAAATATTTTATTCTATCTTTTCATGTGACAACACTGAAGAAATTACACTTTGCTACAATGTAAAGTAGTGAGTGTAAATCTTGCATAACAGTGTAAATTTGCTGTCCCCTCAAAATAACTCAACACACAGCCATTAATGTCTAAACTGCTGGCAACAAAAGTGAGTACACCCCTAAGTGAAAATGTCTAAATTGGGCCCAATTAGCCATTTTCCCTCCCCCGATGTCATGTGACTTGTTAGCGTTACAAGGTCTCAGGTGTGAATGGGGAGCAGGTGTGTTAATTTGGTGTTATCGCTCTCACTCTCTCATACTGGTCACTGGACGTTCAACATGGCACCTCATGGCAAAGAACTCTGGGGATCTGAAAAAAAAAAAAGAATTGTTTCTCTACATAAAGATGGCCTAGGCCAGTGATGGCGAACCTTGGCACCTCAGATGTTTTGGAACTACATTTCCCATTATGCTCATGCACTCTGCAGAGTAGTTGAGCATCATGGGAAATATAGTTCCAAAAGATCTGGGGTGCCAAGGTTCGCCATCACTGGCCTAGACTATAAGAAGATTGCCAAGACTCTGAAACTGAGCTGCAGCACGGTGGTCAAGACCATACAGCAGTTTAATAGGACAGGATCCACTCAGAACTGGCCTCGCCATGGTCGACCAAAGAAGTTGAGTGCATGTGTTCAGCATCATATCCAGAGATTGTCATGGGAAATAGATGTATGAGTGCTGCCAGCATTGCTACATAGGTTGAAGGGTTGGGCGGTCAGCCTATCAGTGCTCAGACCATTCGCCGCACACTGCATCAAATTGGTCTGCATGGCTGTCATTCCAGATGTAAGCCTCTTCTAAAGATGATGCACATGAAAGCCCGCAAACAGTTTGCTGAAGACAAGCAGATGGATTACTGGAACAATGTCCTGTGGTCTGATTAGATCAAGATAAACCTTTTTAGTTCAGATGGTGTCAAGCGTGTGTGGCGGCAACCAGGTGAGGAGTACAAAGACAAGTGTGTATTGCCTACAGTCAAGCATGGTGGTGGGAGTGTCATGGTCTGGGGCTGCATGAGTGCTGCCCGCACTGGGGAGCTACAGTTCATTGAGGGAATAAATGCCAACATGTACTGTGACATACTGAAGCAGAGCATGATCCCCTCTCTTCGGAGACTGGGCCGCAGGGCAGTATTCCAACATGATAACGACCCCAAACACACCTCCAAGACAACCACTGCCATTGCTAAAGAAGAGGAGGGTAAAGGTGATGAACTGGCCAAGCATGTCTCCAAACCCTATTGATCATCTGTGGGGCATCCTCAAATGGAGGGTGGAGGGAGCACAAGGTCTCTAACATCCACCAGATGTCGTCATGGAGGAGTGGAAAAGGACTCCAGTGGCAACCTGTGAAGCTCTGGTGAACTTCATGCCCAAGAGGGTTAAGGCAGTGCTGGAAAATACTGGTGGTCACACAAAATATTGACACTTTGGGCCCAATTTGGAAATTTTAACTTAGGGGTGTACTCACTTTTGTTGCCAGCAGTTTAGACAATAATGGCTGTGAGTTGAGTTATTTTGAGGGGACAGCTAATTTACACTGTTATACAAGCTGTACTCTCACTACTTTACATTGTAGCAAAGTGTCATTTCTTCAGTGTTGGCACATGAAAAGATATAATAAAATATTTACAAAAATGTGAGGGGTGTACTCAGTATTGTGGGATACTGTGTATATATATATATATATATATATATATATATATATATATATATATATATACATATACACAAAATATCCTACATAAATACATTTTTATTTGTACAAGTTATCCTACATAAATCTGCCTACAATAAACAGCCTTTAAACTGCTTATTTAATGCCAGTGCAGACACCATTGCAGCCAATCTTTTCTCTCTTGTAGACATACAGCTGCAATCTTCAAGCCTGGCACAATTAAGTATGTTGGATGCCTGCATCTCCCTGCTTGTTGGTACAGAGTTGGTACTGGTGAGTATTTTATGTCCATAGCAAGAAACTGGAAATCTTTCATATGCATTAAGTCACTTCATAACATTTTTAGGTGTATAAATTTATTTTTCTCTCCACTGTGCTTTGGAAGCACAAGACCGAGAGCAGTTTCACA
This sequence comes from Pelophylax lessonae, assembly GCF_965119305.1. Classification (NCBI taxonomy): domain Eukaryota; kingdom Metazoa; phylum Chordata; class Amphibia; order Anura; family Ranidae; genus Pelophylax; species Pelophylax lessonae. The sequence continues at coordinate 594,977,695 of NC_138770.1, read as the reverse complement.
ACTCTGACAATCTCATCCATCCTATCCATATAAAATCACCTGCAGCAAATTTACAAATGGAATGTAAGTAGGTCGTTCTTGGAGTAGCTACAAAAATAGCTTCCTTTGAAGACTCTGAATTGCATTGCTAGTAAAAGCGCTTGGAAGCTCACCATCTCACAATTGCCAGCCAAGGAATTTTACAGAATTGTTCAGTTCTTGAAAAGGTTCCAAGCCATGTAAAAAGAGAAAAGCTGTTTGAGAAGTGTTAGGTCAGTAAATAGGCAGTATTTATGAAGGTGTTCTCTACTTTGTTGGACTTTTTTTAGTTTACAGAGAAAAAGAGAAGACCCTGATAATCCTAAAATAGGTAGAACCGTTCTCTGATTACATCAAGTTTAATTGTGTTGATTAGAGACATCAACAGATACCAAGGCTTGTATAAATTGGGCAATACTTCACTTCAAGGTGAACTCCGCACACAAAAATTTTAGAAACGAAGGGAGGGACCCAACATGTCCACCCACTACAGGCTGCCTGCAGAAAGCTGCAGGAAGGGGCAGATACAGGACCAGCCAACTGGTAGGAGAGAAAGCAGCAGTGACTGGTCTGTATTAGGTCCCTTAGTGTTCAATATACATTAAAAATAAAAAAAAAGAAACATTTTTCTTATTTATTTTTTTTGCGTCGCACTCGGCACTAATACATTGTTATTTTAATACTGCTGCCTGCTGTTACTCCACCTGACCACCTGGAGCGCTGCCCAGACTGTAGGCTTGGCTTGGGATGAGGGAGACTCTGGCTGACAGTGCTCTTGTCTGTGTGCTCCGCCTCCACACCTCCTCTCTAGTCCAGACTGAGACTCCAGAGACATGTCTTGACTTATCCAGCCAGTTACAGAAGCTTCCAGGAGGACAGCAGCACTGAGAGCAGAGCGGGAGGAAGCAGGCAGCACCTATCCTACCCACTGACACATATGATCGGCTCCCCCTCTCTTCAAGCTGCCACTTCCTGCCTTTGGCTGTTGCTTGGGGAAGGAGCTGCCTGAACCTGAGTCTGAGTGCTGTTAGCTCAGCTGAGCCTGTCTGCCTGCTTGCCAAGACCACGTGGAAGGATCATCTCAATTTTCTCTGAAGTGCTGCTGTGCTGTGCTGGAGTCTGGACCTTATCCTTAACTCCAGGAGGACAGGTCACCAAGAACCACCAGCTGTGTCTCTCTCTGTGTGCTGTGTTCTAGATCTGAACTTCAACCATGGATCAAGTTCAGGGCTGCTAGAACAGTTGGAGTTCAGGTTTTTTTTAGGCTAACTTTACTTTTAAAAAAACAGTAAAGTTAGCCTAATTTTTTTCTATAATGTGAAAGATAATGTTACGCCAAGTAAATAGATACCCAACATGTCATGCTTCAAAATTGCGCACGCTCGTGGAATGGCATTGGTACTTTGTAAAGGTTACCAGTTTAGAGCTACAGAGGAGGGCCAGAATTATTGCTCTTGCTCTAACTATCGCAGCGATACCATGTGTGGTTTGAACACCATTTAAATATATGGGCGCGAGTTGCGTATGCGTTCACTTCTGCGTGCGAGCTCAGAGGGAGGGGGCACTTTACATTTTTTTTTCTTTTCTTATTTGTTTTACCTTTTATTTTTACACTGCCCCTTAAAATTTTTTTTTTTTTTATCACTTTTATTCCTGTTACAAGGAATGTAAACATCCCTTGTAATATAAATAGGCAGAACAGGTCCTCTTTAATATGATATCTGGGGTCAAAAAGACCTCAGATCTCACAGCTACACTAAGAAGCAAAAAAAAAGAAAAAAAGGCCTTTTTTTTCATCATGAAAAAAATGGGCCCTTTAAGGCGTGACGTATGACGTTGCTCCGGTCCTCCAAGGCCGTAGAGTGGAGTGGGGGCCAGCTTGCCCTCACTGGACTTCCTAGTTAGGAGGGGAAAGAACGGGATCGTTTTCTCCACTACCAACGGCTCTGGGTAGCGGGAAAAATTACCAGAAAGAGGCGGGGGGCGGGACAACCTCTCCTGCTACCCATAAAAGTGATCCTGTGGCGAATCCATGGCTGGGACCACTTTTATGTCAAAACGGACTGCCCACCATATAAAAAAATATTGGGGTTATGGCAGCTATCTGCTGCCATAACCCGGCATTTAACGTCAAAGTAGCGACATAAATACGCGTAAGTGGTTAACATTGTTTTTAAGCCATTCCTATGAAGCCTTGTCTTTTAACATGGGAATAAAGCTTGGTATAAGGATAAGGGCTCTTGCAGTTTGCATGTGGGTTGCCTTCAGTTTTTCCCTATTGTTGGCTTTATTCAGTCTATCCTCTACCCTCACAAGCCTACCAGTGGTTTTCTTATTGCCGCTGGAGCTTGTAATGATTTCAGAGTTGTCTCTTGGTGTCATCCATCTTGCAGTGTCACTCATTTTTGTTGGGCAGACTGTTTTGACCATTCCTCCCACTAACACCAATGATGGGTCACTATTCCTCCCACTGACACCAACGATGTGGCACTATTTCTCCCACTCGCACCAATAATGGGGCATTGTTTAATCCCAATGACAACAGTCCAGTCCCCCTAAATTTGGAAGGATAGTAACTTGGCCTTATGTTTTGAAAGTTTGGAGACCCCTGGTATAGGTTATGGCAAAATACTGACCCAGCTGAAGTTGGACCTTTCAGATGCAGGCGTATTTACATATACTATATTCATGCCATTTAACCAATTATGCAACTTTTAGCTGATTTAGGGGTGTTCTATTGTAGGGGTATATAATTAGGCAGTCAGTTATCTTGTGTTTTATCATTCTGATTAAGGTAAATCTCTTTTCAGAGATCTTTTTTTTACTAGTTCTGACAAGGCACGTGCTTGTAATCACACTGGAAGAAATAACATTAAAGGTCCATTTCACTTCTAGTCTATTCACATTGTTTTCACACCATGATGAAGGGAGTTTCTTTAGATCCCTGTAATGTGTTGGCATATTGTTTTCACACCATGATGAAGGGAGTTTCTTTAGACCCCTGTAATGTGTTGGCACATTGTTTTCACACCATGATGAAGGGAATTTCTTTAGATCCCCGTAACGTGTTGGCACATTGTTTTCACACCCTGATGAAGGGAGTTTCTTTAGACCCCTGTAATGTGTTGGCAACTTTTTGAACTGTCCTCCTGACTTTTATTGGAATAAAGTGGTATCTGGACCTCTTAGCAGTGGTGTGGCACTTCAATTTCCATTTTGGTTACATCACACTACAAGTCAAGGAGACCGTGGAGATCTTTTGGGGTGTGGAAGCCGCCTGTCCAGGAACCAGATTATTTACATCAACATCAATACTTTAAAGCGGTTGTTTTTTTTTCTTACCTGCAAGGCAAAGGCATAGCATACTAGCACATTATATTGAACTTACCTGAAAACTAAGTTCCATCTTCACCTGTCTGTGCATATGCACAGGACCGGCGAGTCACGGCACAGGGCTCTGAAGGAATGGCACGGGTGATGTCACTGGCTGCATGTACATGTTATAGGCTTACCAATAGGTACATTTTAAAGCATAACTTCACTTTTGTTGAGAAAAAAACATTCCCCTCTGGGTGATCTCTGTACATTACAAGGATTTTAACAAACTTTGTTGCAGATTCACAGCCTTTGTTATTCTGAAGAAATCACTGTTTGTTCCTCTGTGCCTCTGTGATGAGTGGGTCAAATGGGAGTGGTTTCATAATTATCTATCAGCTCTAATGAGGAAAGCTGCTAGGCCTGCATCCCTTTAGACGTGTTCCTATTGTGAGTATCTCACCAAAAATATCTGACTTCTGGGAAAATTGGTGAGCCAATCACACAAGCAGGAAATGATGTTTCTGGGGTGTGGTCAGTATACATTCTGTGTACAGAACACCTCCAGGTAGCCATGTTGCATTGCATTTTCAGAAAATTACAACAGCTGCAGATTGAAAAGGAAAGGTAATTTTTAATAACATTTAATCACAATATGATTTGTGTCTTAATTGTATACGCTATATTTTTTATTTGCTGTTTTTTTTTCCTTACGAAAGTGGAATTACCCTTTGAAGATGAAAGTTTACTTCCTCCTTAAGATAGCAATACTAATAAGATAACCTTACCGGTCTGTTTCTATTTTTTTCACCTTCCCCCACATTCTTTTACTTTGACATTAAAACTGTCAAATCATTCCAACAGCTTTGAAATAAAATGGCGCACATTAATAACATTATGTACATAAAGCCTATTTCTTTCATCATTGAAAAGACTATACATTTCATATACTGCTGACTGTATGGTGCCATAGTATATTAAAGAGAGAAGGCATTCAGTGGCATCTGAACATATAAAGCTGACAGCCTGACAAGTCACTTGATTCAGAAACACTCGGTTCCCTCCCAAGCAGACCGTGAATATCAATGAAGGGCTAGACTGTTTCCAATATGCAGCAGCCAAGAGAAACCATGGAGGAAGCGAGGAGGGCACACTTCATACAACTGGGACTATGTTTTCTGCCTCTGAAAAACAAATATTGCTTTTGGCTCTGGAAACATCAAATGCTTAGTACATGACTCTGGCATGTCTGCGTTCGCATTAGAAACAAGAATCTTTATCTTCTACTGAATTTTATTTGGTGCTGCCCAAGTTCACACCTACAGGTCAGTAAGGGCAGATCAGAGGGTCCATGCTGGGGACTTCAGAATTTTACTGATCAAGTATTAGCGGCTGTTTTTTTTTTTTAATGTCATGCTCATCCTTGTTTCACTAATGATACACTTTACGCAGAACAAGCATTTAAACTGGTTGTATCCCCTGTGTGGAAAAAAAAAAACCCCTGCATGACAATGGCATAATGTGCTAGTATGCATCCAAATACTTACCTTAGAACGAAGCCCGCACATGGTCACCCGGACACCGCTGAGGGAGCTGACATGCTCCCGCGGTGTCTCTTCCGGGTTCGGCAACTCCAGCGTTGTGAGTGGCCGGAGCCGCGATGACATCACCTCCGCGTATGCGCGCAGGAGTTCACTTTCCTGCGAGGAGCTGGCAAGACACGCTGGACCTTCAGAGCACATGTCAGCAGCTGCATGCAGGGTAAATATCTCCTAAACCGTGCAGGTTTAGGAGATATTCATTTTACGTACAGGTAAGCCTTATTATAGGCTTACCTGTAGGTAAAGATGAAAAAGCGGCATATACTGTCGCTTTAAAGTGAGAGTTTTCTCCTTTCCAGTTCTAACTGTAGAGGCAGAGGATGAACATGACAGTCAGGGAGCTAACAAGGTGGCAATAGCATTTGTTCATATTTAGATTGTAAGCTCTAATGAGCAGGGCCCTCTGATTCCCATTGTATTATAGTGTATTGTATTTGTACTGTCTACCATCAAGTTGAAAAGCGCTGTGTAAACTGTTGGCGCTATATAAATCCTATATAATAATAAAAATAATAATAATTTCCATCATGACACTTTTAATGTATGAAAAATGCAATAAAGAGGGTAATCTACAGTAAATCCAAAAAGAAGAGAAGCATGGATGCCTCCTCTATCTGTGAAGGACCAACGGATCCGGGGACGTTGCACGAGAGACTCGGCTGTCCAGGACTCTCCCTCCATATTGGCTGAGTCATTGGCCCCCCCGCTGCTGTCAATCAGTCAGTGAGCCAATGAGGAGAGCAAGGGGGCAGGGCCAAGCCCCGACTCCATGTGTGAATGGACACTGCTTGCTGTGGGGGAACTCAGCAGGAGAGAGGGGCCAGGAGCACCGAAGAGGGACCCAAAAAGTGGAGGATCTGGGCTGCTCAGTGCAATCCCACTACACAGAGCAGGTAAGTATGACATGTTTATTTTTAAACAAAAAAAAAAAAAAAAACAAGACTTTAATATCACTTTAAAATGTATAACCAATGAACAGTTTGACTTTCCACGTAAAGAAAGATTACCAAATAAGTGATCCCAGACCTGCCATACTTATATTCAGATTTATTCAGTAACAAAGTGCAAGGAGCTAAGTACTAAGTGCAAAGTCCAATACTCATAGCAGTCAATTGGAATCCATCTTGCACTTGTCGTAAATACACTTATTAAATGGTAGGAGTGTGCAAAGTTTTGATTTCTCCAAAATGTCAACAAAAATCAGGAGATTTGGGCAAAATGCATTGCAGTCATTGGGGAAGGTGAACCAAAAAAGGCCCATAAATGCAAAAAAAAAAAAAAATATCCACTGAATAAAGAAAACTAAAAAAGAGTAGATTTTTGCTGTTTTTCATTCAAATTTTACCAATGCTGTTCAGTGAGTGAAATTGAAATCAAAAATTTCCAGAATTACTCCACCCATTTCTTTTCAGTAAGATAGCTTGCGTTTTATTTAATAGGACAGGTATTTATGCTTACTTTATCTCCTATAGAAAGTAATGGGGACACCCTTATTACATTATAATACATAAGGCTTTTTATTTAATTTTCTGGCAGACAACGATGAAAAACATATGTTCAAGGCAACAATGAAAAAGATTAATTTTGTCAAATTTGTTTTTACACCCAAACTCTTTTAGATGAAAAGTATAGTTTATTGATAAACTTGCCTAATAAGTATGCTTCTGAAGGATGTAATCTTAAATCAAATAGTACATCACACAATAGTATTGTACCATGCATGGCCCTAATAAGGCTTGCTCGCCCAAAGGCATACAAAGACAAAGGCCTGGACTTAAAATAAAAATGGAAATTAAAGCTGGCTATAGATGGATGGAATCTCAGCCGGTTCAGTAGGGATTGGTCGAGATTTGATCCATCTATGAAAAGGCTGGTTGGATTTGTTTGCATGTGATTACGCTATAGCAGCCAGCGGTGATTATTGTGTTCACATGGTGAAGATCACAATTATTTGGACTTTGTGGACTATTATTGGTCTTTGAACCTCTATTGGTTTTTTCATTCATAGGGCCAGCAAAAGGAACCATAGCACCCAGTGGTGGAGCAGATACCGAACAGCTAAACCTGTTGAAGTGCAGAATATTCTTCAACAGGTTTAGCTTGAGGAACAGCATCACAGGCAGTGATACAGGTAAGTATTTATTTTTTTCTTTGCAGAGAGTAATAGGGTTTCTTTAAATAGCACCTGTGCCCAAAAAAATTATATATTCTTAACAAGTAATAAAAGAGCTTTAAAAAAGCCCCCACTGATCAATCTAGCTGCTTGTTCTCAAATATTCTAAATTTGGGCTTCAGTCAGTTTCTAACAGTTCAGAAACATCTGCTTTGTGTTCACATTTAAGGGCTAGAAGACTGCCAAGATTATTTTGCAATAGAAAGTACTAGGAAAAGAGCTGAGATTTCTGTGCCTTTGTTGTGATTTCTGAAGATTAATTTCTCCACATTGCCTATAGCTACATAGGTGAACAAAGACTTGTTTTAAAATTTGTTTTTTCCTATGCGTCCTATGCATACAATGCTTTTTTTTTTTTTAACGTGTGTTGTGACGATAACCACTGTATCACAATGCCACTGTGATGAATAGAATATTACTCATCACATTTCAATAAAATTCTTTCAAAAAGAACAAAAGTAAACAGTGTGATTTGTCAGTTTTGGAGCATCAGCACTGTGCACAACAGCAGCCATTTGAAAAGCATGGCTCACTGGCATGAACAATATTTTACAGTGTTTTAGAATGTGTAAATACAGTACTATAGTGTGCATAGTCTGGCTTCACTTTAAAGCGGTTGTATACTGCCGGGAAAAAAAAAAAACAAACCCTGCAAGACAAAGGCATAATGAGCTAGTATGCATCGCACACTAGCTCATTTTGAAATACTTACCTTAAAACAAAGCCCAGACACGGACCCCCGGACACCGCTATGGGAGCTGTCATACTCCCTCTGCGTCTCTTCCGGGTCCGGTGGCTCCGGCGCTGTGAGTGGCCAGAGCCACGATGACGTCACTCCCGCGCATGCGCGCGGGAGTCACTTTCCGGCAAGTGCCCGGCAAAGAACTCTGAAGGTCCGCCGGACCTTCAGAGCGCATGCGCCACTAGCGTCAGCGGCTGCATGCAGGGCAAATATCTCCTAAACCGTGCAAGTTTAGGAGATATTAATTGTACCTACAGGTAAGCCTTATTATAGTCTTACCTGTAGGTAAAAGTAAAAAAAAATGACTATACTACCGCTTTAAGCTCATACTACATTGGTGCTGCTCGATGTACCTGTGACATCTCAAGGCTCTATTCAGTGCAGAAAGAATAGATCTGCCAATTGAAAATCTTTACCTTAATGAATTCCCTGCATTAAGGTAAAAAAAAAAACACCCCACTAACTATTCTACCCACTCTCCTCCCTAAACACTTGCTTGACTCCTCTCACTGCTCCAGTGCTGTCCTGGCTGCAGCACTGCTCCTCTAACGTCCTGGTCTGACAGGAGAAACTGGGAACAGCAGGAGCAGTAAGCTATGCTGTTTGTCAAGCTTCTGTGAGAAGGGAAAGGGAGCGTGGCTTCTGGCACTGTGTGTATCTATGGACGCACACAGCCTGGCTCAGGAGCGTGCACACAAAGGTGCCCCCTTAGCACCCAGCTTGCTAAGGGGGCACCTGGAGGAACAAGGAAGGGACAACGCAGGTGGGGGACCGCTAAAGAGGAGGTAAGGGACTGTTCTGTGCATTATGAGTGCACAGAGCAGCTAAATACTGTATAACACATTAAAGAAAAAAAAACCTTTAGTATAACATTAGTTGTAACCTTCAGGAGATGTACACTATGTGCACAATGCAGCTCCAAAATGCAGTGCAAATCCAGTGCACTAAATAGCGCTGACCTTTATCTTTACACATTTATATAGTCAGTGGGCTCCTTGGTTAGTCCTCTTATCCTACATAACCTATACTAAGGGGGGCATAGGTCCGGCCTCTTCTTCTATACCCAGCCTTGAAAAAGTATTCATTCCCCCATGAAATGTTCCACATTTTGTCATGTTACAACCAAAAACTTAAATGTATTTTATTGAGATTTTATGACAGACCAACACAAAATGTTATATAATTGTGAAGTGGAAGGAAAATGATAAATGGTTTTCAACATTATTTACAAATATATATCTGAAAAATGTGGCGTGCATTAGTATTCAGCCCCCCTGAGTCAATACTTTGTGGAACCACCTTTCGCTGCAATTACAGTTGCAAGTCTTTTTGGGGATGTCTCTACCAGCTTTTCACATCTATAGTGTGAAATGTTTGCCCATTCTTCTTTGCAAAATAGCTCAAGCTCTGTCAGATTGGATGGAGAGCGTCTGTGAACAGCAATTTTCAAGTGGATTTAGGTCTGAACTTTCACTGGGCCATTCTAACACATGAATATGCTTTGATCTAAACCATTCCATTGTAGCTCTGGCTGTATGTTTAGGGTCATTGTCCTGCTGGAAGGTGAACCTCTGCTCCAGTCTCAAGTCTTTTGAAGACTGTAACAGGTTTTCTTCTAAGATTCTAAGATCCATCATCCCATAACTTTGACCAGCTTCCCTGTCCCTGCTGAAAAAAGCATCCTCATAGATTGGGCTAAAAAGTTCAGTTTTGGTCTCATCTGACCAGAGCACCTTTTTCCATCTGTTTGCTGTGTCCCCCACAACTGCAAACGGGACTTCTCAAGGCTTTCTTTCAACAATGGCTTTCTTCTTGCCACTCTTTCAAAAAGGTCAGATTTGTGGAGTGCATTACTAATAGTTGTCCTGTGGACAGATTTTCCCACCTCTGCAGCTCCTCCAGAGTTACCATGGGCCTCTTGTCTTCTTCTCTGATTAATGCTCTCCTTGCCCAGCCTGTCAGTTTAGGTGGACGGCCATGTCTTGGTAGGTTTGCAGTTGTGCCATACTCTTTCCATTTTCAGATGATGGATTGAACAGTGCTCTGTGAGATGTTCAAAGCTTGGGATATTTTTTTATAACCTAACCCTGCTTTAAACTTCTCCACAACTTTATCCCTGACCTGTCTGGTGTGTTCCTTGGCCTTCATGATGCTGTTTGTTCACTAAAGTTCTCTAACAAACCTCTGAGGGCTTCACAGAAGAGCTGTATTTATACTGAGATTAAATTACACACAGGTGGACTCTATTTACTAATTAGGTGACTTCTGAAGGCAATTGGTTCCACTACATTTCAGTTAGGGGTATCAGAGTAAAGGGGGCTGAATACATTTGCATGCCACGCTTTTCAGATATTTATTTGTAAAAAAATGTGAAAACCATTTATCATTTTCCTTCCACTGCACAATTATGTGCCACTTTGTGTTGGTCTATCACATAAAATCCTGATAAAATACTTTTATGTTTTTGGCTGTAACATAACAAAATGTGGAAAATTTCAAGGGATATGAATACTGTTTCAAGGCTCTGTACATCAGACTCATAGATACACTACAGACTGGTCTGGCACAGCATGAGGACATCCTGGAAAAATAACATTATATGGTGAATTTGCTGCATCCCCATTGAAAAAACACATATAAATTCTTACAAGTAGCAATAATAAACCATTCACACATGTGTTTATAAGTACTTATACTTGAAAGGAATACCTGCAGTTTTTAGAAACTATTTAAAGTCAAGCAATACAAAGCAAATGGATGTATTATATCCCAGTTTTAGATCATTTAATACAGGGACACGTGAACATATCCTTTTGGATTAAAGGGGAAGTATAGTGTATTTTAGTGTATTTTTAGACAGCACACATTTTGGGCTATTTTGCAGTGTTTACATTACAGCCATATGAAATTCCAGTTTTTAAGTTCTTTAACTACCTCAATACTGGGCACTTAAACCCCCTTCCTTCCCAGACCAATTTTCATCTTTTAGCGCTGTTGCATTTTGAATGACAATTGCGCGGTCATGCAACATTGTACCTAAACCAAATTTGTGTCATTTTTTCCCCACAAATAGAGCTTTCTTTTGGTGGTATTTGATCACTGCCAGGTTTTTTCTTTTTTGGTGCACAAATAAAAAAAGACCGAAAAGTTTGAAAAAAAAAAAAAGTTTTTTGTTTAGGTTATAAAATTTTGTGAATAGATATGTTTTTTTCCTGCACTGATGAGCACTGATGACGCCGCACTGACAGGCACTGATGAGGAGACACTGATTGGGTGGCACTGATGGGGTGGCACTGATGGGGTGGCACTGATATGCAGCACTGATGGGCACTGATAGGTGGCACTGATATGCAGCACTGATGGGCACTGATAGGTAGCACTGATATGCAGCACTGATGGGCACTAATATGTGGCACTGATAGATAGCACTGATATGTAGCATTGGTGGGCACTGATAGGCAGTGCTGATGGGCACTGATAGGCAGCACTGATGGGCACTGATCGACGGCACTGATGGGCACTGATAGGTGGCACTGATCGGCACTGATGGGGGCACTGATTGGCACTGATGGGGGCACTGATGGGGGGCACTGATGGGCACTGATAGGCAGCACTGGTGGGTAATAATGGGCACTGGTGGGCGGCACTGGTGGATGGCAATAACGGGCACTGGTGGGCAGCACTGATATATGACATTGGTGGGCAGCACTGATAGGAGGGCACCACTGGCAGGCTGTTTGCCATCCCTGGTGGCCATGGTGGGCATCCCTGGTGGTCATGGGTGGGCATCCCTGGTGGCTCTAGTGGCACCCCACCCCCCCCAGGGCTGCACTGGTAATCAATGTTCTGATTACCAGCACAGACCCCCCCTGTGATCAGTGAGTACTTAGAAATACTCACTGATCACCCCAGCTCCAGTATCGATCCTCTTCTTCTCCTCCCTGACAGGATCTGTTAGGGAGGAGAAGAGATCGAAGCCGTTACAACGGCTGTATTTACATTGCATGATGGCTGTGATTGGACAATGTATATGTACAATGGCCGGGTGGGAGGTGGTTAAGCAGCTGATTTCATTATTCACTATGTATTCAGCTTCTTTATCTTTACATCCCTGCCTATGTTCAAGTTTAAGGTGGTGTCATGAATGCTTCCCTAGGTTTCCTGTCTCTCCTTTCTCTTCTGGCATCCTCTGGAGTCATCCTTACATGCAGGGACTGGAGTTGTGTCTCCCTACCCTGTGTGCATCAATAGAAACACACAGCCCCATAAGCAGGTATTCCCCTGCTCCTCCCTCCTTCTCTCGCTCCCTTCTGCAGGCTAACAGACTGACTGGAGACTGCACTGTCCACTATTACCTCTTTCCTGTGTAGACTGGAAGTTCATGAAAGCAGAGAGAGTGAGCAGGAACCAGCAGCATTGAAAGTAAGTGCAAGTGCTGGGGTAAGAATTTTACCAAATAGTTTGCTAAGCAATTTGTATTTTATTGTGCTCAGTGTGTTAAACTTAAAAAGCTGAAGGTTTAATACTACTTTAAAGCAGGTTTCCATTTAAACTTTTTTTTTTTTTTTTAAACGCTTGCCGACCGCCCACAGTATATTTACTGCGGCAGTCAGCCCCTCCTGGGCAAAGCTACGTCGCTCGCCCAGGAGCCTGCAGGGGGCAAACGAGCGCCGCCAGGAGGCGCGCTCCCGCCCCCGCTCGTTCACTGAGGTCCCCGCACGAGTGACCGGCAGCTCCGATGTCCGCCGGGCACTTGCGATCTCCCGCTGGAGAGGGAAAAAGGCAGGCGGCTGATGTAAACAAAGCCACCTGTCATTCTCCCTGGTGTAACTGCAGAGATCATACGATCCTGCTATGTAGGATCGTATGTCTCTGTGATTACATCACTAGCCACGCCCCTTTACAGTTAGAATCACGCCCCTAGGGACACACTTAACCCCTTGATCACTAATAAAGTTAACCCCTTCCCTGCCAGTGTCATTTTTACAGTAACAGTGCATATGTATAGCACTGATTACTGTAGTAATGTCACTGGTAACCCCAAAAGTGTCAAAAATGTTAGTCAGAGGTCCGATCTGTCCACCGCAATGTCGCAGTCCCGCAAAAAAAAAATCGCAGATCGCCGCCATTACTAGTTAAAAAAAAACTATAAAAATTACATAAATCTTTCCATTAGTTAGTAAACGCAATAACTTTTGCGCAAACCAATCAAAATATGCTTATTGCGATTTTTTTTACCAAAAATATGTACCATAAAAACAAATTGGCCTAAAATGTTAAAAAATTTTGATTTTTACATTTTTTAGGGGGGAATTTCAAAAATATTGTTATTTTTTTAAAATTTACACTCTTTTTTTGTTTATAGCGCAAAAAATAAAAATCGCACGGGTGATCAATTACTACCAAAAGAAAGCTCTGTTTGTGGCAAAAAAAGGACGTCAATTTCATTTGGTTACAGCGTTGCACGACCGCGCAATTTTCCGTTAAAATCACGCAGTGCCGAATCACGAAATAGGCCCTGGTCTTTGAGCAGGAAAATCCTCCGGGGCTTAAGTGGTTAAATACCCTCCTTTTCCTCCATAAAAAAGGTGCCAAAGTACTACTCACCCTAACTGCCCTCCAACAAAGGCTTACCTGTTCTCCTCTGCCGCTGACTGCCATTTGTTTTCTGGGTTGAATGAGTCCAGAGTTATATCAAATGTACTGTATGTTTATCAGCTTGCTTGCCGTTCCACTTAACTTTAACTGCTACCCATATGAAGTACAGCAATGGAGTGTGTGACAGTGGGTCTAGACGCAGGGATCCTCAAACTACGGCCCTCCAGCTGTTGTGGAACAACACATCCCATGAGGCATTGTAAAACTCTGACATTCACAGCCATGACTAGGCATGATGGGAATTGTAGTTCCTGAACAACTGGAGGGCCATAGTTTGAAGACCCTTGGTCTAGAGGCATGTCTACATTACCCAGGAGTGTTACAACTTTGCTTTTCAGAATTGCCCCGCATTTAGTACAACAGAAACATCTGCAAGGCTGCTGCAGCTTTTTACAGGAACTCCTAGATGCTTGAATTTCATACATGAAGCAGCTTGCCCCCATTTCTCTAGTGAGTCATTTTAAATATAGGGCTACACCTGCAGGGGCTGCTGATTTTACCTGGTTCTTCCCCAAACAGTACACAGGCCACCATCCACCCAAGTCCATTCACTCCAGCTCCATTAACAGTCTAGGGCAGAGGCGTAACTAGAACCTTCAGGGCCCTGGTGCAAGAAACGATGAAGGACCCCCCAGAGAGGGACCTTCCCACTGATCCTGAGGCACTTTACTCCCATTGTGGTCCCGCAGTGGGTCCCTTTCTGCCACCTTGGGCTCCCCCCTATGGTGGCAGAACGCCAGGGGCGGGTCAAAAACGTGACCTTTCTGATCCTGGTAGTTCCACCACTGGTGTCAGTAGTCTTTTATTTTTGTTATATTATTTTTTTTTTTACCATTTTATTTTACTTATTTTTTTTAAATAATTTTATTATTTAAAAAAAAAAAGGTTTTTCAGGACCCCTGTTGGCTTTGGTGAAATATTAGGGGTCTAAACAGTCCTCTGATGCTTCACCTTTGAGACAGAGAAAGAAGATTCAGGAAACCTCAGTCTCCATCTCTGTAGCCTCAGCAGCACAGAATGAACGAACAGGAATAGCTCTGTACACAACTTCCTGTTCATTCATAAATTGAAACTAAGTTACTATGCTTCAGCTATGAATGAAAAAAAGTGAATCAGTGGTTTATCGATCACTGACTATATTCATTAAGGAAGGGGCCGGTAAATTACACATTTACCGGATTTTGCCTCACTCTCCATCCTAACAATAACCCCCACCAGCAGCCGGGGGGTAGAGAGAATTCTGGCAGCACTGAGGGGGCACAGGTTGCCAGGGGAGCACACAGGGGCCCAGGCAGCAGGTCAGGAATAGGAAGGCAGCGGGGCGGCATGTAGAATAACTGATGCCCTCCATTTCCTTCCTGCCGGTGCTGAATGTCTGCAGGAGAGAGAGAAGGAGAAGCTGGCATTCAGCGGCTGCATGGAAGGATCAGTTTCTCTACATGCCGCTGCCTATCCAATCCAGGTGTACAGGGGGACCGGTTGGAGCATGGGACTGGGTCGTAATTGTGACCTCTGTAAAGTACATACTCCCCTGGTCTAGGGATTGTCTTTTTGTGATTTATTGCAGGTAAAACTCATAACAGGAGAGGGGTTGGGGACGTGAGATACTCCACAAAGGGTCATCAATTGTCTGTGAGAGGACAATGTTCTCCCTAAGCAATGGTAAATATTGGAAAGTCTAAGGCCTCACAGTTAAGGACTATGAGACTAGTCTCCTTGGCATCTGGTTACCTTGTACCCAGTGCAATCTCAGGAACACTTCACAGTGGAGAACTCTTCTCTAACCCCACAGTCCAGGACACTGCTGAGGATGGGAGAATAGCTAGTATTTGAGATCCTTTGAGAGCAGGCCCATTCCAAACAACCTTTGGCACTTTTATTCCAAAAGCTTACAGTCACCAGGAATCAGTTCAGGGTCATTACACACAAGTCCCCAGGACAGCTGCCGCCTTCCAGCCTCCTTCAGACACAACCCAGTGAGTGGTACAGTCCTTTTCTAGACCAGATCCCTTTGGTGAAGTCCTACAGTCAGTTCCAGGTCACTTCCAGCTAACAGCTCCCAGCTCTGCCACTGCTGAGACCTCACAGAACAACAATACAGTCCACAAGCTGCCTCAGTGGCAATAGATCACTGAGGCTTGAAACTCTCCTTGCTGGGGAAAATACCCCCTCTTCAAGGCTTTAGACTATTTATCAGCTTTCCAGTCATCATCTAGGCACACCTCCCCAGGGATTGGCTAGGCCCTGATGATTAATGTTCAGGCTGGTTAGTTGAATTCTCCCTCCCTAAGCTCTAGAAACTTCTTCTAGAGGCAGGGAGAAGCAATCAAACTCCCAGCCTGTGAAACCATAAACAGACCAGTCCAAACAATATACTGCTCCCTTGATTGTAGAAGGAATGATGAGCGCTAGGGGGATAACCTGCCTGATAGGTGTAAGAAGGGGGGGGGGGATAACAAATATAATAAGGATGGATAAATTAAAAATGAATAATAGAATAAAAAATATATAATGAAAATGAGTTCTGAATCAAAGTCAATGTTGCAATTAGGTCAAAGTACAATGCAGTAGAAGGTTCAGAATCATGGAGTGAAGATGCTGATGCCAAGTCGCACAGGGTGCACAGAGAGAGTCGCAAGCCAGCTTGCAGAGTTGAAGCAGCTCTGTGTAAATAGACAAGGGGGGGAGGAGAGCGGCGCCAATCTCAGTGCAGCAAGTAAAGAAGTTAAATTTTATTATATTAAAAACACTCACATATAGTATTGTGAAACAGGTGAAGGGATCATAGGGTACGCTGTAGAGGATGCAGTCCTGATGGCAAGCTGTTTTTGGTTTGGGTGGCGCTTCTGACCGTTCCAGTGGTGTTCAGAGCTCCAGATGCGGGGAGAAGAGGGGAAAGCCTTCCTGTGCAGAAGACTCACGTTGCAGCGGTGGGCGTGTCCAAGGTGCGTTCGGAGCATGTGTGCTCCTTCATCAGGCCTGATGGCTTTCCCCTCTCCTCCCCGCATCTGACCATTCCGGACACCACCGGAATGGTCATAAGTGCCACGAGAACTGAAACCAGCTTGCCGTCAGGACTACATCCTCCACAGCATACCCTATGATCCCTACATCTGTTTCACAATACTATATGTGAGTGTTTTTAATACAATAAAATGTAACTTCTTTACTTGCTGCACTGAGATTGGTGCTGCTCCCCCCCCCCCCCCGTGATTGCAGAAGGAGCCAAAAACTAATATTACTTAGCATCTTGTGCTAGGAAGGTGCTACATACACAAGGAAGCCCTGTATGCACACCAAATATAAATTGTATGCCATTTTGCATGCATACCCTGGAGAGTGGCCCAGGAGCTCTAAATACATGAGTATATATCAATGAGGGCTCGCTCCTATGGTTGACAGCTTGGCCCAAACCCATACCAGCCTCCTGCTTCTCACTGTTAACTCATCATTGTGACAGATAGGATCCTTCACCAATGCTAAGATGCAGGTAAAAGAGGTGGCCCAGATCAAGCAACCACAAGCTAGTTATATTGAGCTGCCTGCTATCCAAATTAAGTTGCACTTTTATATGTTTAGTGTTCCTAAAAGAACACATACCTTCCAATTTTGGAACTTGAGAAAAAGGAACCCTTGAACAAAATCCTAGCATCCTGCAAATCCCGAGCCCAATGCTCAACAAATTCTGACAAAGGGCACCTTGGGCACTTGTGATCATGGTGTGTGTGAGACACTGGGCACCCCATAAGAGATGTGGGGCAGGTGTTCTGGGTGCCCACGCTGGTGCACCCATGTCAGGCGAGTTAGTGAAACCAAGTGCCCCAACTTGTCCTGGCACAGGAATGGGATTTAGCCAGGTCTCGCAGGATTTAAATCAAATCTTGGGATAGTCCTGGTGAATCTAGGATGGTTGGGAGATATGAATACATATGTATATATCATAACTGAAGGCTTTATTTTTAGATATGGATAGAGTGGTGAGGGGATAGAATCACTCCTGGATATTTACTGCTGTCTATGTCCCCGTTACCAAGATTCACTCTCTTTAACTGTCCTGGTCACCATTGTCACTGGGAATGAAAGTAAAGGAAATTCAACATTTTGAGTTGTCACCAGAATAGATGGTAAATGTTCTTATGGGCACATGTGTTTCCCTGACAACAGAAATTCCTTCACATTGGAAATATATCCTCTCACTCTCTGTTGAATTTACAGGAAGTGAAGGGAAATCTCCCTAAAGAGACACGGATTGCAAAACCTGATAGTCTAAACTTCTACTCTACGAAGAAAAAAAAAAACAAGTTTGGCTTAAGATATACTTTAAAGTGTACTAGACCTATATCATATTAACCACTTGAAACCCCATCCTGTAATACACCTTCATTACCAGGCTGTTTTTCAGTTTTCAGTGCTGTGATAGTTTGACTGACAATTATTTTGAGCATGCAACACTGTACCCGAATGAATTTTATATCATTTTTTTGAGACCGATAGAGATTTCTTTTGCTGGTATTTTATAGCCACTGGGTTTTTATTTTTCACTACATATAAAAGAAAAAAAGATCAAAAATGTTGAAAAAGTTGCCTTATTTTCCATTATTCAAATAAGAATACCAAGACGGTAAGAAAAAACCTGCCAAATTACCCCATTTTGGAAAGCAGACACCCCAAGGTCACAACTTTTTAGAAATGAGAAACATGCTGCTATTGAGTTTCTAGATTCAGCGGATCATTCATGTATAGGTCATACTCAAGGGAGGAGGAGTTAAGAGGGTTTATGTACAGGATAAGAAACTTTAGGGGTTCATATGCAAGTTACATAGAGAAGAAGAGTAGAGATGAGATGTACTGGAGACGGGGGGGGGGGGGGGTGTAAGGGTTTAAAAATGTATCCCACAATCAGTTAACCTCACCATGAATCTGCTGCTGACTGTGATCATTTCATTCATTCATTTACAATAATATAATACTACTCCATATTCTTCCTTCGTTGTGAGAAGAGTCAGGCTCCTAAATGTGAGCAATGGAATGTTTACATTTATGATTACTTTGATTGGTCATCACAAGGTATAGAGCCACTCCAATCAGTTCTGTACATTGAGTCTGTGATCTGAGCCATCCAATCATGGTTATGATCACGGACATTCAAGGATACACTTGCTGCCCGTGTCTGTTTTCTGAAGTCATCTTTATGAACAGCACTACAATAAAACAGGTCCATCACACCACTGTTTAAAGAGCAGCAGTAGTGAAGCGGTTAGGGCAGACCTTTGGGCTCCGGGAAACACACTGCTCTTTAATCAAATCTGCTCTTTCAATAAAAATACTTTAGTTGCTGTCTGTGTCCCCATAGGAGAGGGCCCCCTCACTTCCTATACAGAAAGTGCGGGACTTAATACTGGCCAGGAGACGGTGGGCATGTACTCCTAGTGCCTGGACCCAGTGATGACCCAAACTCCACCCTTTGCCAGAGTTGTATAAAGTACTCGAAACCCATACTTGAGTAAAAGTACAAGTGCTCGATCAAAAAGTGACTTGAGTAGAAGTGGAAGTGCTCAATCAAAAAGTGACTTGAGTAGAAGTACTAAAGTATTCAACATTTTTTGTACTTAAGTATTGCAAGTAGTTTTTTTAAAAATTTTGCTACTCAAGTACTGAAAGTAAAAGTACCAGTAGTTTTGAAAAAAAATTGCTACTCAAGTACTGAAAGTAAAAGTACAAGTACTGTGTTATGTAGTTATTAAAGAAAGAAGTCAAAAGTTTGAACATCATATTGTTTTTTATTATTTCAAATGCAGCATTTATTTATACATACAGTAGCTTTTATTTTCGTATGCGCTGATAATACACATGTTTTGAATTTCATGAAACCTGCCATCCACTGTTCTGGCAGTGGTAATTTTTATAATTGTAACGAGTAACTATGCAGCACAAAAAAAAAAATATCGGAGTAGAAGTATTGAAATCATTGAAAAAATGTAGTGAAGTAAAAGTGGAAGTAGGAGAAAAAAATTCTACTCTAGGAAAGTACAGATACCGCCTTTCGGTACTTAAGTACAGTAGTGAAGTAGTTCTACTTAGTTACTATACATCTCTGCCCTTTGCATCATATTAGATCTGTATTTTGGATGTAACTTGTAACATGGTGCAAAGCGCACCATATACTGTATCTGTATATGAATAACAATATTGGAAAAGGCAGGGGGTGCCCCCACTAAACCCCCTGCATGGGAAAATGGACTATCTCGGTACCCGAAAAGTAGCACAAATTAAACAAAAGTTTACTAATTTAATAATTTTATTTATACAAAACTTGTTTTAAAGAGGACTAACGTCCAAGCATATAAAACAAACAATGCTTGCAATAACAATTTTGTTACGTTGGTATTGCTCGTTATAAGGTATCCCAGGTAACTCCTAGGGACACAGGATGTAATTAATTGTTGATGTACAGCAGATCCTCTACATCAGGGGTGAGGAACCTTTTTTCTGCTAAGGGCCATTTGGGCATTTATAAAATCATTCGGGGGCCGTATAAAATTATCAACTTGTGCCTGTTATATTTGGTCAAACATTTAATTAACTCACCCCTAATGTGATGGCTGCAACTGCTTCTCTTTGGTGAGGTGTGTGATGTTAGCTGGTATTGATGATGATGCTACTCGCAACTGGTTTTCCATGTTTGCGTTGGTCAGTCTGGAGCGCACTCGACTCTTTGTGGTGGTAAGTTTTGAAAAGAACTGCTGGTGGGTACAGCTGGCTGGTACTGCTGGTGGGTACAGCTGGCTGGTACTGCTGGTGGGTACAGCTGGCTCAGGCTGGTATGGCTGGCTTGTACTGTGCTGTGGGTACTGCTGGCTGGTACTGCTGTGGGTACTGCTGGCTCAGGCTGGTACTGCTGTGGGTACTGCTGACACAGGCTGGTACTGTGCTGTAGGTACTGCTGGCTTGTACTGCTGGCTTAGGCTGGTACTGTGCTGTGGGTACTGCTGGCTCAGGCTGGTATTACTGGCTAGTACTGCAGGCTGGTACTGCTGGCTGGTATTGCTGTGGGTACTGCTGGCTCAGGCTGGTACTGTGCTGTAGGTACTTCTGGCTGGTACTGCTGTGGGTACTGCTGGCTGGTACTGTTGTGGGTACTGCTGACTCTGGATGGTACTGCTGTGAGTACTGCTGGCTCTGGCTGGTACTGCTGGTTCTGGCTGTTACTGCCGTGAGTACTGCTGATTCTGGCTGGTACAGCTGGCTCTGGCTGGTTCTGCTGGTTCTGGCTGGTACAGCTGTGAGTACTACTGGCTCTGGCTGGTACTGCTGGCTCTGGCTGGTATTGCCGGCTCTGGCTGGTTCTGGCTGGTACTGCTGGCTCTGGCTGGTACTGCTGGTTGTGGCTGGTACTGCTGGCTCTGGCTGATTCTGGCTGGTACTGCTGTGAGTACTACTGGCTCTGGCTGGTACTGCTGGCTCTGGCTGGTTCTGGCTGGTACTGCTGGCTCTGGCTGGTACTGCTGTGTGTCCTCCTGGCGGGAAATGCTGGCTAGCAGCGGCGCCGCGCTGGAGGAAGTTTCCTGTATGGGTCACAGGCGGAGTTCATTTGATGTCACTCCGCTGTGCCTCACTCAGACTGTCAGAACAGAGCCGGAACTATACAGGAAGCATCGGCTCCATTCCGAAAGATCAGCTGAGAGACTGAGAGACTCAGCTGCATGGGGGGCCGGACCAAATGACTTCGAGGGCCGCATACGGCCCTCAGGCCTTAGGTTCCCCACCCCTGCTCTACATGTTTTGCAGTGACAACCGCTTATTCAGGAGGAATAGTTACTATCATAGATAGTAAAGACAGTGTAACAGATAATAAATTAGAAAATACAAATTCTTAAACATTAGTGGTATGGGAATTTGTTGTTTACCCAGTGAGGACCAGCAGCCAAAAATAGCAGCAGCAGTAGTGTAACTCAAGGGTACCCCCCCCCCCCTCCTCCACAGCAGACACGTGAATGAATAAACAGAAACAGATTTGGGTGACATATTTATATATCATTTTAGGGTAAATACTATTTTTGCGCTGATTTTTTCCCCTGTTTTTATCTTGCTGCTGCACCCACTTGGAGTCAATTAGCAGCAAGTATACTCCTAAATAGTTTTTCAATAGATACAGCCATGTTTAGGGGGGTGCGACAGGTGAGGATGGGGGGGCGCCACAGGATTAGCTTGCACAGGGCGCCTGAACACCTAAGGCCAGCCCTGGCCACCCTCTCTTGCCTGCTCCCGAGATGGACTAGGGACTATGGGATTTTTAACGAGCAGAGAGCAATGCACATGCCCGCAACTAACATGAACTGTTTGTCCAAAACAAATGGAAGTGCAGGGCAAAAGGAGAGATTCGGGACTCACAGGGGCTGTTACAAAGAGGCAGAAAAACACAGTAAGGCTGGATTCACATAAATGTTTTCATGTTTTTTGCAGAAATGTATTTCATTTTTTAAATATGTGTTCCTACAGAACATGTTCACATCAATGCATTTTTGTGCCTCTGCATTTTTGGAAAGGGTTGGGGACTTTTTTTCCTGCAAAATACAGCATTTTGCGTGTAATAGACTTCAATAAACCTGCATCCAAAACGCAAGTATTGCGTTTTTTGCCGTGATTTTACAGCAATTTTCCCGGGATTTGCGTTTTTAAATCTGCCCAATAAATTTTCCAAAAAAAAACCTCCATAAAAAATGCAAATTGCTGCAAAATCGTGGTAAAAAAACGAGGAAAGCACAGCAAAAAGCACTACAGAAATGCTCAAAAGCAACATGCATAGGCAGGGGCGGACTGATCATTCGGGCACTCGGGCATTGCCCGAGGGCCCGGCGTCAGAGGGGGGCCCCATGAGAGGGTCAGTCAGTCCGTCCGTCCCTGGACGGGAAGTGGCCACTGCATACCTCCTGTCACAAGGGACAGCTGGCGAGAGAGCTGCAGAGTGCAGAAAAGTTTTTGCAGAGCCTCGTGTGCAGCAGGTCAGTCAGTGTGTGTGTACTATCACACACAGCGCTGCCAAAGGGAGGGGGAGGGGGCACACGGGACATCTGCAGCCCGGTGTCCCACTCGCAGCTATCATCCTCCTGTAAGACACCTCTCTCCCCACTGGCAGCCCGCACATCTTACTGAGCATCCCCCGCCCCCTTCGGATGTAAACAGACAGAAGGAACCCGGGAGGAGGAAGATTTCACTGCCAGAGCCGCGCTGAGGATCTGAGGTCTGTGTATAGTTATAGATACAGTGGAGGGGGGGTCACGGTAACCAGAAAGGGGGGAAGGGCAAGTAGCACACATGATGGAGTGATGGGGGGGGGCTAGAGGATATGTATTGGGGGTGCTTTGGGAGGAGAGAGTACTTCTGCTAGTGGGGGGAGGGGTGTCATCTCTCCTTCCAAAGCACCCCCCAATACATATCCTCTTACCCCCCTCTCCCCCAAATCAAAAGATGCTGCATCCCTCTGTGCCCTCCTCCCTCAGTGTCCCTCTGTGCCAGCGTCCCTCTGTGCCCTCCTCCCTCAGTGTCCCTCTGTGCCAGCGTCCCTCTGTGCCCTCCTCCCTCAGTGTCCCTCTGTGCCCTCCTCCCACAGCGTCCCTCTGTGCCCTCCTCCCTCAGTGTCCCTCTGTGCCAGCATCCCTCTGTGCCCTCCTCCCACAGCGTCCCTCTGTGCCCTCCTCCCACAGCGTCCCTCTGTGCCCTCCTCCCTCAGCGTCCCTCTGTGCCCTCCTCCCTCAGCGTCCCTCTGTGCCCTCCTCCCACAGCGTCCCTCTGTGCCCTCCTCCCACAGCGTCCCTCTGTGCCCTCCTCCCTCAGCGTCCCTCTGTGCCCTCCTCCCACAGCGTCCCTCTGTGCCCTCCTCCCTCAGCATCCATCTGTGCCCTCCTCCCTCAGCGTCCCTCTGTGCCCTCCTCCCTCAGCGTCCCTCTGTGCCCTCCTCCCTCAGCGTCCCTCTGTGCCCTCCTCCCACAGCGTCCCTCTGTGCCCTCCTCCCACAGCGTCCCTCTGTGCCCTCCTCCCACAGCGTCCCTCTGTGCCCTCCTCCCTCAGCGTCCCTCTGTGCCCTCCTCCCTCAGCGTCCCTCTGTGCCCTCCTCCCTCAGCGTCCCTCTGTGCCCTCCTCCCACGGCGTCCCCCTCTGCGTCCCTCTGTGCCCTCCTCCCTCAGCGTCCCTCTGTGCCAGCGTCCCTCTGTGCCCTCCTCCCTCAGTGTCCCTCTGTGCCAGCGTCCCTCTGTGCCCTCCTCCCTCAGTGTCCCTCTGTGCCAGCGTCCCTCTGTGCCCTCCTCCCTCAGTGTCCCTCTGTGCCAGCGTCCCTCTGTGCCCTCCTCCCACAGCGTCCCTCTGTGCCCTCCTCCCACAGCGTCCCTCTGTGCCCTCCTCCCTCAGCGTCCCTCTGTGCCCTCCTCCCACAGCGTCCCTCTGTGCCCTCCTCCCTCAGCGTCCCTCTGTGCCCTCCTCCCTCAGCGTCCCTCTGTGCCCTCCTCCCACAGCGTCCCTCTGTGCCCTCCTCCCTCAGCGTCCCTCTGTGCCCTCCTCCCTCAGCGTCCCTCTGTGCCCTCCTCCCTCAGCGTCCCTCTGTGCCCTCCTCCCTCAGCGTCCCTCTGTGCCCTCCTCCCACAGCGTCCCTCTGTGCCCTCCTCCCACAGCGTCCCTCTGTGCCCTCCTCCCACAGCGTCCCTCTGTGCCCTCCTCCCACAGCGTCCCTCTGTGCCCTCCTCCCTCAGCGTCCCTCTGTGCCCTCCTCCCTCAGTGTCCCTCTGTGCCAGCGTCCCTCTGTGCCCTCCTCCCTCAGTGTCCCTCTGTGCCAGCGTCCCTCTGTGCCCTCCTCCCTCAGTGTCCCTCTGTGCCCTCCTCCCACAGCGTCCCTCTGTGCCCTCCTCCCTCAGTGTCCCTCTGTGCCAGCATCCCTCTGTGCCCTCCTCCCACAGCGTCCCTCTGTGCCCTCCTCCCTCAGCGTCCCTCTGTGCCCTCCTCCCTCAGCGTCCCTCTGTGCCCTCCTCCCACAGCGTCCCTCTGTGCCCTCCTCCCACAGCGTCCCTCTGTGCCCTCCTCCCTCAGCGTCCCTCTGTGCCCTCCTCCCACAGCGTCCCTCTGTGCCCTCCTCCCTCAGCGTCCATCTGTGCCCTCCTCCCTCAGCGTCCCTCTGTGCCCTCCTCCCTCAGCGTCCCTCTGTGCCCTCCTCCCTCAGCGTCCCTCTGTGCCCTCCTCCCTCAGCGTCCCTCTGTGCCCTCCTCCCACAGCGTCCCTCTGTGCCCTCCTCCCACAGCGTCCCTCTGTGCCCTCCTCCCACAGCGTCCCTCTGTGCCCTCCTCCCTCAGCGTCCCTCTGTGCCCTCCTCCCTCAGCGTCCCTCTGTGCCCTCCTCCCACGGCGTCCCCCTCTGCGTCCCTCTGTGCCCTCCTCCCTCAGCGTCCCTCTGTGCCAGCGTCCCTCTGTGCCCTCCTCCCTCAGTGTCCCTCTGTGCCAGCGTCCCTCTGTGCCCTCCTCCCTCAGTGTCCCTCTGTGCCAGCGTCCCTCTGTGCCCTCCTCCCTCAGTGTCCCTCTGTGCCAGCGTCCCTCTGTGCCCTCCTCCCACAGCGTCCCTCTGTGCCCTCCTCCCACAGCGTCCCTCTGTGCCCTCCTCCCTCAGCGTCCCTCTGTGCCCTCCTCCCACAGCGTCCCTCTGTGCCCTCCTCCCTCAGCGTCCCTCTGTGCCCTCCTCCCTCAGCGTCCCTCTGTGCCCTCCTCCCACAGCGTCCCTCTGTGCCCTCCTCCCTCAGCGTCCCTCTGTGCCCTCCTCCCTCAGCGTCCCTCTGTGCCCTCCTCCCTCAGCGTCCCTCTGTGCCCTCCTCCCTCAGCGTCCCTCTGTGCCCTCCTCCCTCAGCGTCCCTCTGTGCCCTCCTCCCACAGCGTCCCTCTGTGCCCTCCTCCCACAGCGTCCCTCTGTGCCCTCCTCCCACAGCGTCCCTCTGTGCCCTCCTCCCTCAGCGTCCCTCTGTGCCCTCCTCCCTCAGTGTCCCTCTGTGCCAGCGTCCCTCTGTGCCCTCCTCCCTCAGTGTCCCTCTGTGCCCTCCTCCCACAGCGTCCCTCTGTGCCCTCCTCCCTCAGTGTCCCTCTGTGCCAGCGTCCCTCTGTGCCCTCCTCCCACAGCGTCCCTCTGTGCCCTCCTCCCACAGCGTCCCTCTGTGCCCTCCTCCCTCAGCGTCCCTCTGTGCCCTCCTCCCTCAGCGTCCCTCTGTGCCCTCCTCCCACAGCGTCCCTCTGTGCCCTCCTCCCACAGCGTCCCTCTGTGCCCTCCTCCCTCAGCGTCCCTCTGTGCCCTCCTCCCACATCGTCCCTCTGTGCCCTCCTCCCTCGGCATCCCTCTGTGCCCTCCTCCCTCAGCGTCCCTCTGTGCCCTCCTCCCTCAGCGTCCCTCTGTGCCCTCCTCCCTCAGCGTCCCTCTGTGCCCTCCTCCCACAGCGTCCCTCTGTGCCCTCCTCCCACAGCGTCCCTCTGTGCCCTCCTCCCTCAGCGTCCCTCTGTGCCCTCCTCCCACGGCGTCCCCCTCTGCGTCCCTCTGTGCCCTCCTCCCTCAGCGTCCCTCTGTGCCCTCCTCCCTCAGCGTCCCTCTATGCCCTCCTCCCACAGCATCCCTCTGTGCCCTCCTCCCTCAGTGTCCCTCTGTGCCCTCCTCCCTCAGTGTCCCTCTGTGCCAGCGTCCCTCTGTGCCCTCCTCCCTCAGTGTCCCTCTGTGCCCTCCTCCCTCAGCGTCCCTCTGTGCCCTCCTCCCTCAGCGTCCCTCTGTGCCCTCCTCCCTCAGCGTCCCTCTGTGCCCTCCTCCCACAGCGTCCCTCTGTGCCCTCCTCCCTCAGCGTCCCTCTGTGCCCTCCTCCCACAGCGTCCCTCTGTGCCCTCCTCCCACAGCGTCCCTCTGTGCCCTCCTCCCTCAGCGTCCCTCTGTGCCCTCCTCCCACAGCGTCCCTCTGTGCCCTCCTCCCACAGCGTCCCTCTGTGCCCTCCTCCCTCAGCGTCCCTCTGTGCCCTCCTCCCTCAGCGTCCCTCTGTGCCCTCCTCCCTCAGCGTCCCTCTGTGCCCTCCTCCCACAGCGTCCCTCTGTGCCCTCCTCCCACAGCGTCCCTCTGTGCCCTCCTCCCACGGCGTCCCCCTCTGCGTCCCTCTGTGCCCTCCTCCCTCAGCGTCCCTCTGTGCCCTCCTCCCTCAGCGTCCCTCTATGCCCTCCTCCCACAGCGTCCCTCTGTGCCCTCCTCCCTCAGCGTCCCTCTGTGCCCTCCTCCCACAGCGTCCCTCTGTGCCCTCCTCCCACAGCGTCCCTCTGTGCCCTCCTCCCACGGCGTCCCCCCTCTGCGTCCCTCTGTGCCCTCCTCCCACAGCGTCCCTCTGTGCCCTCCTCCCACAGCGTCCCTCTGTGCCCTCCTCCCACGGCGTCCCCCCTCTGCGTCCCTCTGTGCCCTCCTCCCACAGCGTCCCTCTGTGCCCTCCTCCCACAGCGTCCCTCTCTGCCCTCCTCCTACGGCGTTATGTGTACACTGCGGCTTTTCCCATAATACTGACATCTGTATACTTTGGTGGGGACAATGCTGCTTACATTGGTGGTCAGTGGGAAGAATGTCCCTTACATTGGTGGTCAGTGGGAAGAATGCTCCTTACATTGGTGGTCAGTGGGAAGAATGTCCCTTACATTGGTGGTCAGTGGGAAGAATGTCCCTTACATTGGTGGTCAGTGGGAAGAATGTCCCTTACATTGGTGATCAGTGGGAAGAATGTCCCTTACATTGGTGATCAGTGGAAGAATGTTCCTTACATTGGTGATCAGTGGGAAGAATGCTCCTTACGTTGGTGGTCAGTGGAAGAATGCTCCTTACATTGGTGGTCAGTGGGAAGAATGTCCCTTACATTGGTGATCAGTGGGAAGAATGTCCCTTACATTGGTGGTCAGTGAGAAGAATGTCCCTTCCATTGGTGATCAGTGGGAAGAATGTCCCTTGCATTGGTGGTCAGTGGGAAGAATGTCCCTTACATTGGTGGTCAGTGGGAAGAATGTCCCTTACATTGGTGGTCAGTGGGAAGAATGTCCCTTACATTGGTCATCAGTGGGAAGAATGTCCCTTACATTGGTGATCAGTGGAAGAATGCTCCTTACATTGGTGATCAGTGGGAAGAATGCTCCTTACGTTGGTGGTCAGTGGAAGAATGCTCCTTACATTGGTGGTCAGTGGGAAGAATGTCCCTTACATTGGTGATCAGTGGGAAGAATGTCCCTTACATTGGTGGTCAGTGAGAAGAATGTCCCTTACATTGGTGGTCAGTGGGAAGAATGCTCCTTACATTGGTGGTCAGTGAGAAGAATGTCCCTTCCATTGGTGATCAGTGGGAAGAATGTCCCTTACATTGGTGGTCAGTGCGAAGAATGTCCCTTACATTGGTGGTCAGTGGGAAGAATGTCCCTTACATTGGTGGTCAGTGGGAAGAATGTTCCTTACATTGGTGGTCAGTGGGAGGAATGTCCCTTACATTGGTGGTCAGTGGGAAGAATGTCCCTTACATTGGTGGTCAGTGGGAAGAATGTCCCTTACATTGGTGGTCAGTGGGAAGAATGTCCCTTACATTGGTGGTCAGTGGAAGAATGTTCCTTACATTGGTGATCAGTGTGAAGAATGCTCCTTACATTGGTGGTCGATGGGAAGAATGCTCCTTACATTGGTGGTCAGTGGGAAGAATGCTCCTTACATTGGTGATCAGTGTGAAGAATGCTCCTTACATTGGTGGTCAGTGGGAAGAATGTCCCTTACATTGGTGGTCAGTGGGAAGAATGTCCCTTACATTGGTGGTCAGTGGGAAGAAGGAGGAGGACACACCCAAAGAGCTCTCTGTGAGAACCAGCCCTTTTCAAGCCTGGGCCTTGCTTGCTAGCTTGGCCCAGGAACAATGCCTGATCCTGGGGGAGGCCCTGGGAGGGATCCCCCTGATGACACGGGGCCTAGTGAGGAGGAGGTGGAGGACCTGTCTGTGGGTCCAGGCCCTGGTGAGAATGCGGATGTCTTCAGCCAGAAGATTATCAATCGTTTTAGGGCGATTGGGAGAGCGGAAGAAAAACTTAAAGTTTTGAAGGCTGAACACAAATCCTTCAAAACCAAGTATTTCCAGGCCTGGAGTAAAAATCGCACAGCCATGAAGCCCGAGTTACAGGAATTGGAAGAAAAGGTAAAGGAACAAACTTTATTATTGGAAAGGCTGAAAGACAGAAGTGGAGCATTTAAAGAAAAGTTTGACAATGAGAGGCGTTTTACCAGCCAAGCATCAGCAAGTTCTGTGGATCAGCAGCCTCAGTTAATGGATGACCAGGCTCCATCTGCCTCTGCACCTCTCCCCCCATGCCAGAACTGGGAATCGCCAGCGGCAACCAGCCAGGGGGTTGAGAGTGGACATGGATCCCTGACATTCATCCAGCAGATGGAGTCACCCCTGAAAGCAGACAGGTTTGTATTTTCTGATGATCCATCAGAAATCCCTGAGGATGGGCAGAGGAGATTCAAGTCAGCAAAGCCAGTAATGGTGGAGAAATCCCAGTACACCATGCTGCCATCCAACATGTCTGCCCCATCTGCTGTAGTGGATGGTGTCCCAGGTGAGAAAGAGCTCTGCATACAGCTACCTATTGGAGTTACCGCTGTGGAGAAACCGACAGACATGCAAGCCCCGGACCATCAGACGAATGTGGATGGACCTGCATTAAACACCCCAGGCATGGATTTTGCTGGTCTGGCTGAGACCAGTAGTCCCACGGCAAGCAAAATGGCTGCCAGCTCCAAAGAGCCTGCTTCATGTTCACCTGAGCCTCCCAGTCTTTCAGTGCTGATTGCTGATGGGGGAGGGGATCAACATAGTTCTGGAAGTGGAATGGAAGTAGCAATGGAAATATCCTGCAATGCTTTACCTGCTGCTGTGTTAAAACAGAATGCTATTTCCACAGCTGAAAACTCTGTCCTAGTGGAAGAGAAGATGACAGCTGGAGTTTTTACCAGTGCAGCAGCAACTATGGATTCTGCTGTGAAGACAACAGCAATAATAAGTATCCCAGCAAGTATAAAAAATGACAATGTTAAAGCAATGAATGTGGTGGGTGGTGGTGAAGGGGTTAGTAATGCTGGGAAAAATAAAAATGACATTTCTCCTCCTGCTCAGCAGAGGAAAGATTCGATTGCACAGATCAATCCCGAATCTGTGCAATCGTTATCTGCTAAGTGTGTGTCAGATAATTTAAAAAAAACTGATGGATTTTCTGCTGGGAGGAATGTTGGAAGCTATGCTTCAGCTTTGGGGAGTCACACCAGGGTGGGTGGTGGGAATTCTGTTATTAGTCAAAATTCAGGGAGGTTTGGTGGGTATAGGAGGAGGAATGTGGTACAGTTGAGGTGGGTGGGGGATGGAACTCCGCCAGTAAGGGGGAGGGTGGCTGAGTTGATTTTGGAAATGGGGTTTAAAGCTTGTGATATTTTTGCTTTAATTTGCCCGGTGGGGAGTTATGAATTTGATTTGTCGTTTGTAAAACCTGAAAGTTTGGATCTCTTCTGGGAGAGATATAGGAGGTGCAAGGGCCTTCAGCAGTGGAGAGGTTTGGTGCCAAAAGTGATTTCAAGGCAGCCTCTGATAAAATCAGTGACCATTTTGGTGCGTAACGAATCCATACCAGAGGCTGATTTATTAGTATGGCTACGCCGATATGGCGAGGTCCTCACTCCACTGCGGAAGGTCCTTGATGAGCATGGGATATGGACAGGGGCCTGGACAGTGTCGCTAAAATTGGGGGTGCTGGGCGATGTAGTTCAGCACCTTCCCTGCTCAGCCTTTCTGGGTAGGGATAGGCTGACCATTTTCTACCAAGGTCAGCCTAAGGTGTGCAATAAATGTGGTGATAAAGGCCACTTTGCATCGTCCTGCACCCACAAGAAGTGCTCACTGTGCCAGGATTTAGGCCATTTGGCCAGAGAATGCACCCAGATTCGGTGCAATTTGTGCCAGCAGCTGGGTCATCCATATAGCCAGTGCCCAGAGGCACTGCATAACTTGCCAGGATTGGAGACTGAGCTGCAGAGGCTTGATAAAGAAGATGAAGCAGCTGAAGTTAGAGAGGAAATTGTTGTTGCCCCTCCTGTGTCTGTTGTGTCAGATTCTGTTTCCCCTAGTGATGTGGTCCCTGAGTCTGTGTCTGTTGTGTCAGATTCTGTTTCCCCTAGTGATGTGGTCCCTGAGTCTGTCCCTCCTGTTGTTCCTACATCTACTGTGCGTAGATCCTCCAGACTAGCGGAAGCTGCTGGGGGGGCGGGTATAGTGGATCTTCCCCCTCGGCCTACTCCACCTCCAGTCCCTGTCTCTCGACACCGCAAACGCGGCCAAGAGGGTGCAGGGGTGCTGGATGGTGGTGGGGTCGATGGGGTTGAGGGAGGGGTGTCCATGTCCCATGTCTCACCCTCTGTTGTGGAGGATTCGGATGATGAGGGGTGGGAGAGGACAAAGAGGAAGAAAAAGAAGAAGAGGAAGACCAGTAAAGCGGTCACTTCTTCCTTACAGTTAGAGCCAGGAGGGGTTCCTCTTGGCAACACATTTTCGGTTTTATCAGGGGAGGAGTTAGTATCCGATTTATCTACTTTATCATCTATGGATGAGGGGGAGTCACATAGTGTAAAGAGAGCTGTTTCGGGTGATGAGAGTGTGGTGGAGGTTAAGAAACGACTACCCCAATCATCCTGATGGCAGTGCCCGCTCTGATAAAGGTGGCGACCATTAATGTCGCCAGCGTGAAATCTGCAAGAGCTCGTGATATTGCCTTATTTTTGCTCAGTGAGTTTGATGCTGAGATTTTATTTTTGCAAGAGACCTGGCTCAATACTTTGGCCGATGTCCATCTAGCAAAAAGGGAGTGGAGATGCGGTCCCTCCTTTTGGTCTCTTGCGGCTGAGCCTTGCAGCGGAGTTGCGGTTCTTTTTAAAACCGATATGGTAACGTGCCGGCGGATAATTGAGGTAGAAATGGGGAGATGCATGGTCTTAGACGTCTCTGTTAGGGGGCAGGACCTGCGCCTGATCAATATCTATGGACCGCAGTCAAAATGGGACAGGAAATGCCTCTTCACAAAGATCAAGCCCTTCCTTTTTACATCCCAGCAGGTTGTCTTTGGAGGTGACTTTAACACCATAATTAGGCCTGAAGACAGGAGGGTCTCCATAGACAGGCTGGGTTATGATAGCGTTTTTCTTAGAGATATGGTTAGACAAGCAGGCCTGGTAGATGTGCACATTAAGCACTGCCCTGGCAGCACGGGATTCACGTTTCAGAGAGGGAATAGTCAGAGTAGGATAGATAGGTTTTTTTTAAAGGAGAACTCTGCTTTCTCGGCTCCTGAGTTGAGGGCGGTGGAGTTCTCTGACCACTGTATGCTGTCTGTGACTCTGAATGCCTCGGACACTCCACCCAGGGGAAGGGGTACCTGGAAACTGAATTCGGCTCTCCTGGAAGATGTAGAGGTAAGACAATCCTTTGAGGATTTTTTTCAGGCACAGGTTTCTATTCTGGACTTTTGCAGCAGTAAGTCAGAGTGGTGGGAGCTTGTGAAACAAAGGGCGATTGGACTTTTCAAGGCCATAAGTAAGAAGAAGCAGCTTGGTATGTATGTTGCCTACCAGCATTTGCGGAGGAAGCTTGATCGTCTTGTCTCGTATGGAGGAGATCCAGGGGAGATCTCGGAGGTAAAGCTTCTTCTTAGGAAGTGTCAATACGACCGGCATGCCTCCTTGGTTCTGGAGAGAGATTATGGGAAATATCACTCGCCTGATCCTTACCAGAACTGTAAGCAAGGCATAGCAGTTAAGACGGTCATAGGTCTGAGGGATAGTACGGGTTCCCTGGTGAAGTCCAGATCAGGGATCCTGGAGATCTTCAGGTCATATTACGCAGACCTTCTGGGAAGAAAGGACCTTAGTCGGGACAGGATGGAAAGCTTTCTGGATTCTACTCCAGGATTGGGAAATGATACATTGCCTTTGATGGATTTGACAGAACCAATTTCAGCGGATGAGGTAGTTCGTGCTATAGAGAAGCTGGCTACCAAAAAGTCGCCTGGGCCAGATGGGTTGACAGCTGAATTTTACAAGTGTTTTAAGTCCATTCTGGCTCCCTTTTTAACGGAGGTTTATAACAGCTGTTTAGATGAGGGTTCTCTCCCTCCCTCCATGAGGCAATCCGCTGTGATTCTTCTGTCAAAAGGTAAAGACCCCTCAATAATTGAGAACTGGCGCCCCATCAGTCTTCTCAATGTTGATAGAAAGATCTTGGCGAAGATTCTTTTTTGGCGCTTGTCGTCAGTAGCAGGCGATTTGTTGTCCAATCATCAGCACTGCTCGGTCCAGGGCAGAAGTACCTTTTCAGCAATTTTAGCTGTCCGGGAGGCTTTGGAGCGATGCAGGGCTGCTGGATGGAGAAAGTACTTGCTGGCATTGGATCAGGCGAAGGCTTTTGATCGAGTCAATCATGAGTACCTGTATTTGCTACTTGGTAGATACGGCCTGCAGGGGAGGTTTATTGATTGGCTGAAAACATTATATAAAGGGGCTGAGAGCTTCCCACTTGTTAATGGTTGGGTTGGACGGCCTTTTGAGGTTGGCTCTGGGGTGCGCCAGGGGTGTCCTTTGAGCCCCCTGCTATATGTATTCGCAATCGATCCCTTCATAAGAAGGTTAGAGAGTGGATCGTTGTGTGGGGTGCCTTTGGGCATTGCTGGTGTGCCGCCTTTGAAGGTCGTGGCCTATGCCGATGATGTGTCTGTTATTATCTCTGGGATGGAGGAGGCGCAGGAGGTGGTCTCTGTGATAGAGCAGTACACTGAGGCTTCTGGCTCTAAAATCAATCATGAAAAGAGTGAAGTTTTCTGGATGGGTGAGGAGGGTGAAAGCTTCGAACTTCCGGATGCCTTCCCAGAGCCCCAGCAGGAAATTAAAGTGTTGGGCATCAAATTTGGTCCTGGTGACTATGGTCATCGAAATTGGGAAAGCAGGTTGTTGAATGCCAATGCCAAGGTGGCAAGCTGGAAGAAATGGAAACTTTCCTTGAGGGAAAGGGTTGACTTGATTAAAACTTACCTGATCCCAATCTTTTTATATGTCAGCATTGTCTGTATCTTGCCGGAATCTCTCTATGCAAAGGTGTACAGCTGCTTTTTCCAACTGTTATGGGGAAATAGGCTGAACCTGATCAAACGCAATGTAACTTACCTGTCCAGGCGGGAGGGTGGTCTAGGAATGGTCAACCCTATAGTTTTCTTTTCTCTGCTTTTTTTAAAGTATAATCTTGGTAATATGTTAGCAGAGACCCCGCCGGGATGGGTGGGTATTTTTCAATCTTGGTTTAGGCCTTTTCTGCGATGCTGGGAAGATGGCGGGCCAGTGAAAAGTCTGAGAGTCCGACATGGCAAGCTTCCGGCTTATGTTGCCCCGTGTCTGAAAATACTTAGGCAGTGGCAGGTGACAGTGGGGGATATCAAGTCCCTCCCCAGAAAGCTTCTGGAGAAGAGGATTTTGGGCTCTGCTTTCAGTGTGTCGCTGACCTTAAGGGATTGCCCAGGCCCCGTAATGAGGGAGGGGTTGCGTTTAATTAACTTAGGAAGAATCCCTTTGAAGTTTAGGGATCAAGCCTGGCTCGCTTTCCATGGAAGGCTCTATGTGAGAGGGAACCTGAAGCATCGCCCTGTGGATGATCGGGATTGTCCTAGAGCGGAGTGTGTTGGTAAAGTGGAGTCTATGGACCACTTTTTGCTCCAGTGTCCCTTTAACATAGAGGTGTATAAAAGGGTGGGGAGGGCTCTAGGCATCCCCTTTCTCTATCGCATGAGTTATGCGGAGTGGGTGTACGGGGCATTCCCGACTCTCTGGGATTTTGATTTGGATACACTTTTTCTAGTTAGTATAGTTGTCCGTTACTTCACGTGGAATGCACGGTGCCAGATTACCCTGCGGAAGAAAGTCTTCCCTGTCGAGGTGGTGGTGTACGATATTCTGGGTGAGGTTGGGAAGATTCGGGGTCTTGAGAAGGGCAGGGAGCCTCGAGCGGTCTGGATAAGGGCGTGGAGGAATATCAGACCTGCTTTTGGTGAACTGTCCATCTCTGGGTGAAAAGCTTTTTTCCTATGCTATTTCTTTCACGCCCTTAGCTTTTGTTAGTTAATATCTTCATTTTTGAAGAAGGGCTGCATGCATAATGGGAGTGGTTTTTGTTTCTTGACTTCGCAGGTTTGATGTCTGGTGTGGTGGTGTGAGTCTTATTAAGATTATTTTTCCCGGTAATGATGTGTTTCATGATGTGAGTTTTGTTTTTGCTGTAAAGCCATTCTTTATTTGAGAGCAGAACTTGCTATGTATTTTTTTTCCCTTTTCATGTAAATATGTATATATTTATTTATGTATATTGATTTTATGATTATTGATTGCAAGACTTTTAATAAACAAAAATTGGGAAGAAGGAGGAGGACACACCCAAGGAGCTCTCTGTGAGATCCAGCCTTTTTTCAAGCCTGGGCCTTGCTTGCTAGCTTGGCCCAGGAACAATGCCTGATCCTGGGGGAGGCCCTGGGAGGGATCCCCCTGATGACACAGGGCCTAGTGAGGAGGAGGTGGAGGACCTGTCTGTGGGTCCAGGCCCTGGTGAGAATGCGGATGTCTTCAGCCAGAAGGTTATCAATCGTTTTAGGGCGATTGGGAGAGCGGAAGAAAAACTTAAAGTTTTGAAGGCTGAACACAAATCCTTCAAAACCAAGTATTTCCAGGCCTGGAGTAAAAATCGCACAGCCATGAAGCCTGAGTTACAGGAATTGGAAGAAAAGGTAAAGGAACAATCTTTATTATTGGAAAGGCTGAAAGATAGAAGTGGAGCATTTAAAGAAAAGTTTGACAATGAGAGGCGTTTTACCAGCCAAGCATCAGCAAGTTCTGTGGATCAGCAGGCTCAGTTAATGGATGACCAGGCTCCATCTGCCTCTGCACCTCTCCCCCCATGCCAGAACTGGGAATCACCAGCGGCAACCAGCCAGGGGGTTGAGAGTGGACATGGATCCCTGACATTCATCCAGCAGATGGAGTCACCCCTGAAAGCAGACAAGTTTGTCTTTTCTGATGATCCATCAGAAATCCCTGAGGATGGGCAGAGGAGATACAGGCCAGCAAAGCCAGTAATGGTGGAGAAATCCCAGTACACCATGCTGCCATCCAACATGTCTGCCCCATCTGCTGTAGTGGATGGTGTCCCAGGTGAGAAGGAGCTCTGCATACAGCTACCTATGGGAGTTACCGCTGTGGAGAAACCGACAGACATGCAAGGAAAATCCCTGACCGTGGAATCCCCGGACCATCAGATGAATGTGGATGGACCTGCATTAAACACCCCAGGCATGGATTTTGCTGGTCTGGCTGAGACCAGTAGTCCCACGGCAAGCAAAATGGTTGCCAGCTCCAAAGAGCCTGCTTCATGTTCACCTGAGCCTCCCAGTCTTCCAGTGCTGATTGACCAGCTGAGTGCTGATGGGGGAGGGGATCAACATGGTTCTGGAAGTGGAATTGAAGTAGCAATGGAAATATCCTGCAATGCTTTACCTGCTGCTGTGTTAAAACAGAATGCTATTTCCACAGCTGAAAACCCTGTCCTAGTGGAAGAGGAGATGACAGCTGGAGTTTTTACCAGTGCAGCAGCTATGGATTCTGCTGTGAAGACAACAGCAATAATAAATATCCCAGCAAGTATAAAAAATGACATTAATGTTAAAGCAATGAATGTGGTGGGTGGTGGTGAAGGGGTTAGTAATGCTGGGAAAAATAAAAATGACATTTCTCCTCCTGCTCAGCAGAGGAAAGATTCGATTGCACAGATCAATCCCGAATCTGTGCAATCGTTATCTGCTAAGTGTGTGTCAGATAATTTAAAAAAAACTGATGGATTTTCTGCTGGGAGGAATGTTGGAAGCTATGCTTCAGCTTTGGGGAGTCACACCAGGGTGGGTGGTGGGAATTCTGTTATTGGTCAAAATTCAGGGAGGTTTGGTGGGTATAGGAGGAGGAATGTGGTACAGTTGAGGTGGGTGGGGGATGGAACTCCACCAGTAAGGGGGAGGGTGGCTGAGTTGATTTTGGAAATGGGGTTTAAAGTCTGTGATATTTTTGCTTTAATTTGCCCGGTGGGGAGTTATGAATTTGATTTGTCGTTTGTAAAACCTGAAAGTTTGGATCTCTTTTGGGAGAGATTTAGGAGGTGCAAGGGCCTTCAGCAGTGGAGTGGTTTGGTGCCAAAAGTGATTTCAAGACAGCCTCTGATAAAATCAGTGACCATTTTGGTGCGTAACGAATCCATACCAGAGGCTGATTTATTAGTATGGCTACGCCGATATGGCGAGGTCCTCACTCCACTGCGGAAGGTCCTTGATGAGCATGGGATATGGACAGGGGCCTGGACAGTGTCACTAAAATTGGGGGTGCTGGGCGATGTAGTTCAGCACCTTCCCTGCTCAGCCTTTCTGGGTAGGGATAGGCTGACCATTTTCTACCAAGGTCAGCCTAAGGTATGTAATAAATGTGGTGATAAAGGCCACTTTGCATCGTCCTGCACCCACAAGAAGTGCTCACTGTGCCAGGATTTAGGCCATTTGGCCAGAGAATGCACCCAGATTCGGTGCAATTTGTGCCAGCAGCTGGGTCATCCATATAGCCAGTGCCCAGAGGCACTGCATAACTTGCCAGGATTGGAGACTGAGCTGCAGAGGCTTGATAAAGAAGATGAAGCAGCTGAAGTTAGAGAGGAAATTGTTGTTGCCCCTCCTGTGTCTGTTGTGTCAGATTCTGTTTCCCCTAGTGAGGTGGTCCCTGAGTCTGTCCTTCCTGTGTCTGTTGTGTCAGATTTTGTTTCCCCTAGTGATGTGGTCCCTGAGTCTGTCCCTCCTGTTGTTCCTACATCTACTGTGCGTAGATCCTCCAGACTAGCGGAAGCTGCTGGGGGGGCGGGTATAGTGGATCTTCCCCCTCGGCCTACTCCACCTCCAGTCCCTGTCTCTCGACACCGCAAACGCGGCCAAGAGGGTGCAGGGGTGCTGGATGGTGGTGGGGTCGATGGGGTTGAGGGAGGGGTGTCCATGTCCCATGTCTCACCCTCTGTTGTGGAGGATTCGGATGAGGAGGGGTGGGAGAGGACAAAGAGGAAGAAAAAGAAGAAGAGGAAGACCAGTAAAGTGGTCGTTTCTTCCTTACAGTTAGAGCCAGGAGGGGTTCCTCTTGGCAACACATTTTCGGTTTTATCAGGGGAGGAGTTGGTGTCGGATTTATCTATTTGTTTATCATCTATGGATGAGGGGGAGTCACATAGTGTAAAGAGAGCTGTCTCGGGTGATGAGAGTGTGGTGGAGGTTAAGAAACGACTACCCCAATCATCCTGATGGCAGTGCCCGCTCTGATAAAGGTGGC
Organism: Pelophylax lessonae; assembly: GCF_965119305.1. Classification (NCBI taxonomy): domain Eukaryota; kingdom Metazoa; phylum Chordata; class Amphibia; order Anura; family Ranidae; genus Pelophylax; species Pelophylax lessonae. The sequence continues at coordinate 594,939,701 of NC_138770.1, read as the reverse complement.
GACCATTAATGTCGCCAGCGTGAAATCTGCAAGAGCTCGTGATATTGCCTTATTTTTGCTCAGTGAGTTTGATGCTGAGATTTTATTTTTGCAAGAGACCTGGCTCAATACTTTGGCCGATGTCCATCTAGCAAAAAGGGAGTGGAGATGCGGTCCCTCCTTTTGGTCTCTTGCGGCTGAGCCTTGCAGCGGAGTAGCGGTTCTTTTTAAAACCGATATGGTAACGTGCCGGCGGATAATTGAGGTAGAAATGGGGAGATGCATGGTCTTAGACGTCTCTGTTAGGGGGCAGGACCTGCGCCTGATCAATATCTATGGACCGCAGTCAAAATGGGACAGGAAATGCCTCCTCACAAAGATCAAGCCCTTCCTTTTCACATCCCAGCAGGTTGTCTTTGGAGGTGACTTTAACACCATAATTAGGCCTGAAGACAGGAGGGTCTCCATAGACAGGCTGGGTTATGATAGCGTTTTTCTTAGAGATATGGTTAGACAAGCAGGCCTGGTAGATGTGCACATTAAGCACTGCCCTGGCAGCACGGGATTCACATTTCAGAGAGGGAATAGTCAGAGTAGGATAGATAGGTTTTTTTTAAAGGAGAACTCTGCTTTCTCGGCTCCTGAGTTGAGGGCGGTGGAGTTCTCTGACCACTGTATGCTGTCTGTGACTCTGAATGCCTCGGACACTCCACCCAGGGGAAGGGGTACCTGGAAACTGAATTCGGCTCTCCTGGAAGATGTAGAGGTAAGACAATCCTTTGAGGATTTTTTTCAGGCACAGGTTTCTATTCTGGACTTTTGCAGCAGTAAGTCAGAGTGGTGGGAGCTTGTGAAACAAAGGGCGATTGGACTTTTCAAGGCCATAAGTAAGAAGAAGCAGCTTGGTATGTATATTGCCTACCAGCATTTGCGGAGGAAGCTTGATCGTCTTGTCTCGTATGGAGGAGATCCAGGGGAGATCTCGGAGGTAAAGCTTCTTCTTAGGAAGTGTCAATACGACCGGCATGCCTCTTTGGTTCTGGAGAGAGATTATGGGAAATATCACTCGCCTGATCCTTACCAGAACTGTAAGCAAGGCATAGCAGTTAAGACGGTCATAGGTCTGAGGGATAGTACGGGTTCCCTGGTGAAGTCCAGATCAGGGATCCTGGAGATCTTCAGGTCATATTACGCAGACCTTCTGGGAAGAAAGGACCTTAGTCGGGACAGGATGGAAAGCTTTCTGGATTCTACTCCAGGATTGGGAAATGATACATTGCCTTTGATGGATTTGACGGAACCAATTTCAGCGGATGAGGTAGTTCGTGCTATAGAGAAGCTGGCTACCAAAAAGTCGCCTGGGCCAGATGGGTTGACAGCTGAATTTTACAAGTGTTTTAAGTCCATTCTGGCTCCCTTTTTAGCGGAGGTTTATAACAGCTGTTTAGAAGAGGGTTCTCTCCCTCCCTCCATGAGGCAATCCGCTGTGATTCTTCTGTCAAAAGGTAAAGACCCCTCAATAATTGAGAACTGGCGCCCCATCAGTCTTCTCAATGTTGATAGAAAGATCTTGGCGAAGATTCTTTTTTGGCGCTTGTCGTCAGTAGCAGGCGATTTGTTGTCCAATCATCAGCACTGCTCGGTCCAGGGCAGAAGTACCTTTTCAGCAATTTTAGCTTTCCGGGAGGCTTTGGAGCGATGCAGGGCTGCTGAATGGAGAAAGTACTTGCTGGCATTGGATCAGGCGAAGGCTTTTGATCGAGTCAATCATGAGTACCTGTATTTGCTACTTGGTAGATACGGCCTGCAGGGGAGGTTTATTGATTGGCTGAAAACATTGTATAAAGGGGCTGAGAGCTTCCCACTTGTTAATGGTTGGGTTGGACGGCCTTTTGAGGTTGGCTCTGGGGTGCGCCAGGGGTGTCCTTTGAGCCCCCTGCTATATGTATTCGCAATCGACCCCTTCATAAGAAGGTTAGAGAGTGGATCGTTGTGTGGGGTGCCTTTGGGCATTGCTGGTGTGCCACCTTTGAAGGTCGTGGCCTATGCCGATGATGTGTCTGTTATTATCTCTGGGATGGAGGAGGCGCAGGAGGTGGTCTCTGTGATAGAGCAGTACACTGAGGCTTCTGGCTCTAAAATCAATCATGAAAAGAGTGAAGTTTTCTGGATGGGTGAGGAGGGTGAAAGCTTCGAACTTCCGGATGCCTTCCCAGAGCCCCAGCAGGAAATTAAAGTGTTGGGCATCAAATTTGGTCCTGGTGACTATGGTCATCGAAATTGGGAAAGCAGGTTGTTGAATGCCAATGCCAAGGTGGCAAGCTGGAAGAAATGGAAACTTTCCTTGAGGGAAAGGGTTGACTTGATTAAAACTTACCTGATCCCAATCTTTTTATATGTCAGCTTTGTCTGTATCTTGCCGGAATCTCTCTATGCAAGGGTGTACAGCTGCTTTTTCCAACTGTTATGGGGAAATAGGCTGAACCTGATCAAACGCAATGTAACTTACCTGTCCAGGCGGGAGGGTGGTCTAGGAATGGTCAACCCTATAGTTTTCTTTTCTCTGCTTTTTTTAAAGTATAATCTTGGTAATATGTTAGCAGAGACCCCGCCGGGATGGGTGGGTATTTTTCAATCTTGGTTTAGGCCTTTTCTGCGATGCTGGGAAGATGGCGGGCCAGTGAAAAGTCTGAGAGTCCGACATGGCAAGCTTCCGGCTTATGTTGCCCCGTGTCTGAAAATACTTAGGCAGTGGCAGGTGACAGTGGGGGATATCAAGTCCCTCCCCAGAAAGCTTCTGGAGAAGAGGATTTTGGGCTCTGCTTTCAGTGTGTCGCTGACCTTAAGGGATTGCCCAGGCCCCGTAATGAGGGAGGGGTTGCGTTTAATTAACTTAGGAAGAATCCCTTTGAAGTTTAGGGATCAAGCCTGGCTCGCTTTCCACGGAAGGCTCTATGTGAGAGGGAACCTGAAGCATCGCCCTGTGGATGATCGGGATTGTCCTAGAGCGGAGTGTGTTGGTAAAGTGGAGTCTATGGACCACTTTTTGCTCCAGTGTCCCTTTAACATAGAGGTGTATAAAAGGGTGGGGAGGGCTCTAGGCATCCCCTTTCTCTATCGCATGAGTTATGCGGAGTGGGTGTACGGGGCATTCCCGACTCGCTGGGATTTTGATTTGGATACACTTTTTCTAGTTAGTATAGTTGTCCGTTACTTCACGTGGAATGCACGGTGCCAGATTACCCTGCGGAAGAAAGTCCTCCCTGTCGAGGTGGTGGTGTACGATATTCTGGGTGAGGTTGGGAAGATTCGGGGTCTTGAGAAGGGCAGGGAGCCTCGAGCGGTCTGGATAAGGGCGTGGAGGAATATCAGACCTGCTTTTGGTGAACTGTCCATCTCTGGGTGAAAAGCTTTTTTCCTATGCTATTTCTTTCACGCCCTTAGCTTTTGTTGGTTAATATCTTCATTTTTGAAGAAGGGCTGCATGCATAATGGGAGTGGTTTTGTTTCTTGACCTCGCAGGTTTGATGTCTGGTGTGGTGGTGTGAGTCTTATTAAGATTATTTTTCCCGGTAATGATGTGTTTCATGATGTGAGTTTTGTTTTTGCTGTAAAGGCAGTCTTTATTTGAGAGCAGAATTTGCTATGTATTTTTTTTTTCCCCCCTTTTCATGTAAATATGTATATATTTATTTATGTATATTGATTTTATGCTTATTGATTGCAAGACTTTTAATAAACAAAATTGGGAAGAATGTCCCTTACATTGGTGGTCAGTGGGAAGAATGCTCCTTACATTGGTGGTCAGTGGAAAGAATGTCCCTTACATCGGTGGTCAGTGGGAAGAATGTCCCTTACATTGGTGGTCAGTGGGAAGAATGCTCCTTACATTGGTGGTCAGTGGAAAGAATGTCCCTTCCATTGGTGATCAGTGGGAAGAATGTCCCTTCCATTGGTGGTGAGTAGGAAAAATGCTCCCTACAGTGGTGGTCTTTTTTATTTAACCGTTCAGCTAAGAAGACATTTGTTGCTCTTGTTATATTGTGTTAATTTATGAAAACCTTAATTCTGGAAATGTACCTTTGTTGCACTTTATTTAATGTATGTGACTAACACGTAATATGGACAGTGCAAGATGTAGGCGGGCTTTGTGTGGGTGTGGCTTGAGTGTGGACGGGGACACAGGGGGCCCCATGATCTCTTATTGCCCGGGGGCCCCATGAGTTGTCAGTCCGCCCCTGTGCATAGGTGTGAATCGAGCCTTAGAAACAATTTGATGGAACATAGATTTCAGGACCATTAAGTAGTGGATGTGTATGGATTTTTTTTTTATGAATATATTGTTTAGTTTCACTATAAAAACTGATACTTGGATAACATTAGCAGCTTCTTTTATTTACTGTGCTTTACTGAGCAGACTAAAAGGTATATAAAAATGGAATTGGGTAAAGGCCTGATTATTATTTAACCTAGCTTTCAGTGTACTGTGTCAAGAGCAAGGCTCTTAATTTATCCCGCTGCTGCTGATAATTGTGAAGAAGGCCGCGCGTTCCGGAGGCCTTTGATCCCATGCAGCACTTAAGCAGACTGAAAGGAGCAGTTATTGCTGGGTTTATTATTCATACTTTGTAAATGCTTTTGAGGCTGTCCATACGTTTGCTTCAGTGCTGCTTTTGATCAGCGGGTACTCCACGGTCTGGTCTGGATTTAACATTGCAAGTGATCAAAAGGTGCACCTGGGATGGTTCCCATGGACAAGAAAAAGGGGCCTTATCTGTTTTAAAACTGCATGATCAAAGCCCTGCAGCCAACCCTGCCTTCTGCTGAGCAGGAATTAATGGCACATTTCAGCCATGCAGACCTCATCTTTTCATTTTATTAACCTATTTAATGTTTGACTGTCACAATGACATATACTAAACACATAGGATCAGCAGTAATATAGGGACTATTGTTTGCCCATTTATTAGCACTGCTGAAATACCGTATAAAGCCATGTGTATGGCTCTGACCACATGTTAAAGTGGTATTAAATCCAAAACCAAAAATATAATACAGTATATTGCAGCTTACCAGTCATTAGATATGGTGGCTGCATTCGTTTTCTTTTCTTTCTTTTATTTTTAGCATTTTCCCATTTGTTTTCTCCTGGTTGATCTGGCCAGTAACACACCTCATGTATGAGAGTGCCTCCTCTCTGGATGAGGGAGCACAGGAGGCACCTTTGGACATCAACATTCTCAGATTGGGGGGAGGGGAGTGTTAAACTGACTAGCAGATTTAGATGCATTAACAAATCTAAGCCAAGCTCCACATCACACTTTAGAAGTAGTTACAGCAAACACTTTTGTTTCTGCATTCTTGTATACTTTTCCAGGGAGATGCTAACACTGGGCAGTTTTGGAGGATGGACTGCTGTTATCAGGCAGGAGTTGCACATACTCTACCTAATATTGGCCTATGGAATCTAGAAGATAGGAAAAAACCCAATTCATTTGGATATTTATCTTTATATATTTCTTCTGCCACATGTTGGAAGAACTTTCATAAAGGAGGTGAATCATCACATGGCTGCTTACCTCTTTATGGGTAAATTAATGTTTTTTGTGGCCTATTTACAGTGTCTTGAAAAAGTATTCACACCCCTTGAAATTTTCCACATTTTGTCATATTAAAACCAAAAACGTCAATGTATTTTTTGGAATTTTATGTGACAGACCAATACAAAGTGGCCCATAATTGTGAAGTGGAAGGAAAATGATAAATGGTTTTCAAATTTTTTTACAAATAAATATCTGACAGTGTGGCATGCCTTTTTATTCAGCCCCCCCTAGTCAATACTTTGCAGAACCACCTTTCGCTGCAATTACAGCTGAAAGCCTTTTTGGGGATGTCCCTACCGGCTTTGCACATCAAGAGAGTGACATTTTTGCCCATTCTTCCTTGCAAAATAGCTCAATCTCTCTCAGATTGGATGGAGAGCACCTGTGAACAGCAGTTTTCAAGTCTTGCCACAGATTCTCAATAGGATTTAGGTCTGGACTTTGACTAAGCCATTCTAACACATGAATATGCTTTGATCTAAACCATTCCATTGTAGTTCTGGCTGTATGTTTAGGATTGTTGTCCTGCTGGAAGGTGAACCTCTGCCCCAGTTTCAAGTCTTTTGCAGACTTTGGTTTTCTTCTAAGATTACCATGTATTTGGCTCCATCCATCTTCTCATGAACTCTGACAAGCTTCCCTGTCCCTGCTGAAGAAAAGCATCCCCAAAATATGATGCTGCCACCAGCATGTTTTATGGTGGGGATGGTGTGTTCAGGGTGATGTGCGGTGTTAGTTTTCCGCCACACATAGTGTTTTGCTTTTAGGCCAAAAAGTTTCAATTTTCATCTGACCACAGCACCTTCTTCCACACATGTCCCTCACATGGCTTCTCGCAAACTGCAAACGTGACTTCCTAGGGTTTTCTTTCAACAAGGGCTTTCTTTTTGCCACTCTTCCATGAAGGCCAGATTTGTGGAGTGCACCACTAATAGTTGTCTTGTGGACGAATTCTCCAAACAAAGATGCTGTGGATCTCTGCAGCTCCTCCAGAGTTACTATGTGCCTCTTGGCTGCTTCTCTGATAAATGCTCTTCTTGCCCGGCCTGTCAGTTTAGGCGGACGGCCATGTCTTGCTAGGTTTGCAGTTGTGCCATACTCTTTCCATTTTCACATGATGAATTGAGCAGTACGCCGTGAGATGTTCAAAGCTTGGGATATTTTTTTTTTAACCACCTCCCATCCGCGCTACAGCCTATATACGGCTGCAGCGCAGACTTGAATTTTCGGGAGGCCGTTTTTAAACGGCCTCCCAGAAACAGTCTCCCCGCGCTCTCGAGCAAGCGCGCATCAGGGAAAATCTGTGTCGGCCGTGTCCCTTGGACACGGCGATCACAGATCGTGGTGAATGGCCAATCACAGCGGCCATTCACCACGTGATCGGACCGTCCAATGAGAGATGATCTCATATGTAAACATATGAGATCATCTCTCATCGCCAGCGCGCCTTCCTCACACGGAGCCTGCAGTGTGAGGAAGGAGGGAGAGCTGCACAGCGCCGGGGACAAAGAAAAATGTAATCAGGGCACCGATCACCAGTGCCCTGATTACTAGAGGTAAAACAAACATATACACAGTGCCCGCCATCAGTGCCCCCCATCAATGCCCACAATCAGTGCCCATAGTGCTGTCAGTCAGTAACCATCAGTGCCTGCTCATCTAGGCACTGATGAGCACTGACTGGCAGCACTATGGGCACTGAGTGTGGGCACTGATGGTGCTGCCCATCAGTGCTCATCAGTGCCGCCCATCAGTGCTCATCAGTGCCACCCGTCAGTGTCCATCCGTGCCATCCGCCAGTGCCCATCAGTGCCGCCTATCCGTGCCCATCAGTGCCGCCCGTCAGTGCCGCCTCTCAGTGCCCCGCAGTGCCACCTCTCAGTGCCACCTCTCAGTGCCCAGCAGTGCCACCTCTCAGTGCCCAGCAGTGCCACCTATCAGTGCTCATCAGTGCCGCCTATCAGTGCTCATCAGTGCCGCCTATCAGTGCCGCCAATCAGTGCTCATCAGTGTGGCATATTAGTACCTCCTCATCAGTGCCCATAAGTGCCACCTAATCAGTGCCCATCAGTGCAGCCTATCAGTGCCCATCAGTGCCGCCTCATCAACGCACATCAGTGAAGGAGAAAAATGTATTTTCAAAATTTACTCGCAGAAAATAAGAAAAACTTTTTTTTTTTTCAAAATTTTCTGTCTTTTTTCTTTTTTTTTGTAAAAAATAAAAAACCCAGAGATGATTACATACCACCAAAAGAAAGCTCTAATTGTGTGAAAAAAATGATAAAATTTTCATATGGGTACAGTGTAGCATGACCGCGCAATTGTCAGTCAAAGTGTGAGAGCACTGAAAGCTAAAAATTGGTCTGGATGGGAAGGGGGTTTAAGTGCACAGAAGGCAAGTAGTTAACCTAACCCTGCTTTAAACTTTTGCACAACTTTATCCCTGATCTGCCCGGTATATTCTTTGGCCTTCATGATGCTGTTTGTTCACTAAGGTTCTCCAACAAACCTCTGAGAACTTCACAGAAAAGCTGTATTTATACTGAGATTAAATTACACACAGGTGGACTCTTGTTATTAATTAGGTGACTTCATTCAACCCAGTGGGCTGAATGAAAAGAAAACTGACAGATCGCTGTACCAACACAAGCAATGTTGGTGCAGTGATCTCCTCCACCAGAACTCAATGATTAGCGCTCGCAGCTTTTGTCTGCAAGCGCTGATCTTTGTTGGACTTATGAACAAGTTGGACTTACGAACGAGCTCCTGGAACGTAACTCATTCATAAGTAAGGGACTAAAGCTCAATTTCCCAACTCCAAGGGATGAGGTTTTTCTCCTGGCTTTATTAGCAGTTAATTATTCAAATAATTATTAAATTTTGAATCTATTTATGCAATGTTATAGCCCGCTTGCATGGCTTTATGACATTCTTATTTATGTTCTTTTAGCACAACATATATTTTGATTTATTATAGTCGATGCTTGATGTCATTCCATTCATTTGCTTTAGAGCGATCACTAATAAGTGCCCGCTCATTTGTTTGATCCCCTTTTTTTCATACACCGCAACCTTGTTATCAAGTCAATGCTCTGGATTGAGCAGGCTCAATTTATTGATGATCTTTCATTTAAAAGTCATTTGTTGAGCATTGTTTTTAACACTTGACAACGTTGTCAATTTTACTGGTGGGTGGAGGTTTGATTGGATTTAATTAGGTTTATTTTCTATTTTTAATGTCCTTAAAGCGGAGTACCGGGCAAAAAAGAAAATTTTACCTAAAAATACCCCCGGGACAGTAAGGGCTAGTGCATTTAAGCAACGATAGCCTCTGAACTGTCCCCTGTTTCACTTACCTTTTAGAAGAAATACTTACCTTGAAAATGTTTTGTCCAGCGCTGGCATCTCAGGTGTGGGCAGCTGAAGCCGGAGCGTCCTCTTCAGTGACGTTGAAGTCCCAGAATGCCCCGCTCGTCACTTCCGGTGCAGGTGCATCATCCCTGCACAGTTTCTGGGAATGCCCAGAAGCTGTTCAGCAGGGAATGACGCGCCTGAACCGGAAGTGATGAGCAGGGCCGGTGCAGGCGCTTTGACTCCTGGGATCGATGACGCTTACCTCCCAGGAGTCAATGCAAGGAGGAAGTGACGTCGGCGGCCGTGTCCGCAGAGGGAGGAAGAGGAAGGAAGGTAAGTATATTTTCATTAAAAACAAGGTAAGTGAAACAAAAAAAAATTTTTAATTATCCAATTCTTTTTCAGGTTCATCTAAGCTAGCGGACATGCAAAATTTGTTTTTAGGGTGGAACTCCGCTTTAATAAAGAATCAATCTGTTTGATACTACTTGAGGCTGCACCTGGTACTTGCTTTCTTTTTGGGACTTTTCCCCTTTTTTTTTTCTATATGGTTGTTACAGGTACGCTGGCCCACACCTGAGTTAGTGTAATGGTGGAAAATGTTGATGTGTTTCCTACCTGATCCTATGCCTCTAGTTTAGAGACACTTATTTATTTTCGTTCATCTCCACCTAAGCAATCAATTGTACCAGCAACAGGAATGGCAGCAGGATGCAAAACAATCTTCCTTTATGGAAATAGGCTATTTTAATAAAGGAAGATTAGTTGGCATCTTGGGGTGTGGCATTCCTGTTGCCGGCACAACTGACAGTTCTAATAGTTACTGGGATAACTGCCTTCATTTAGAGGGGCAATTTTTCCTACTGATCTGTGGAGTACATCCAGCATTGCCGTGGTGAAATTGTATAGAAGTATAAGCTTGTTCATAAGCATGAGATCTCACATGGAAACCCTAACATACATAAACCCAAACCCTACATAAACATAAGCAATTTTACAACATCAAAATGACTGGACATGGAGAGCTAATTTTTAATAACATTAGACAATATATGTGCGGCAAATATTCATTTGTTTTTGCAAAAGTAGTTTTTCCTAAGCGGGTCTGTAGTCCTTATATACTCTTTAGACAATTTCAATTTTAAATGTATTTTAAATGCTAATTGAAGCATCCAACCAGCCTTGTTAGAGATGTCCATGAATATTTTTAATAGACTGAAGCAGCATGTGCTTGCAGGGGTGACCATTGTACCGAATTGCTATGTATTTCTGGTTGCCCTGGCAACAGACATGGTAAGTGCATCTTGGCCTTCCTCCCAGCAGTCCCTGCTGTGTCTTGCTCCTACTGCCTAAAGTGAACACCGCAACGGCAATTTTTCACTACTACAGCTTAAGTTTACTTTGCAATGAGCCATCTTTGGCATTTTCTTCACTTGCCTGAATGTGATATGCTCTCATTAAATTTCTCTAGTGTATGGTACAGCCAATATTTGATTTAATCCTTCCTTCACATATAGGGTTTACAGCCAAAGTGCATTTTTGCATTCAAAACTTGCTTGGTCAGCATTGGCATTGCATAGTTTTTACCGTTTTAGCCAAGAGCTCAACTTGAATAGTTTAATCAGTCATCAAAAAATAAAACTCAAAATTAAAAATGTATTTTTATTAACAAAGGCAAGTTACAGTTTAAAGGAATACTAAAACAAGTTCCCCATTTCTCTCTTTTCTTCTATATATACAGTACCTATATACTGTGTGTGTGTGTAGTAAATAAATATATATATATATATATATATATATATATATATATATATATATTACTGTATATACAGTATAATGTATTCAGTTTTTTTTTTTTTGCACTACCAATCTGATCTTTTTCAAGAATACATTTGTATTGCTGGCTGGGCAGCATAGGGCATGGGTTTTTGTTGACATACCTTTAGCTTGGTACATTGTTTAATAAACCAGCCATGTGTTGTTATGTTCTATAACAATGTACATATACAAAACTACTATTTATTTCACATACGATTCCTGTTTTTATGTACTTAGCCATCATGATTTTGGATTCCCCTTTTTAACATCTTATATGTGGAGCACCCTCCTAGGTAGGTGATAGGATAGTTAGGTAAGTGTTAGTGTGTGCTTTTGATTATTTTAGTAATTTTATTTTATTAATTTTAGTTGCCACACTGTAGGCAGTGTTGCTGTAATTTTGGGTAAAGTAAAAGCATAGTTTGGCTCACTGTACTCAGTTATCTGTGATCATTTAGCTCAGTCTGTTCTGTGTGCTCTGCTGGTGCCAGTTTACCTAATAGTTCCCTCTGTATCCAGGTAACTTGAGATGTTTCTGGATGATAGGTGTGGAGCAAAGCAGATGGCAGCATGAATATTGATGCAGCCCTGGCCTATCCCAGAGAGACAGGGTCTGATGGCATTCTGGGAGACTGCATATATTCTGGGAGCACGCAAAGCTCTAAGTCTTTTCCCAAAGTGGATTAGTCCAGCATAGGTGGCACGCTGCCCTACCAGGCAGAAGAAACTGATGTTGATGAGGCCTCAGGTGGGCAACCTGAGGGAAGGAATGCTGTGACCCAGGTGCCAATAAAAAGCTGATTGGGGGAAACTGTCTGCCAAAGATCTGTCTGATATCAGTGGAAGGTATTGCCTGGAAGATTGAAAGGCTACCATCTGTCCTTGGGCCTTGTGAGTACAGGCATTGGGAGATATTGGGGACCTTGTGCTTTAGCTACCCCTCAGGTGCCATATAATGGGCTGTAGGTATGTTACATTGGTGTTCTGAAGAGCATTGTCCAGATAATGTCATACATAAAGGAACTTTGCTCTTGTGGCTCTAACTACTACTACTACTAAGCTGAAGTCTCCAGTTATTTTCAAACCTGGACTTCATTATAGCTTATTTGGAAAGGGATATCAAGTCCTGAAGTTGTACATAGTTCTTATCTTTGGATTATCCCACCACTTCACTCAACCCTATTCAAGTTCTCAAAAAAAAAAAAAACCCACAAAAATAACATCCCCCAGACTGGTCCTTGAAGAAAGCGTGAATGAGCCTGTTTTGTGCCTGACTGCGGGGCAGAAGTTGGGAAGACCTGGACAGTAACCCTGGGCTCCTGAAGGACTAGCACTGCCTGTGCAATCTAAATATCTAAAAAGTGTAAATGTGTGTGTGTGTTCAGGGGGGGTGGGAGGGATGGGGTTAAATATTTTGGTCAGCCTATGCATGTGCGTACAATTGGTCTCTAAAGTCTTTGACCTACTGTACACATAAAAGCGGCCAGATGATATTGAAAGATTGCTCATGAGATTGACAAGCTGTAAGATATCTGATTATCTTTGAATACTGCATTACCAAGACATACTACATCATTTCACCCTGAGCAGGAAAAATCTTGAATTGCCACTAAAGCAGTGTTTGCGATTGTGGTATTTGAAGACTGATGCTTAAAGCGGAAGTACAGCCTAATACCTTAAATTCTCCCCTGCAATCATAATGTGAGCGGAGTTCAGCCTTCTTTGTCAAAATGAAAAAATCCCAATATTCTCCCTTTATTTTGCAGTTTTTAGTGCTGTCACATGACTTAAATTCCTCTTCCTGCTGAGTCCAAGAGCAGCAAGTGGGTGTGGTTACTGAAAGTTAGTGACATCACTTCCAGGGAGGGACACTGTTCCTGTGCAGCCAGTGGGCGTATACAGAACGGGAGGAGCTGATCATAGGTTCCCGCCCAGTGTTCTCTTATCAGTAAGGATGCATTGTACATCCTAATTCATGAGAAAATGAAGAAATAATTCACACAGGACATAGGGAGGAAGGGGGGGGGGGTGCAAATATACAGTATAGCTGTGCTGGGCTTTGAATGAAGACTACCATAGGAGAAGGAAACTGGACACACGGGGGGGGGGGGGGTACTGTCAGTGTAGCTGGAAGTGCTCTGGGGTCTCAGCTCACAGTCTACAGTGATCATAGTACAGCCAACCACACTAAGGCCCCTTTAACACTTATTGTGCAACTTGTCCTGCGACTTGGGACTGCAAAGTCGCATGACAAGTCATACCCCATGATTTCCAATGAGTACCATTCAAATCTGTGTGACTTCAAGTCGCAGCGACTTCAGAGTAGTCCCTGCACTACTTTGGTCTGACTTTTACATTTTGAGGTCCATAGACATAGGCATTGCTTCAATTCCAGTCAAAATCATTGCCAAAACATCGGACCAAAATCGCACAACTTTTAGGTTGCACATGTGCGAAAGGGGCCTAAGTCTACATTTCCACTAGTGCGACTTGTCATGCAACTTTAGGCACACAAAGTTGCAGAACAAGTCCCAGCCCATTGGTTTCAATGGCATCCATTCCCATCTATGCAACTTTGAAAATCAGCAACTTTGAAAAGGTACCTGCACTACTTTGATGCAACTTTTAATGTGACTTTGATCCAGAGAGTGTAAAGTTGGATCAAAGTTGCACTCTAGCCTAGTGGTTACATTTCCACTAGTGTGACTCTTAAGTTGTGCGATTTAGAGTGCGACTTTGAGTGCAGCTTTGATCCAAGTTTACACTCTCTGGATCAAAGTCGCATCAAAGTAGTGCAGGCACCTTTTCAAGGTTGTGGATTTTCAAAGTCGCATAGATGGGAACAGGTGCAATTGAAATCAATTGGGCTGTGACTCGTCATGCGACTTTTTGTATCCAAAGTCGCATGACATGTTGCACTAGTGGAAAGGGAGCCTAAAACGTATTACTCAAATGTAATGAGCAATAGAAATCAATCTGTATCCTTCTAAACTTTAAACAATGTTTCTTTGTACTTTATTTCTATCTCTCTCTCTCTTAAACAAGGCTATGAAGACAGGAGGAGATCATGGTGAAGGATAGGAGGGATGGGGGTGGGGCTGAGCAGGCCTAGTCATGACTGTCTAAGAAAGACCGACAACCTTTTCAGGAAGTTAAATACAGCTTAGCAAATTTAGATAAAGGGAGATAGCATTGTCATGAAGAACAGGAAGAAGCTGTTTGTCTAGTTTAGATAAGACTTTCTAAGCTACACAAGCAGCTAGCCAGAAAATGAATAATATAAAAGATAAAGATATTTAACATACTATTGATAGGAACATTTTCATTTTTGACTGGAGTTTCCCTTTAACTTAGTTACATCGCTGGGAGATTAGAGGGCAATGCACTGTTATGCCAGTGTACCTAGAACCTTTATTAGTTACACTTATGTGAAAAATTAAGTACACCCCATATGTTGACTTTTGCAACATATTTGAATGGACAAACATTAATTCATTTTTCAAACAGTGCCAAAAGATAAAGGTGATATATTTGGATTTTGAATCATGTATTAACCACTTCAATACAGGGCAATTTCACCCCCTTTCTGCCCAGGCCAATTTTCACCTTTTAGCGCTGTTGCATTTTGAATGACAATTGCACGGTCATGCAACACTGTACCTAAACCAAATTTATGTCATTTTCCCCCCACAAATAGAGCTTTCTTTTAGTGGTATTTGATCACCACAAGGTTTTTTCTTTTTTGCTAAAAAAATTTAAAAAAGACCGAAAAGTTTGAAAAAAAAAAGTTTTTTTGTTTATGTTATACAATTTTGTAAATAAATAAATTTTTTCCTGCACTGATGAGACTGCACTGACAGGCACTGATGGGTGGCACTGATAGGCTGGACTGACAGGCAGCACTGATATGCAGCATTGATGGCCACTGATAGGCGGCACTGATGTGCACTGATAGGTGGCACTGATGGGCGGCACTGATGGGCACTAATGAGCACTGATAGGCGGCACTGGTGGGCAGCACTGATGGGGAGGGCACTGGCGGCCGGAGCACTGATGGGGAGGGCAATGGGGGGCTGCACTGGTAATCAATGATCTGATTACCAGTGCCCACCCCCCCCCCCCGTCAGGGGAGCCGCCGATCGGCGCTCCTTTACTCGTGCCTGTCAGGCACGTACTGAGGAAAGCCGATCAACGGCTCTTCTTGTTTACTATGTGACCAACCTTATTCACTGACTTGATGTTGATGATTGAGGTTTCAGTCATGTTTCCCCTTTCCCTTCTTTCCTCCAGATTATACATATTAATATGGTTGTAAACCCCAGACTTGAAATATAAAAAAAAAGCATATACCTCTCTACTGTGTGCTTGTCTCATCTAAGAGCACTAAGTGCGACTTTTGTCTGCTGCTTCATTCCTCTGCTATCAGCATGAATCACTTCTGAAAAGCTTTCCTGACACAGAGGGAAAAAAGGTGACAGGGGAGGGATCTCCAGCTGATTGACAGCTATATCTCTGTTCCTGTGTGCTCTGTGAATGAAGGTGTGTCCCCTAAACTCGCTCATCCACGTCTTTATAGACCTTGCTTTGTGCACAGGTGCCCAGTAATTTTGGAACAGGAAGGGCAAACCCCAAACTGTTCAAACAAAGTTGGGAGCATGAAATTATCCAAAATGTATGCTGACATCTTAAGAGTTCCCTGCACTGGAAGTAAGGGGTCAAGCCCAACCTCTAAAAAACAACCCCACACCCTAATCCCCCCTCCACCAAATGATATGGACCAGTGCAAAAAGCAAGGTCCATAAAGACGTGGATGAGAGTGGAGACTGCGAGCCAGGCTTTCTCGTCCAACATCAGTGCCTGACTTAAAAAATGCCCTTTTGAAAGAATGGTCAAACATTCCCATAGACACAATCCTAAACCTTGTGGACAGCCTTCCCAAAATAGTTGAAGCTGTTATAGGGTGGGCCAACTCAGTATTGAACCCTATGGACTAAGACTGGGATGTGATTAAAGTTCATGTGTGTGTAAAGGCAGGCATCCCAATACTTTTGGTAATATAGTGTATGTAGGAGGATTTGTTTCATCTCTGTGTATCACCTGATGCAAGTCACATCACTGGGTACATTTAAGGGTTTACAAACACTTTAAGTTCCTGGAGTCTCTCCTGATATGTTTTAACCCCACAGACCTTTCACCATTTTTGTTGCCCATCACTGGACTATCTTATCAATATCTTTTTATAAGTGAGGTCTCTAGAACTGGACACAGTATCCTGATTCTAATTGAATGTATTTAAAGTGGTAAATGTAGGGGTGTACTTACTTTTCCATATGATAAATATTAACTTTTGGTAATTTTGGTCATGGAAGTGACTACATCATATCAATATTATTTGTAATTTGTTCAAATACATCACCTTTATCTGTAGGAACTATAGAATTTGAATCAAGATGTTTGCCTGTTCAAATATGTTAAAAAAAGTAAAGTATTTTCATGGAATGACTTTTCCCCATGTATGTGATTTTCAAATTATCAGTTAATTCAAATCTAGTCTCTGAAACAATAAAATACTGGAAGCAGGTCTGATGTACTTTTACTGGGTTCAGATGTAAGCAGTGTTAGTACAGCTAATCTTTCAAAGAGATTGATTTATAGGACCTCATTCACTAAAGAATACAGTGCATCCGTAAAGTATTCACAGCGCTTCACTTTTTTCACATTTTGTTATGTTATAGCCTTATTACAAAATGGATTAAATTAATTATTTTCCTCAAAATTGTACAAACAATACCTCATAATCCTAACCCTCTTACAGTCCGGTGAGTAGGGGACTGAGAGGGGAGCATCCGGACACTTGAGCACTGAGCACTTTAATCATCTCTGGTGTAAGACACAGACAAGCACAGAGCACTTTTTGTATGAAGAGGATAATTAATTTATTTATTGTCACCGAGCACTGAACACTTTAATATTGATATTAATTACATGTTTACACTAATCAGAGTTGTATAAAGTACTCGAAACCCATACTTGAGTAAAAGTACAAGTGCTCGATCAAAAAGTGACTTGAGTAGAAATGGAAGTGCTCGATCAAAAATTGACTTGAGTAGAAATGGAAGTGCTCGATCAAAAAATACTAAAGTATTCAACATTTTTTGTACTTTTTTATTGCAAGTAGTTTTTTTAAAAATTTTGCTACTCAAGTACTGAAAGTAAAAGTACCAGTAGTTTTGAAAAAAAAAATTGCTACTCAAGTACTGAAAGTAAAAGTACAAGTACTGTGTTATGTAGTTATTAAAGAAAGAAGTCAAAAGTTTGAACATCATATTGTTTTTTATTATTTCAAATACAGCTTTATTTATACATACAGTAGCATTTATTTTCGTATGCGCTGATAATACACGTTTTGAGCTTCATGAAACCTGCCATCTACTGTTCTGGCAGTGGTAATTTTTATAATTGTAACGAGTAACTATGCAGCACACAAAAAAAAATATTGGAGTAGAAGTATTGAAATCATTGAAAAAATGTAGTGAAGTAAAAGTGGAAGTAGGAGAAAAAAATTCTACTCCAGGAAAGTACAGATAACGCCTTTCGGTACTTAAGTACAGTAGTGAAGTAGTTCTACTTAGTTACTATACATCTCTGCACTAATGAGCTTAATGGCATTAATATACAGCACTTTATAATATTTTTGGACATTTTTTGGATATTTGCTTGGATTTATATATTCATGATAATGAGTTTTATATCACTTAGCACTTTATAACACATGGTATGGTATTTATTTAATAAGATATTTATTTAAAGGATAATTTTGCATTTCATTTATTATATTGGCATTAGCCACATATTATTGACTTATTTATTAATGAGCAGCACTGATATTCACCCATTTAGTTTATGTAAAAGGCTCCTCCTTTTTTTCAGCAGCAGCTCGTCCTTAATTGCTTACATTTATTTCCTAAGCGCAGGCACTTTTGGTATATAATACCTCATAATGACAATGTGAAAGAAGTTTGTTTGAAATCTTTGCAAATTAAAAATAAACAACGAAAAAAAAAATCACATGTACATAAGTATTCACAGCATTTGCAATGACACTCAAAATTGAGCTCAGGTGCATCTTGCTTCCACTGATCACCCTTAAGATATTTCTACAACTTGATTGGAGTCCACCTGTGGTAAATTCAGTTGATTGGACATGATTTGGAAAGGCACACACCTGTCTATATAAGGTCCCACAGTTAACAGTGCATATAAGAGCACAAACCAAGCCATGAAGTCCAAGGAAATATCTGTAGACCTCCAAGACAGGATTGAATTATTGGGATATACAGGATTGGGGATGATAGAGAAAAGTTTCTGCAGCATTGAAGGTCCCGATGAGCTCAGTGGAAGTCTGTGAATGGAATCTGTAAATGGAAGCAGTTTGGAAACACAAGGACTCTTTCTAGAGCGGGCTACCTGGCCAAACTGAGTGATCAGGGAAAAATGACCTTTGTCAGGGAGGTGACCAAGAACCGGATGGTCACTCTGACAGAGCTCCAGCATTTCTCTGTGGAGAGGAGAAACTTCCAGAAAAACCACCATCTCTGCAACACTTCACCAATCAGGCCTGTATGGTAGAATAGCCAGATGGAAGCCACTTCTTGAACTCTTTGGCCTGAATGGCAAGTCTGGAGAAAACCAGGCACCGCTCGTCACCTGGCCAATGCCATCCCTACAGTGAAGTATGGTGGTGGAAGCATCATGCTGTGGGAATGTTTTTTAGTGGCAGGAACGGGGAGACTAGTCAGGATCAAGGGAAAAATGAATGCAGCAATGTACAGAGGCATTCTTGATGAAAACCTGATCCAGAGCGCTCTGGATGTCAGACTGAGGCGAACATTCATCTTCCAACAGGACAACAGCCCAAAGCACACAGCCAAAATAGCAAAGGAGTGGCTACGGGACAACTCTTTGAATGTCCTTGAGTGGCCCAGCCAAAGCCCAGACTTGAACCTGATTGAACCTCTCAGTTGAGATCTCCCCATCCAACCTGATGGAGCTTGAGAGTTCCTGCAAAGAAGAATAGAAGAAACTGCAGAAAAATAGGTGTGCCAGGCTTGTAGCATCATACTCAAAAAGACCTGAGGCTGTATTTGGTGCCAAAGATGCTTCAACAAAGCATTGAGCAAAGGCTGTGAATACTTATGTACATGTGATTTTTTTTTTATTTTTAATACATTTGCAAAAATATCAAACAAACTTCTTTCACGTTGTTATTATGGGGTATTGTTTGTAGACTTTTGAGGAAAATAATGAATTTAATCCATTTGAATAACAAAAAAACAACAAACTGTGGAAAAAATGAAGCGCTGTGAATACTTTCCGGATGCACTGTATGTATATACTGCTCTACACATGCATTGCGAGCATTGACCAGGCAGCATACAAACCTCTGTATACTGGTGCTTGGATTTGATTCAGAATAAAGCCTAGTACACACGCAACGAATTTCCGCCGACCGGTCGTCCGTCTTTTGTCCAGAGTTGTGTTTTGTTGGTTGGAATGTGCCTAGACTGCACACAAATTTTCCCGCACGACAAAATTCTACTTCAGAAGTGATGTCATGTGTTGGATTGCTTTCTTTGTGTTCTTTCTTCTCTGAGCATGCCCAGTCTTGCTCATAAGATTTTTCCCTGTCGAAATCTGTACTGACTGCACGAAAATCGGACGTGTTTTGACGGAGGACAAACATTTTATAGCCTGCACACCAGATTTTTTTCGGCCGAAAATCAGCAGATCGGTCGTCGGACGAAAATTCCCGGCCGAATTTCGTCTCGTGTGTACGGGCCTTTAGGCATAACAACGGTGGTGCCCACGCAGGGGACAATGAATCAACCTGCAGAAGCAACATAAGGTTCAGAAAAATGTTATGATAAAATACAATTATAAATTGTCCAGGACTTGCTCAAAAGATGTTAACCAGTCCGCTCAAGGGCAGCCAAATGTAGGTAATTTAAAAGTTCTCTGGCAAGAAATATCTGGAAACAAACAGTGAAGGGTAAGATAAAAGGTGGAGTGTAAAAGGATGAGAGGGTAAATTGGACAGGGTATTCCCTCTAAAGGTTCTAGACCAAGATTTGGAAAAGTTACTATAAGTAGCTAAGACTACAGGAGTTCAGAGGGAAAAGCATAATTAAGCCAGAGTCTGAAATCTTAAGAACAGTAGCCTGTGCACCTTTAAGGAGGCAATTCAGTTAACTCACAGCATATTCATACACTCCTCAGTGTCTTGTAATGTAACTCTAGGCTTCTTCCAGGCTTTAGCTATAGTTTGTTTGGTGGCAAAGAAAGGAATAGTTACCTTATGCCTTTGAGAGGAGGCAAGACCAGGGAGAGTATAATGCAGAAAGGCTAGACAAGGGAGATAATGGAATGGAATAAGGATATGAAATAAAGTCTGAAAAAGGCCAAATTTTTTGGACCTAAAGTGTATCAATGTCAGACAGTACCACCAAATATGCAAGACATCACCTCTTTAACTATAGCCTCTGAACAATCTCTTGTGCAGTCACCCATTACAACCTAAAGAGATTTATATAAGCCAATTCAAAATATCGTATTCTCAGACTCCATTGAATTTTGTATCTCTTGTTACCATTTTTTAAAATAGGAAAAGGGAAGAGGGTTGGATGAACATTCAATATGTAGTATAAAAGGTTATAAACTTGGGAGACTCAGATGAGTGGATGTTGATGCAACAGGAGGTTAAATACTAACATTATTTCTGTTTTTGACCAGGTACAAAGCCCTCTTAATTCTTGTGGATAAGAGGATAAAGATGTCTGTTGATACTGGCCTCAATGATTTTACCTAACAGTTTCAAATCTACATTATAATCAAAAGGAAAAGCTACAAACTGATGATGTCTTTACAGGCAAAACTTTAATCAGTTGACAGTCTTCAGCACATGGTCGCTCTAAAGTTGGGTATACACTTACTGGAAGTCAGCCACCTCAGCAGGAACCGGCTGACTTTTGGTATGTGTGTACCAATGTCTGTTCAGCAGAAGCCCATCTAACAACCAGAAAACCAACATTCGATCAGTGCTTGCTCTGTGTATTCTGACATAGGAATGGTGGCATAGTGGGGAGCGTCCTTGTCAGAATACAATACCTCAGTAACTCAGCAGTAGAGATCCCTGCATCCACATCATTTGTGTTGATGCAGGCAGGGACCTGTGAGTTTTTTTTATTGCTAAACAAAAAAACCTCATTGTGTATGCTCCACTTAGGGGTGAAGTGGTATTGGTTTGGGACAATGTGCTGAATTTTGTCTTCTGATTTAAGGTGTACCTATGAAGACATCATCCGTCTGTTTTTTTTCCTTTGAAATATACTGAACTGCGTGAAGGAGTGACGGACTCCAAGCGAGCACCTGATTTTAGCACATGAAGCGAGTGCATAGAGGGGTGGAGTGGTGCATTTTACTTTGGAGCTTCAAATCTACAATAAGTAGAGAAATAGAATAGAACTGTTGAGGGCATTTAGGGATCATGGTAATATACTGTATGTCTTTAAGGTAATGTACTGTATGTCTGTAAGGTAGAAGGAGACAGGAGGGTTTGAAAATATGGGACAGACAGGGAGCAATAAGATACAGGGAGCAATAAGAGAAAAGCTTTTTTGTAGTAAAACACTAAAATTTATCTGGGCCTAGTGCTTTTAAAACCTTAGGGGGTTTGATATTTGAGTGGATTTCATCTTCTGAAATTTTAGAATTGCTGAATGGGTACTATCAGGGATAGTGGGAAGATGAAAGTTCTGAAAAAACTGGTCGGCTTTATTCTGGGAGAAGGAATGAGGCTTACTATATGCAGTATGGTTGTCAAAAAAATGTACAAAGATAGAAACAATCTTGATGGGTAAGAGGTGAGGTCACCAGCACTATTATGGAGCTGGGTGTGGGTAAAGGGCTTGAAGTGGACCTATGCCTGTTTGCCAACAATGACGCCAGGTTTGTTTGTGCGTGCTTAGACAACTGTAAGGTTTTCTTTTGCATTTGTAGTAAGCAGGAGGTCCAGTTTCATTAAATACATACCAACAGTTTTTAGTAGATGTGGGTTGTGATTTCCACACATCCACTGCATGGGATAGAAGGAGTGCCAGTTCTCTGATCCACTGTTCATGGGAAGTTTTCTTGTGTGGGGCCTTTTGTATTAGATGTCCCCTGAAGGTGACTTTATGAGGTTTCCAGAGAGTGATGGGAGAGAAAACAGAATTGAGGTTATCGGAAAAGGGATTCTGAATATATGACTGAAGTTGTAAAAAGGTGTCATGGGTGGTGATCAAAGATTAGTTGAGTCTCCAACTGAAGATAGGTTTGTCCTATGAAGATAGTCTACAATGTAAAACAAAAGGGCTGTGATCCAGCATGGTCTGGATTTCTGTTTTAGATACTAGAGGCAGTTACTGAAGTGACATGAAAATGCAGTCAATTTTACAAAAATAGAATAATAGGTAAAATCTTTATTCTGAAGGTGTAACTCTCTCTAAACGTATACAAGGTCAAAGGAGGGGGGAATGTCTTTAGAACTTCTGTGAGGCATTATGGGAGGTGATGATCCCGGAGGGCATTAGCAATAAAGAGCAGAATTTAGAGCAAAATTAGAGTCACCCATCAATACCAGTGTTCCTTTTTATTTTGGGAGACTACTTTGAGAAGGTGGGAGAAGAATTTATTCTGAAACTGGTCTGAGGTATATTAAGTAAATAGAGTCACTTCATGGTCAAAAAATTTACGGAGTATATATTTACCTGTGGGGTGTGCTATCTCCAGGGTGCAGGAAAGAGGTAGATTTGGTTGAAAGGCTATAAGGACACATTTCTGTCTTTCAATCTTGCCTTTCGTGTTAGCTAAATAGCAGGGGTATTTTTTCCTAAGAAAAGTAGACTAGGTTGGTACCTTGTAGACAAACAAAATCCTCCTTATGAGATTATAAATGGTGAAACACTGTAGTTCTTTTTAAATCACTGGTGGATGCATAGTCGTGGTGGTCCATGCAAATCAGGTTGCTTAAAAATACATAAAGACTTCCTCAGTCTCAAATTTAGTTATTTTTAGGCAAGGTGTTGACATGTGCATTACATAGTGTACTATAAAGGAATAAGAGGCACAAAAGCACCATTATTTGGATGCCACAGCTAACTAGTCCCCCATCACATGCATAGAGCTTCATAAATATTGTCTTTCTAAAATGAAAAATATGACCATTTTACAATAGTCATCTATAACTGAGAATGTTAGCACATACCACATTGGCTCAAGCACAAGTGTCAATGCTACTAAATTTAATATAATCAAATGAATCTACAAGCTTTTATTTAGAATTATCTACAGCTTCAGAATCCACGCAGCTTGATACCATCTAGCTTTGTTCTGAATAATCTGGTAGGTCTTGTAAGCCATTAAAGCCATTTACAGTGAATAATAATTGATTTTAAGAGCTACGAGCCCATTAACAAACTGAACTGAGACAAAATCACATGCAGAAAAGCGGCTTTTCCGATTCTCAGAAAGAGATGAGCAGCCCACGATGTGCTTGGTCTTCCCAACACAGAAAGGATAGCCAGATACACTCAGTTATAGCATGAACACCTGAATTCTGTAGGAATTGGCACAATACCTAAAGAACAAAACATATTCAAAATTCCCATTCACCCACTTCTGATGCTAACTTCCTCAGCTGACTAGTGGAGACACACTAGTAGTACACAGCAGTAGGCAATGAGTCATGAAATTAGAAATGAAATATATCTGAGCGGAAAGTATTCTGTGCTGACTTTTGTATAGTCTAGTCATAGCTTCGAATGACAATTGTAGGTAGAATGGCATTAGCGAGCAGGCTCATTTAAGTGTCTATGTTTATTTTACAAGATGTGGGGATTATAGGTTACTGTTTACAATTTCCAGTGTAGGGTTTCCATCTACAAAGAGGAAATCACTGGAATAAGAGGAGGATTTGCTCAGTGTACGTACAGAATAAACAGAAATGTATCATTTAATTTGAAGTTTAGTTTTATTTAAAAGGGAAATTATGCTACAAGAAAAATGTGATACAATGTATATTTGAAAGGAAATGAATTGTGTCATTTTCCAAGTAAATGTATTTAGGTAGGCCTGTAGAGGGGAACTCAAATAAGACTTATTCAATACATTTGTTCTGGGCACTGGAAGTTTGATGCTGGTGATTTTTTGTATGAGGCTCCCAGATCTAGGAGGCTGTGTGTATATTACAGCTTTCCATTGTTTTACTTAGTATCAGATTTTCCTCTACCCAGAAGCCGGCCATTGATGGTTCGAATCTCGGCTGGTTTAGCAAGGACCGGCCAAGATTTGAACCATCTATTGATAGGTTGAATGTACCCAAGTCGCTTCATGGATCGATTCGGGTACAACCAGCGTGTCAGATTTTTGGCATGCGATTATTTCCTGCAGCTATAGCTACTAGCAATAATCACTGCTACTGATTCGTGATTATAAAGCAAGGACGGCTTACTTTGCCCCTCCCTACCGGGAGAACACAATGGCTCCGTGGGAGGGATTCCCTCATCAACAATGACTGTGTTGATGGGGGAATCGAGCAATTTTATTTCAAAGAAAAAAGCACCATCTATGGCCTGCCTAAATCATTCACCAAACCCTTCCTTATATAGGAGTCATTAAAACCTAGATGCTCAGCATGCTTATCAGTGTTAGTTGAATTGACATTAAATCTAACTTACCTTCCTAAATAATTTTTCAATTTTTTTTTTTTTTAACATAAATGTTTATTGAATGGTTTTTTCCAATACATAAAGTGACAACAAAATAATGAGCACAGTAAATATACATGAACATATAGAAATACAACTATGAAACGTGTATGCAGGAACTTGGACATTAGAGATTGGGGTCTGTGTACATCAATGACTATTGAGCCCATAGAGTAACCAAAAACAGTCTAATAATAGTGCCGGGCTGAACCAGTTAAATATGGGCCATACGCCCAAGTCTGGAGTTATCAGTCATAGAATAGCAAAACCCGTCCCCCCAATTGGGAACACACTGTGGACAGGGATGCCTGGCGTAGCACCCCCAAGGAGGGGGGTTGCCACCGCCCACCCCCTCAGTCCAGACCCACTATACAAGGCACAGGGTGGACCCATCACTGCCTACAAAATAGCAAGGTGAACAGACACACCAGGAGGTCAGTTCTACCTACAGCAGGAGTGGCTACTGACAATACAAAAGTTCAAGAATGTACTCAAGGATGTAGTCCAGGAAGGGGGGGGGACCACCAGATGGCACAATAAATATTAAGATGGAGATCATCAGCAATAGTCCTGATGTTAAACATTCCAACCTATACTAATCTAAATTAGTCAACGACAGGGGAAATTGTTGCCATTTTTGCCATTTTTTATAAAAATAAAGTGGCTTTGCAATCTTTATATGCCAACATTTTTTCCATTGCAAAGTGAAAATTTACCTTGTGCTTAATTTCCCCCAGTTAGGGGTTAGGGGAGACGAGGATCGCCACCTCTTGGCCACCGCTATTCTAGTGGCGAAAAGGAGGTGAGCAATTACTGTTCTAACATTAGTAGGGAACTCGTTTATACCAATACTCAAAAGAGCTAAAGCAGGGTGCACTACAAGTTTCTTCCCTATGATGGAGGAGATGAGGGAGGATATTTCCCTCCATAGAGTTTTAATGACAGGGCAATCCCAGAAAACATGTAGGAGGTTCCCGTTACCATTACACTCTCTCCAACAAAGTGGAGACAAGGATGCGTCTATGATGTGGAGTCTGTGTGGCGTCATGTAATATCTGTGCAGCAGTTTTTGGGCACTATCCCAGTGATCAATGCAGGCGGAGGAATTGGCGTTGATTTTGAGCGCCGCCATCTATTGATTATCGGGAAAGGATTGAGATAATTCGGCTTCCCATTTTAGCATATTAGGTGTTTTGCGAAACCCAGAGGGATGGTTATACACAGAGTAAAAAAGGGAGATACCTCTACAGTTATTGGGTGTCTTGTGCATTAGAAAATCCCATAGTTTGACAGGGATACGTAGTGGAGGGGCTTTATTTGCATTGTTGTACGAGTGTATAATTTTCCAATTTTTTTAAAAGCATTGGACACTTCAAAATTATTTTGTTGGCTTAGCTAGGCATTAGTGTAGTTATATTCCATGTGTTGTTTGTTTGCCTTACTATGTAAGAATGGGACCCCAACATACCTTATCAGTCTTTTCTTTCATAAATGCTTCCCTTGCCCGTCAGCTGATGACACAGACATGTAAATATTTTCTCTGCTATAGACTGTGTACAGGGAAAAAAGACACAAGGTGCAGGTAGGAACATTTACCATGTCTTAAAACAGAAGAATAGCCAAAGCTTTTTTGGCTATATTTCTCTTGTGGCTCACAAAAGTTTGAATTACTTGTGTTCTCCTGTCACCCAGAATCAACCAACAGCGGGCTAAAGCCTGCTGTCGGCTGATATCACAGAGCCACTCCAGGCTCTGGAAGGATCCAGACAATAACGTCAGAATGCACCCAGATAGATACCTGATCAGCAGCTGGCTCAGCGTGCCACCAAGAGCCTGAGCCAGCTGCTCCTGCCCACTCCCCAACTCAGCACTCCAGTGAGCACTGGAGGGGCACAGTAGAAAAGAGGGACAGACAATCAGCACTCTCTGCTCAGAGCAGACTGAGAAATGAGCGATTAGTGGTCATGTGAGCTGGTGGGGAACAGCTGCACAACAGCTATGCTGCAGCCAAAGAGGTATGTATGTATGTATGTTGTTTTTTTTTTTTTTTTAATCCCACACTTCTGCTTTAAAGAACCTAAGTCTTTTTTTTTTATACACTGTAATAAAACATCCACTGCTTATCAAACTGTCAACTGTACTGTAGCGTAGTTTCAAAAATAAGTCAAGAGGAGCAGCCCTCAAATTCCTATCCTAAAAGATTCCCTTTACACTGAATATATTTTGAGAATTCAGCATATTCTTAGTCTGAAAGTTATTCAACTAGTTCTTCCTTAAAGTGATACTAAAGTCTGGTTTAAAAAAATTAATCCAAACCACTGTAATGTCTACGCAGTGAAAAAAAAATGTTGTCTGACAGAGTCTGTGAGGACTGTTTCCTCAACAGAAGGTTATCTAAGTGTGGGAATGCCACAAGAGCACACCAGGGTTAAAATAAATAGTATAAATTAAGATCCACAAATTCCCATCTACATATATCTCTGTAGTACCCTCCACGAGCTAGGCTAAATTTAGCTTTCTGGCTTCACTGCAGTCAGTGGTGCAGTGGTCCATTGTTTCCTTCTGGTCTGGTTTTCCTAAGCTAAGTGTTTGATTTCTCCCACTTCTTCTGGGAGAAGCTTCCAGAATACAGGGCAGGTAGAGTCAAATGTCCAGTTTGAATATTTATCATGGCACAGCCAATCCCTGGAAGGAGGCATCCAAAAGGTGGCGAAGAAGTAATAAATACTTGGGAGGATTTGCTAGAGTGGTCTTTCCTCTCAAAAGAGGGTTCCAGTTCTCCTGGGGCTACCACTCCTGGAAAACAATTAGAGAGAAAATTGCAGCCTGGCCTCAGCAGGAGCTGGGCTATGTAACTGGAGAATGTTTCTAATATATTCTTGCTGAAGGGCACTGTCCTGAAGTCTTGGTCTGGAGAAGGACCTTGTTATCTCCCTCACTGAGGATCTACCTGTGGAAGCTGGGTGGCAGAAAGCTCCTGAGACTTTGTTAGTTAGACCTAATTTTGGGACTTTAGTGTGTACCTGCTCCTGTAAAGATTTTCTGCTAAGAGTTTGTCCTTCTATTCATTTTTATTATCGTTTTGGAGTATCCTGAACCCCTCTACATTTGTCAAGTTAATCAGCAAAAAATTCTAAAAAGACATCCCCTAGACTGACTCTGTATTGTCGATGTGCATGGAACTGTGCTTGTGACGGGCAGCTTTGGGAAACATTCCACTACCTGAACTTTGGTGATCCGAGAGTCTTGGAGAGAGGTCCTGTTGTGACTTCAGGATAGGAAGTGAAGAGAAAACTCCACAACAGGTGAGTTATAACCGTAAAAAATACCTTAATAGGGTTTTAATTCCTTCTCAATTTTATCGAATATTAAAAGAAAATGTTTTGGCCGTACATATACAGTACTATTCACTAGCCCATTAAAAAAACGTAAAAAATACTCAACGTCAGTCAAGAACTGTCTTCTGGAGTACTTCTTTTCCTCTACTTGATGTCTGACGATTAAGAGCATTCAAACATCTCATCTGTCATTGACACATCCCACCCTGTGACTTGACAGTAAAGTAAGGTTACCATTTATCCCTTTTTTCTGGGGACAGTCTCTGTTTTGAAGGGTCTGTACCCAGGAAACAGGCACACCTGAAATTTGAGGAGTCAAACCAGAGACCCCTCCCTATTTTGAGGGATTTGTTCGCAGGAAACAGGTGCACCCGGATTCCTCTCTGGGAGCTTGGGGCATAATACAGTAAATGCTGAAGTGTATAAACTCACACCGTACAGGTCGATTGTCATTCAGAAATGGTGCCTCTGGAATGGCTTTCTCATGTGCGGTGATTCATGATAAAGAGCATGTGAAAGCTACTTCAAGCACCCCATTTTACACTTACGCTTGTACCATGTGGCTTGTATTGGAGCGTGCACTATGCAGTGTCTACTCTATGGTACCCCCCTCCAGGGGACAATTCTGGGGGCCAGCAGCTGGGGATTACTGGGAAACAGAAGGGGGAAGTCGAGGGCACATTAGGAGCAAGCTGTGAGCTGCTTGGTTAATCCTGACCCCTAAACTCTCTGTGTTACTTACTCTTGACTCCGGTGCATCACTTAATCCTGACCCCTCATGTCTGTGCAATATATAATCCTAAATTTTTTGTGTAACTTAACCCTAACCCCCTGAACTCTCTACATTACCTAAACCTTACATAGTTACATTGTTACATAGTAGGTGAGGTTGAATAAAGACAATAGTCCATCCAGTTCAACCTGTGTAGGTGTGTGTGGCTGTAATCATCTCGCATACCCCTGAATGTTCTGATCCTTGAGATGTACATCTAGAAGTCTTTTGAAAGCCACCATACTACCTGCAGAAACCACCTCTTGTGGTAGAGAATTCCACAATCTTGTAGCCCTAACAGTAAAGAACCCCCCAAGTTGCCTGAGGTTAAAACGCTTCTCCTCTAATCGCATTGTATGCCCCCGAGTCCTCATGCAATCCCTGCGACTGAACAGCTTTTCTTCTAAGCCTAGATCCCCATTGAGATATTTAAAAATTGCTATCATGTCCCCCCTCAGGCGTCTCTTCTCCAGGGAGAATAAATCAAGCGATTGCAGACGCTCCTCATAATCAAGGTCCTCCAATCCCCTAATTAGTTTAGTTGCCCTTCTCTGGACCCTCTCCAACTCCAACACATCCCTTCTGAGGACTGGTGACCAGAACTGGACAGAATACTCCAGATGCGGTCGGACCAGAGTTTTATAAAGTGGAAGGATTATAGTCTTATCTCTGGAATACATCCCTTTCTTTATGCATGCTAATATTCTGCTAGCCTTGGCAGCTGCCGCTTGACATTGCATGCTGTTGCCTAGTCTATCATCCACCAATACTCCCAGATCCTTCTCCATTTTTGATTCTCCCAGGGGTTCCCCTCCTAACGTGTATTGTGCTTTTATGTTGCTAGTCCCCAAGTGCAAAACCTTACACTTCTCCACGTTAAACCTCATTTGCCAAGTCATTGCCCACTCCGTTATTTTGTCCAGGTCATACTGTAGGATATCTGCTTCATGCTGTGCTGTTATTGCCCTGCCTAATTTTGTGTCATCTGCAAAAACTGATATTGAACTACAGATCCCGTCCTCAATGCTGTTTATGAATAAATTGAACAAGGTTGGTCCTAGGACTGAGCCTTGGGGGACCCCGCTTACTACCTCAGACCAGTCTGAGTATGCGCTGTTTATTACCACCCTTTGGACACGCCCTTTTAGCCAGTTCCGTATCCAAGAGCAAACCCTGCTGTCGATACCTGCAGACCTTATTTTATAAATTAAGCGCTTATGGGGAACTGTATCAAACGCCTTAGCGAAATCCAAGTACACCACATCCACTGGTCTGCCCCTATCTAGCTCACAGCTCACCTCCTCGTAGAATGTTAAGAGATTGGTTTGACAAGAACGCCCATTTGTTAACCCGTGCTGGTTACTACTGATGATGCTGTTGTCCTTAGCAAACTCTACGATATAGTCCCTTATCATCCCCTCCAGAAGTTTACATACTACTGATGTCAGACTGACAGGCCTATAATTTCCCGGTATATGCCTCTGACCCTTTTTGAATATCGGAATCACGTTAGCTTTCCTCCACTCCCCTGGTACATCTCCTGTCCTAATACTGTCCGCAAAGATCAGGAACAGTGGTCTGGATATAACCTTACTGAGTTCCTTGAGTACTCTCGGATGTACGCCATCCGGGCCTGGAGATTTGTTTGTGTTAAGTTTATCCAGCCTTTCCCTGATTTCACCCTCTGTTAGCCATAGTGGCAAGTCCTGTGTATTACTACTAACCATACAGTCATGGTCAGTGTACCCCTCCTTTTCCTGTGTAAAGACTGACGAGAAAAAAGCATTCAGCACGGTTGCTTTTTCAGTGTCCTCTGTGACCATCCTCCCATCATCGTTAATTATGTGTGCAATATGCTCTGCCCTAGTTTTTTTGCTGTTGATATACTTAAAGAATTTCTTTGGTTTTTTTTTTTACTATCCTCCGCTATTTGTCTCTCAAAGTCTATTTTAGCCATCTTGATTTCGTGTTTACACTTCTTATTTGCCTCCTTCTGATTTACATTTCCTGAAGGCCAATTTTTTTCCCCTAATAAGATTTTTAACGCTACGGTTTAGCACGCCAGGTTTGGCTTTGTCTCTTCTAAATTTATTTCCCATAGGAATGCACTGCAAGATGCCTTTGCTTAATATATTCCTAAAGCATTCCCATTTTTCCTCTGTGGTCAGGGATCCCAGGGTTAGGTCCCAGTTTACCCTTTCCATCAACGAGTACAATTTTGGAAAGTCTGCCCTTCTGAAGTTAAGGGTTCTTATGTTCCCCACTTGCTTTGCTATATTGTTATTTACGCTAAATGTGATCATCCTGTGATCGCTAGAGCCCAGGTTGTCCTGGACCCCTACCTCCGAGATTAGGTCTGGGTCATTAGTGATCAATAGATCCAGGATTGCGTTTTCTCTAGTAGGAGAATCCACCAACTGTGACATGTAATTATCCTGTAAGGTTTCCGTGAATAGACGGGCCTTCTGTGAGTGTGTAGTCCCCTCTTCCCAGTCAATGTCGGGATAATTGAAGTCCCCCAATATGATGACTGATCCTAGCTTTGCCACTTTACCCAATTCCTGCTCTACCTCCTCCCCTTGTTTAGGTGGCCTATAGCAAACCCCCACAATTACTTTTCCCTTTTCTCCTTCCCTATGGAGTTCTACCCATACGGATTCTAACTCCATACTCATCCCTTCCGTGATGTCACTCCTCTCAATCACCTTTACATTATTCTTGACGTAGAGACATACCCCTCCCCCTCTTTTTCCTACCCTGTCCTTCCAGTACACTGAATACCCTGAATCATTAACTTTTTCCTTTACCTAACACTGACTACTGAAGTCTGTGTTACTTAATCCTGACCCCTGAACTCTGTGCATTATATAATCCTGATCCCTGTGCCTTACCCAATGCTGACTCTTGATCTCTGGGTTAATTAATCCTGACCTTTGAACTATGTGTAACATAATCCTGACCTTTGAACTCTGTGAGTTACCTAATCCTGACTCATGAACTCTGCATTATTTAATCCTGACCCCTTAATTCTGTGTTTTTTAAATTCATTTTTTTTTTTACTTTTTTTCCACTTAACTTTATTGCTATCACATAGGTGACCAATAGTTTCCTATGTAATAAAATATTTACAATAACAGGTGATCTTTAATAAGACAGCTGATGTCTCCCCTGCACTCCATGGAAGTGAATGGAGTATAAATCATGCTCTATTAGCTGCTTCCTTGGCCACAGCAGCCAGAAAATAACAGCGCTGAACCCAGAAGTAAGGAAATACATGTAGCTCCCTATTTCATTCACCAGAGAGAGGATCAGCAAACAGATGTTCACTGAAGTATAAGAACTTACCCAAGTTCTACCTCAATAAAAGGATGATGGGCTGTGTCTGTGCTCTGGCAATCCCATGCAACATGAATCCATAGAAATCAAAAGCCATCGTTCTTTCTTATGAAATTTTATTTTGCACTGAAGCAGTTACAACATCTTGGAAATGCTAATGCGTTTCGGCCTAAGCCTTCCTCATAGCATAGATGTTCATGTTCACGTTCTGATGCATGTGTATGTGATTGGGCGGCTTTACAGCTGCAGCCACTGCTGCTGGGTTAATGATATAATAAGGAATACAGAGCTCCTTTATTTGTCTATTTCTCAGTTTATCTCTATATCTAGATGAAGTGTTACCCCCGGACGAGTTGCTGGAAATATGCCCGGGTTCTTTATCCCAGGAATAGTGTAGGAGTGTTCTTTTTGGTGCTTTTATTTTTGGGTAACTTGGATAGGGTGGGGAATAAAGTGGGATACTCTAAAAAGAATTATGCACAAGGTGGAGACAGTAAATTTAATTCTGTAGAAATGAAGCAAAAGCAAACTGTGGACTTTCATTTGTAGCAGAAGTAGTTAACAGCACAAATGCTTGTTTCTTTGAGCAATCAGAGCAGATTCCCTTCACAGAGAATTAGACTGAGTGCTTCAGGACACCAGCTGATGTCCCTTTTACACACACAGAGCTGACTCTCTAGCATCAAAGGGGTGGCAGCAGCCCCAAAAGGCTCTAAGATCTCTCACAGCATTCTGTACTCACAAATGTCCTTGGAAAGTGGGTTTCCCTACTGCCAAAATCCATGCGACACCAGAGGCATAACTAGAACCTTCAGGGCCCTGGTGCAAGAAAACCATGAAAGGCCCCTCGGACCCCCGGGGTGACCCAGCCCCATGCCTCACCCCTGTACACCTGGAGACGAAGGGCAGTGGGGCGGCATATAGAGGAACTGATCCCCTCCAGGAAATTGGTTCTTCTATATGCCGCTCCACTGCCTCTCCTATTCAGGTGTACAGGGGTGAGGCATGGGCCCACTGGAGCATGGGGTTGCAATGAGTCGCAGCGGTGGTGGTAGTGATGGGTGGATGGAATGGGATCAGTGGCAGCGGCGGTGGGGGGGATTTGATCAGTGGCAGCTGTGATGGGATGCGATGAGGGGCAGCGGCGGGGGGTGGGGGGGAAAAGGATCAGTGGCAGCAGTAGTGGTGGGATAGATGGGATGGAATAAGTGGCAGTAGTGGGGGGATGGGATGAGTGGCAGAAGTGGTGGTAGAATGGGATGAGTGGCAGTGATGGTGGTGGGATGGAATCAGTGGCAGCGGTAGTGGTGGTGGGATGGGTGGCAGCAGTGGTGGTATCAATGGCAGCTGTGGTGGGATGAAATGAGTGGCAGCTGTGGTGGGGAAGGGGATAGGATGAGTGGCAGTGGTGGTGGGGAAGGAGATAGGATGAGTGGCAGTGGTGGTGGGCTCAGTGGCAGTGGTGAAGGGGTGGGATCAGTGGCAACAGTGGTGGTGAAGGGGGTGATTAGTGGCAGCAGTGGTGGTAGTGAGATCAGTGGCAACAATGGTGGTGAGGGGGGTGGGATCAGTGGCAGTGGTGGCGGTGAAGGGGGTGGGATAAGTGACAGCGGTGAGGTAGATGGGATGGTTGGCAGTGGTGGTGGGATGAGTGGAAGTGGGGGTAGTAGTGGTGGGGGGATGTGATAAGTGGCAGTGGTGATGGTAGGATGGGATTAGTGGCAGCGGTGCTGGTGGGGGGATGGGATCAGTGGCAACGGTGGTGGTGGTGTGATGGTGGCATCGGTGGTGGTGGGATGGTGGCAGCGGAGGTATCAGTGGCACCTGTGGTGGGATGGGATGGATGGCAGCGGTGGTGGTGAAGAGCGTGGGATGAGTGGCAGCGGTGGTGGTGAGGGGGGTGACCAGTGGCAGCAGTGGTGGTAGAGAGTGGGGGTTTGGATCAGTGGCAGCGGTAGTGAAGGGGGTTGGATCAGTAGCAGCAGTGGTGGTGATGAGGGGGTTCAGGATCAGTGGCAGGGGTGGCGATGAGGGGGGTTGGGATCAGTGGCAGTGGTGGTGGTGGGGGGTGGGATCAGTGGCAGCGGTGGTGGTGAGGGGTGTGATCAGTGGCAGCAGTAGTGGTGGTGAGGGGGGTTGGATCAGTGGCAAGGGTGGTGGTGATGGGGGGTGGGATCAGTAGCAGCAGCGGTGGTGGTGATGAAGGGGGGGATCAGTGCCAGCGGTGGTGGTGAGGGGGGTAGGATTAGAGGCAGCGGTGGGGGGAGTGGAATCAGTGGCGGCGATGGTGGTAAGGGGGTGGGATTAATGGCAGCGGTGGTGGTGAGGGAGGTGGGATCAGTGGCAGCAGTGGTGGTGAGGGGGTGGGATTTGTGGCAGCAGTGGTGGTAGTAAGGGGGGTGGGATCAGTGGCAGCGGTGTCGGTGAGTGGGGGTTGGGATCAGTGGCAGTAGTGGCGGTAAGGGGGGTAGGATCAGTAGCAGCGATGGTGGTGAGGGGGGATAGAATAAATGGCAGTGGTGGTGGGGGGCTGGGATCAGTGGCAGTGGTGGTGGTGAGGGGGGGGGGTTGGGATCAGTGACAGTGGCGAAGGGGGTGGGATCAGTGGCAGCAGTGGTGGTGGAGGGGTGGGATTAGTGGCATCAGTGGTGATGAGGGGGGTGGGATCAGTGGCAGCGGTGGTGGTGAGGGGGGTGGGATCAGTGGCAACGGTGGCAGTGAGGGGTAGGTGGGATCAAAACAGCCGTGGTGAGGGGGTTGGGATCAGTGGCAGTGGTGGCGGTTAGGGGGGTTGGGATCAGTGGCGACGGTGAGGGGGTGGGATCAGTGGCAGTGGTGAGAGAGGTGCCATCCCCCCACCACCACAGATCTCATTCTTATCCCCCACATCACCTCTTTTGTAGAGGTGATGGGGGGGATAGGGATGAGATCTGTGGTGATGTGAGGTGGGATCAGTAAGAGGCACAAGTGGCGGAGGATGGGATCAGCTGCACTGGCAATTTGTCACTTACTTAGTCAGTCAGCCAGCCAGCCAGCCAATGTATCCTCAGTATTCACGTGCCCCAAGGGATGCCTCTGTGACATAGGGTCTCCTTGCACAGGGGAGAGCTTCTCCCCCATTCACTCTATTGGTGCGAGCTGACTTTCTCTTTCAGTGTCCACCTCCCTACATGACTTTTCTCTCTTTCTCTCTCTCTCTGGAGAGGATAGGCGGGGCAGTTAAGTGACAGTGGTCAGCTCAGCCTCCCCTCAGCGGCCGGCCGTCACAACCCCCCCACCCCCCCCCTCCATGCAGACAAATGAACCGATGGGCAGGCCCCTCACAGTAGCACAGCCCGAACCGGTGGGCTTGCACCTTACAGTGGTAGATCGGGTAGGCAGGCCCCCCCACATTGGTGGAACTCCAAGGCCCAGTCGCAAGTGAGACTGCTGCGACCCTGGAAGTTCTGCCTCTGTGCAACACCTTTTTACTGCGATGCCAGACTAGATCCTCAGGCGACAACCCCTCAGTCAGCTCTACGAAACTTCAGTAAAGCAGGCCTTCAAGTCACCTACTTGAGGCCTCATGAACAGCAATCACATGGAAGGGTTGCCCAAGGGGGCAGCCAGCTGGCTGTGTTCCTTTCTTGAAGGTAAAGACCTGGAAGCTCTGTGTCTCACAGTATTTATACAGACTCCCAGCAGTTTTCAGGGCCACCCTTCCTGGGATTGGTCAAGGCTGTATCAATATTCATGCTGCTCATTTGACTTGCTCCACACCTATGTTATAGGAAGAGAAACAGTTCTTCAGAAAGCAGAGGAAGCAATCAAATCTGCTGTAGCTGAAGCACTTAACATACCAGAATAATCAACTCAAACAACAGAAAAAGGAGCTCCACTGGATACAGTGAGCCAGAACTAAATTTACCTAATCCTAGCACCTATTTTGGAGGGTGTTACATAGAGTTCAGCTTTAAGGTCTGGGACGTGCCTATAAAATGAATATAAAAGTAACTTTTCATTTTGTTTTAGTTATGAACATAGTGGAGAAAGCTTAGAACTTCTTCCAAGTATTTTGTTGTGTGGGGAAATTCACACCACTATTAGTCCTGGTAACCTTTGTCACTGGGACAGGATGTTAGGGTGAATTCCGAATTTTAGTTTCCATCTTTTAGCAGGACAGCTTTAACCTTTCCTACCAGTTAAAAAAAAAAAAAAATCACTAAAACATTCATAATAGAAAAAAAGCTATTCCTATTTTCTTTAAAATACTCAAATACTCCATATGTCTAGGTCAAAATGACAGGGTCTCATTAAGCCATTGCTCAAACAATTTCGTAGTTGGGAACACTGCTGCCTATTTATCATAAAACGATCACTAGACATGACAAAAATACACATTTCTGATGATCACTTGAAACCTCCCTTAACTGGAATGTTACAGCACAAAACAATAAAAGAGCATATATTCAAAGCAAAATAAATATTGTCTTAAACAATTGATCATTATAGAATTACAAACAAAAGCTTTATTGCATGTTTGGAACTTAAGAAAGCTTGGCAATGATGCACTTGTGATTAATTATGGCTAGATCTTCCTTAAATTTTTTGTTAATTGGACCACACACATAACATGGTGCCAAACCTCACTTCAGTGTGTTTGCTGGCAGTAAGTAGTGCTCAGTCAGTGCCAGAGCATATCAGATAAAAGTAACCACAGTTTATTTGTGAATGTCACTCTTTATGAGTCACTGACAGTGAAATGTGCAGAAGGAACAGAGGAGCTAAAGACAAATGCTTTGTTTGGGTCAGGAACTCTGCGAGTCTCATAAATTAGAATTTCTAGAGCTACTGCAGAGTGTCCATATAGGGCCTGATATTTAGTGGTGTACAAGACTCAATCATTGCTTGCTGCATTCAGGCTGTTTAGGGCTATAACAAAGGGCAATAATGAGCATTTTAAACAAAGGTGTTCCAGCTATTGCAATTGGAAAAATATGGAATAGAGCATATGTCAAAATAACGCTTTCCAATTAACCCCACTCCTTTGGAAAATTAAAACAGTTTTACATAACTGGACCAATTACACAATGTTTTGGCTGGGGCATACTGTGGCCATAAAAAGAGGGTTCCTACCTAAACTGTTATACTGATTTCAAGCTTAAACAATTTTCCCTCCCCTGTACTGCGCTCCATGCAACACCAAGTGGTGCATTTTATTTGGTAGGACAGACGACCGATAACCTCTAAGCAAGTCATGTATACCAGATCACATTGAAAGGGGGGGCTAGGTGTCCCCAATTTCTTGCACTATTACCAGGCTGCATAAGTTCTACAACTTACTAAACGTTATGCAAGCTTGGA
This sequence comes from Pelophylax lessonae, assembly GCF_965119305.1. Classification (NCBI taxonomy): domain Eukaryota; kingdom Metazoa; phylum Chordata; class Amphibia; order Anura; family Ranidae; genus Pelophylax; species Pelophylax lessonae. The sequence continues at coordinate 594,902,356 of NC_138770.1, read as the reverse complement.
GACTCCGCTTGGGGCTGAATTGGAAGCAGTGGACTGCGCTCCCCTGCTTATTCATAACTTGCTGTGGCTACATCCCCAGGATTACAAGTTACTTCTAAATTCTATCACCCAACATTTGCAGCAGCTCTGGGATGGTATCAAGCATTTTGAAGGCCTGCTCTCTCCTCATCTATCGCTGTTGTCCGTTATTCACAATCTTTCCCTCCAGCATTTGAATTCCGGGAGACCTTTAAACATTGGATTGCGTCAAAGACTGCGTGCTTCCACTCCCTATTGACTCCTAGAAGGTTCAAATCCTTTGCAGATCTCCAAAGATCCTACTGTTTACTTTCAGCCAAATTATTTAGATATTTGCATTGTAAACACTATGTCTTGTCGACTATACATCTTGGGGAAACCCCCTTAACTTTAACACCCATTGAGTCTAAATGTAAGAATATTCCTCACTCAGTTGGGCTGATCTCCTTGTTATATGGAATTTTGACCTCTAAGCAATGACAACACCTTTGAACAAAATAATAGGTGGGAATGACACCTCCAATTGTGCCTTGACCCAAAACATTGGGATTTATTCTGGGCTACTACAAAATCCTGGTGGAAAGCAATTGCAACGTACTTCTTTAGTGGTGCATGGTTCCCACCAGGGTAGCCCACATCAACCTTTGCTCACTGCTTTCATGGCTGCCTGAAGGCGGGTTCTTTCATGCATACTTGGTGGTCCTGCCCGGTTGTACAGAGCCTTTGGCAACAATATATCACATGATCCAAACCCTCTGCAACCAATCAGTGCCCGCTGAATGTGCTAGAGGCACTCCTTAACCAAAAAACAGATGGACCAAGTCTCAGTTTACCTTTATGATGCAGATCCTTACAGCCTAGAAACAGGTGATCGTAAAAGCATGGCTTTTGTCACATCTATCTGCCTCTGAGGTCAACCTCAAATGCACTGGACTCTAAATAATGAGAAACTCACTATTAGACTTTAAGGTAACATGTCTACATTTCGTAACTTATGAGAACCGTGGGTCTCAACTTATCTTTCAAGCAATTTCGACTGGCGAGTCTCTTCATTGCCTTAAAACATTGGTCGAGTATCAATCTTCCTGGTCAGCTCCTCCCATTCACCCAACCCCCCTATTTTTGACCCTACACCCCCTTACTCTCTTTACTCTTCTTTTATCATTATGTTTATTGATTATAGCCTATTGAGTATACTGCATATGTAATCCATGGTGCTTGAGCCCAATCTTCTTGTGCTCTATTGCTTGCTCCAACAATCTTTAGAATACCCCAAGTGGCCTTGCTCCCTCCCCATATGAGTAGACCGCTTAATCAAAGAAAGGTTTAAACTAGGCTTTAACAGTAGCCCACAAGCAAATACTGATCCCCTCTTGGAAATCCTCCAGTTGGGTGCTATGCTGCACAATGTAGGACAAGAAAAATCCAGATGGCTGTACACCAACGATCCACTTTATTAGACTAAGACCATTTTGGTCTTAACAATCTAAAGTGGATCGTTGGTATGCAGCCACCCAGAATTTTCTTGTCCTACTAATACTCTCTTGGACTGTCTCAGTCAACCCAGGATTAAAAGTGGTGCATAAGAAAAGGACAAGCTTTCTTTTATAAAAATGTACTTTATTTAAAACAAAAATAAAAATGTTGTACTCTGTAATTCCCAGAGTCTCTATCCATAAAACAATTCAAAAATTGTAAACACCGTGGAGGCTTGAAGCGCCTCACTTATGGCAAACAAGGCTGTTTGCAAAAGGTAGTACGAAACTGTCTCATTCTTTTGTTCCATCTTCCCAAGTATGGCTTTTAGGATCTTCTTGAAAGGTTAGACCAGGCCATCTGTTTGTGCATGGTAGATAGATGTGTGCAGTTGGAACAGCTTACACATATCTGCTATAACCCTCAACATGAACAGAGTCCCTTGGTCGGTAAAAATTTCCCTGGGGAAATCCATCCTAATGTGTATTTTTAAGGCCCCTTTCACACATATGGACATACGTTCCGTTCAGTTCATCAGTTCAGTCACGTCAAAATGTATCAGTTTTTCATCCTTTTTTTCATCTGTTTTTTTTTTTTTTTTACATCCACTACCAATGCAAAAACGGATGAAAAACGGACCGTTTGTCCGTTTACATCCGTTTTTTGTCCGATGCGTTTTTTTTGACGGGTGAAAAATAGGGCATTCATCCGTTCCAAAACGGAAGCAGATGAAAATGGATGTTAACGGATGATCATCCATTGTCATCCGTTTTTACATAGAGATGCATTGATGTTCGTTTTTCATCCATCAACGGACCGGATGTGTGAAAAAACAGACCGTATGTGTGAAAGGGGCCTAAGGGTATTGAGTAACATAGTCGAGGGTCACAAATATGTATTGTTGACCTCAGGCGGATTTTACAAGTGGACCTACCAAATCCATGAGTATATCTTCAGACAAAACTTCAGTTTTAGGCAGGGGCACCAAGGGACTGCAGAAGGGATACACCAGAGTGCCTAAAATTATGTTCTAGATTGAGGACCATTTGTCCCAATGGCTGGGGCATCAACCATGAATGTATTTACAAACCTTGACCAAATAAAGTAGGTCATTATTGAATTCAAAATGAGGCCTTGGCTTGTAATTGGGAAACCAACCCCCCACCCCTTGCTAAGCAGCTTAGTTCCCCTGTACCAACAACCTTGCCACATTGTACTGGATAAGGAACCCCTTTCTTATATTCCATGTCACTCAAGTTATCATTTGGCATATTTATAACAAAGTCACAAGTATGTGGAAAAGTCACGACCCACCTGTGCAAGATGTGCCAGAACTCTTACTGATAAGACCTTGTGTATAACAGTTTCACAAATATTGGTGCTTGGCACTGGCATCAGAGGTCCTTGTATCTCCATGGATGCAGGCAACCTAAAGTGATTTGGCTACAGGTCCAACTTTTTTTTTTAAAGAGTTTTCAATACAATACAAAACATCAGAAGAGTCAATAGCATATAGGCATAAAAAGAGGTACAGGAAACAAAATATGACTTGCAAAGCCAGGTTGAATGGTCAATACACTGTACTCTTAAAGGGGCTTCACCAGAAGCACCTTTTTAAATGTAAGCAGCAAACCCAGATCTGGATGTTTGTCTTGATAACAGAGCCCACAGGCCCAACCTTACTGGCCATAGTGTCCAGTACCAGTGCCACCATACTCCCTGAGCCCAGCAGAGCCTTAACTTGGACCTGGTTGATGATCGCAGTACATTCAAAGGTCTCTTTACATGAACTGATGCGTACAGCACAAGATTACCATAAAAAAGAAAGCATTGTGCCCTAGTATGCCCCCGGTTTTGCACTGAGAGATCTTGGTTGCTTCTCCGAAGGAGCTGAGGCTGACCCCAGGGCTCCCTTGCTGAACCTTCATGCACTGCTGGAATGCCACATGGCCAGGGATGTTCCACATTAGCTTTCTACTATGCATTAGCCTCTAGCAATTGCTTTAATATTTTGTTTATCTTTAGGTCACAGAGGGCCTTATCTTTAAATAGGTGGGGTGGGGAAAAAAAGCAGTGCCATCTCAGTGCAGATATAAAAGCAATTAAAAATTCACACATAGGAGATTGTGGTCAGCAGAATGGATGGTTCATCTACAACACTGTGGGGATGTTCTTTAGGTGGACTGGAGCAGCTGCTGGTCCGGGCTGTGTCAGTCGATTCCGGCACTTCCTGTGTCTCTGGCAGCGTTCCAGGTATCCTGCATCACATCAGGTAGTGGCAGGGTTGGTGCCCACGTTCAGAGCATGCGTGCTCCTTCCTCAGGCATTCTTCCAAAAGCGAGCACCCCCCCCCCTACCACTATCGGATGTGATGCAGAATACCTGAAACACTGCCAGAAACCCAGGAAGTGCCGGAATCCACCAACACACCCCCAGCAGCTGCTCCAGTCCACCCAACGAACATCCCCACAGTGTTACAGATGAACCATTCATTTTACTGCCCCACAATCTCCTCTGTGAGTTTTTAATTGCTTTTATGTAGCTGCTTTTTTCCCCCATCCCACTTGTCTGTTACAGAGTCCATCTAGCTCTGTTTGAAGCCTGCAGCCCCCATATCTATCCTTTTCAAATCAACCAGTGACTGAACTATTTGCATATCACTCAACAAAAACTGAACAGTTCTACGGTCATGCATTCCAAGGCATGCACTTATTTTACATGACACTTCACTAGCGCTGGTCAAACATTGTATATACATTGTCTTTAAATATCATTTTTTTTCAGTGCCTGTCCATCTATCCTTACACCAGTTGTGATGTTTGGCAACCCTGCGATTTGGCACCTGCAATTCCCCTTCAGGAGATTGTTCCTGTTCAACTCTGTAGCTCCATGCTTCTCCAAAGCAATTGTCAGTAAGCACTGTTGTTTTTCAGTACACAGCCAGAGTCTTCCTCTGCCGATGGATCTTTTTTACCTTACCTTCTTCTTGCATATTGTATTCATTTGGCAGAGTGTGCAGGAGCTGAGCGATCACATAACAGCCTAAATAAAGCAGTAGTATTGAAAACAGGAGAAGTGTGACCCTAGAAGTCTGTAAAGCTCACCACACACTATACAATCTGATTGTACAGTCTCCTTTAAATCTACCATCAACTATGTACTAAGGGACTGCCTGACTGGATACAGAGTGATTGGATAGATAGATGTGTCCTCTTGATATAAAGTTTTGGTAAATCGAAAGGAGATTGTACAATCAGCTTGTATAGTATATGGCCACCTAAAATGAACCCCGCTGAACAATCGATTTCAATTGTACAGGCAGGCCCCTTGCATACATAGTTGATTATAGATCTAAAGGACATTGTACAATCAGATTGTATAGTGTATGACCACCTTAAAAAAAGATGAAGGAAAGTGGGTAGAAAAAAAAAAGAAGGAGGTGGTCCAGTAATGAGGGATGTGTGGTTCAGAGAGGTAAAATATGTCCTATTATGTGATGCAGTAATGCAGTTTATGATAGGATATGAAGTTTCCTGGATGGTCACGATGCTACAGGAAGTCAGGGCTCAAGATACATTTTTTATTTTAAATTGAGAGATTACGCAGTGTAAGGTGACTAGCACTACAGCCATCTGGGACATGTGACATTCCAGGAGGCTGCAGGTGAAAGGGTGGCATGAGGCAACATCATCTTCGCCCAGGCATGGAAAGGTTACCAAAAAAAAAAAAAAGCCCCCCCCCCCCCCAAAAAAAGATGCTGCAACTCAGAGGCTGGAGGGAGGGAGAGGAGGAACAATAGCTCCCTTTTTAGGTGAAGAGCTGCTCTTGGGACAGGAGATCCGAAAGATCCAGAAGGGCCTACGAAGAGTCTGCCAGGAGCTTGAGTATATCTGAATACCACATCCACCTGGGTCAATCTGTAGTAATGAGTATCAGTGCAATGCCCTCCTTTCTAATCCAGCAGAGCAAGCAAGAATCTGGAGAGGAAGAAAGGTGTAGATCAAGTTGAACAGATTCCATGGCATCACCAGAGCATTTACTACAAAGGCTTCACCTGGTGACATACCTGTCCAGTTTGTTGTTAAAACTGGAAGCCAGGAAGTCCCCAATCTGTGGCAAAGCACCCATTCCCCCAGATCCAGTGGCTGACAACTGAGGAAGTCCATCTGCCAAGAGAGGATCAAGCCCCTAGCAGCATGACTTCAGGTCCCTAAAGTATGCCATGTTGAATATCCTTGAACTACAGGAGTTCAAACCTAAAGGGACAACCAAATTACCCAGAATGTTGACTGGAAGATAATGTTCATTCCAAGTCTGCCAGGAGCTTGAGTATATTTGAATACCACATCCACCTTTCTGGAGTCAATCTGGAGTAATGAGTATCAGTGAAACGCTCTCCTTCTTAATCCAGCAGAGAAAGTAAAGAAGAATCTGAAGAGGAAGAAAGGTGTAGATCAAGTTGAACTGATCCCATGGCATCAACAGAGCATCCACTACAAAGGCTTGACCTGATGACATACCTGCCCAGTTTGTTGTTAAATCTGGAAGCCAGGAAGTCCACATCTGGTGTCCCCCATCTGGGGCAAAGCGCCCATTCCCCCAGATCCAGCGTCTGACAACTGAGAAAGTCCACCTGCCAAGACGGGATTAAACCCACTGCATTAGAGCAGCATGACTTTAGGTCCCTCCTTGATGAATGCCACCTTGAGTGTCCTTGAATTACAGGAGTTCAGCCAAAAAGGGACAACCAAATTACCCAGAATGTTGACTGGAAGATGAGGTTCCTTTGACGAACAAGTGTCCTGTATTAATATGGTGTTCAGGAGTGTTGCCTAGTTCGACAGGCTAACATCCACCACAAGAACCTTTCAGGACCGTGAAGGAAAGGGCTTCTGTAAATCCAGCACTGGGTTGGACACCCACCATGTTAGAAATAGTGTTGTCTTAGGGGCAGATGCATGGCGTGCTTCAAGGACAAAGATATGTTTGTTGCACACTACCAGGGTGTTGAGTTGCAACTGGGTGTACAGTACAGTCTCAAAGGCAACCATGAGACCAAGACCCTCATGAAAACACAAATTGAGGGCTTCCAGTGGGCCCTGGAATAAAAACAAGGGGACAAAAATGTGTCCTGAGGCAGAAAGGTTCTGAAGAGGGCTGTGTCCAGCGTCAGACCGAGGTTCTCTAATCTGTAAAAAAAAGGTCTGCAATGATGTCTTCAGGTTGAGGATCCAACTGAAGCTCTGCAGAGCCTGTCATGTCCACTGATTGACAGGACAGGGAGGAATGGCCCTTTAATAGAAGATTGTCCAGGTACCCCACATGATTAATCCCATGAGAAAGAAGCAGATGCAAAACTGGGGCAAGTACCTTGTTGAAAACTTGTAGGGGCAATAGACAGACTACAGTAAAGTGAAGAGGGACACACAAATCTTCCTGAAGGAGGGAGGCAATGACTGACCTGCCACTTTCCATGCAAAACCTTTGAACCTGTAGGTGCAAGTTAGGAATTTTCAGATCCAGAATGGGCCACACTCCTCCATTTAGTTTGGAAACCAGAAAGAATATAAACATTGAAAATATTCTTCTGTTGGTACAGAGGCAAAGACCCTCCAAACCTGTTGGAGAGCAGCAAGTAGATTGGCTGCTTAGGACTGGGGCCTATTGGATTTGATGTCATTTCATAGCACTGTTGCCTTGCCCACAGTCTGTGTAGTGCAGCTGGGGCCAGCACCACAAACTGTTTTTTGAAGCCGGGTTAATATTTTATTATGTAAGTGTAATATTATTGTTATTGGGTTTTAATAAATTGATGGTTTTAGGCAATGTAGTTTCTCTTTTGCTTTTTATTCTGGTCTTCTACTTGGTATTGAGACCCATGAGATAAACCTGGAATAAGTGTGTCATTCTTCAGAGGCTGGAGCAGAGAAGATCCAGGGATTTGGTGATAGAAAGGCTGGCTTAATTTCTTCCAGTGAGTTGCTAAGGGGAAGAAGGTGGTGGTTGCACCTAGTGTTTTTGGTGTTTTCTGACACACGAAGATGTGATTGAGACACTTGTTATTTTATTATGAACTTTTATTACATATATTTTTTTTTATATTTACGATGATGGATTGTTATGAACACATATTGATTTGTACATATGAATAAATTCTTTTCATTTTTCACTAATTAGCACATTTATTTTAAGTCATATATATTTGCAGACTCCATACAGAGCAGGCTCAATCAGCTGCCACGGGAAACGCCCCCAGAAGGATTCAGTGCAATAGCATTATTACAAGACAGCTCTGCGTCCTCCATCGGGTGGGGTCTTGGTGTGGTTCCCCGGAATCCACAGATCCGGACGCTTTAGGAGGAGTGGCAGTGGCTATGGTGCAGCTGAATGATGAAATAATAATTTTGAAATAGAGAAGAGGTCCTTCACCTAAGAATACTAGCAATAATTGGAGAGTGGGAGGGGATTTATAGAAGGATGTCCCTGCAGCCTTTCTTTTTTGGCAGTGCCCAGTCACCTGAAGGTAGTTGCATATAACCTAGTCATGATGATTTAAAGATGCCTGTGTCCTTTACAGTACAAGCACAGAATAAATACATGGTCTTTTTTGGATCACTATAGGACCAGTAACAGGTAAGAAAAAAAAAAAAGTCGAAAAAAAAAAATAGCACAATAGGGGTCCAGCCAGCGGTGGTGAAGCATTCCGAAATGTATTTTAATCAAACAGCAGCAGCTTCCACAAACCCTCTCATCTATCTAATTCAGCCCCATCTCACACATGCGGTTGTTGTTTAAGAGCTCGTCTCTTAAATTAAAAAAAAAAAGATATATATATATATATATATATATATATATCTGCCTTCCATAACATATCTTTATTGGCCATTCTCAATTGTTTGATATATCAGTTTATTGAACTGGAAGTTACAAGAATACTGTATTTCCATTTCCAGTAGGGTTAAATTATTAAATAGTAAGTTTAGATATACTTTGATCTTCTGCCTGCACATGATTCCTATCATGACTGACATAGTGATCACAAGATGGGAACCACTGTGATTGGTTACAGATCATCATCGGGGACTAGAGTTGTCCGTAACTGCTGGGATTAGGAGTTACGCAAAGTGTCAGCTGCTGGTGTTCAATTTTTAATTTTTTTTATTCCCAGCATGGGACATCGTGTTGGGTAATATTAAAATTAAAATGTTGTTAGGAAGATTTTGCTGTTCATACCAGACATTTCCAACCATGTTCTGGAAGTATGCTAAAAATGAAATGGAAAATACAATTTTGAATAGTTGCAGTTGATAGCCAATATCACTTCTTTTCCTTTAGACGAGTGTTTGAAAATAAGCGACAATACCTAATAGTTAAGCACAAAAGAAACATTAATTAGTTACTGTACATCGTGCATACATACAGATCAACACATCAGAGCTAAAAGAGAGACAGCAATGGAAGGGGGGCAGTTAGCTAGTTTCATTATGCTTGTACAGCTAACTACAGTAACAATTTTAGAATTTATGTCATTTTTTTTTTTGACTGCTATCAGGAAAGATTGAGGCTGTGCTGGGGTTCTGGTCTGCAGTAAATGCGGTGGTATCGCACCTGTTAACTTCAAAGGGTTCCTCTCATGACCAGTGCTTTTACACAGCATGAAGAATGTGTGAATTTCCTTTGAAATTTGGACCAGACAGAGAACTCTATTGTAAAAGACAGCCCAAAGACTGTGCAGAATTGAAGTATCTGAGAGGAGTTGCGCAATTAAGATTTATAAATGGTTAATTTAAAAAATTTAAAATTTTGTAATAAACAAAAACACCACTGATGTGCATAAATATATAAAGTTGGCAGAAAAAGTGTTGGGTTTGCACAGCAGCACCAAGAAAGGCAATGCAATGGTCTCTTCATTTGTCTAGGACTGACTCTTTGACATATGCCAAAGAACACCCCCCCCCTCCCCAGTCCCCCATAAGGCTTAGCTGTTTAGGTTACAGTTAGCAGAAGTTATCTTTAGGACCTACTAGGTTTTTAGGTTTAGACTATGCAAGTTTGCTTACAGTTAGAAAGGGGCAATCTAGGGTGGGTGAATTTAAAGCAACCTTTTTCAACCAGGGTGCCTTTGGGCTTCTTCAGGGGTGCCTTGGCAAAATGCCTAAAACTTGCATACAAGCCGGCAGATGGATCAAGCCTGCTTTTTAGTTACACAAAGTCACAGGCTTTCCTTGTGCACCATTACAACTGTTCAGTCGCTGGCATCTTAACAACCAATGACGTCATCTGTTGATAAGGGGAATGTCAGGTGCCTGCACAGCAGGCTTCCGCTCACCCAACGAATTAAATTCAAAATACTTACAACATCTTACAAAGCAATCCACAGCCTAGCCCCCAGCTACATCACCAGCCTAGTCTCAAAATACCAACCTAATCGCTCTCTTCGTTCCTCTCAAAACCTCCTGCTCTCTAGCTCACTCATCACCTCCTCCCATGCTCGCCTCCAGGACTTTTCCAGAGCCTCTCCAATCCTATGGAACTCCTTACCCTTATCTGTCCGTTTATCTCCCACTCTATTAGCTTTTAGGCAATCTCTGAAAACCCTCCTTTTCAGAGAAGCCTATCCTACCCACACCTAACAAATATACCTCCATTTTCTCCATCAACCCATCCCCCAAGGTTATTGCCTTTTGTTTCACTTGACCCTCCCTTCTAGATTGTAAGCTCTAACGAGCAGGGCCCTCTAGTTCCTCCTGTTTTGAACTGTATTGTAACTGTATTGTCTTCCTTCACATTGTAAAGCGCTGCGCAAACTGTTGGCGCTATATAAATCCTGTATAATAATAATTGCCCCTTTCCATCAGCACTGAAGTCACATTAACTGAGTGAGGGAGAGAAACTGTGGGAGAAGAGAAGAGAAACATTGACTGACAATTTGCTTCCATATGTTCTTTTCCTTTACAAGTATTTTGAACTGTTCAATATGTCAATATGTACTGTCTTACTTTTATATTGTTATTTCAGAAATGTTGCCAAACCTTTTATTCTCTAATTTGCTAATCGAAATAAACTTGTTTGGAAAAAAAAACAAAAAAAAAAACATTGCAATACTAGTCAGTACCAATGTGCAAAGGTATATTTGCTTTGGAAGAATAAATCACCTCTAATGTTGGGGGTCTCAAGATTGTGCATTATTTTTAAAGGGTTGAGAAACACTGGTTTAAAAGGATAGGTATACAATAAATGGTTCCTACGAGACTGCCTCCCAGCAAAAGCCTTCACAATAGGAACCCCCTCTATTGGAGCATAATTAGTATGTTTGACATGACATCAAACTCCACTTTTGTTTAACCAGGTTCTACCCTCTTCATGACCAGGGCATTTTTGTTATTCAGCACTGTGCTACTTTAAATGGCAATTGCGCGGTCATGCAACACTGTATGTAAACTACATTTATATAATTTCTTCCCACAAACAGAGCTTTCTTTTGATGGTATTTGATCACCACTGGTTATTTTATTATATAAACAAAAAAGACCGGAAATTTGGAAAACAAAAAAAAGTTATATTTTACTTGGTTATATAACATATCCAATAAAATGTTTTTTAAAAAATCTAATTTTTCATAAATTAAGGCCAAAATGTATTCTGTTACCTGTAATTGGTAAAAAAAAAAAAACACAAAAAACCCAATAAGTGTATACCAATTGGTTTGTGCGAAAGTTATAGGGTCTAAAAACTGGTGTATATATTTACACCGCTATAGAAGCTATACTGTAATGGCGGTGATTGACTTATAGGGTGACTGTGATAGGGTGGCAGGGCAATATGGTGCTAACAGACACTATCTGGGAAGGTCACTAACTGAATTTGTTACGGACACTGATACAGTTATCAGTAATAATAATGTACACCGACACTGTACTAATGACCCTAGCTGTGAAAGGGTTGACATCTAGGGGCAATCAAGGGGTTAACTGTGTGCCTAGCAATGTGTAATATGTGCTGCTTTTACTTTCCGATCTGACTATTTTTCTCCCTGCTTGCAGGGGGAAGAAAGACAGAATGCTGTTCCTAGACACACTGAGTTCTATGTTTTTGTAAACACAAAACACTGTGTGTGATTGGACACAGCTGATTCCAGTCAAAATCAATCGCTTAAATCTGCTTTACAAATTTGTGCTGTGTCCAATCACATGCATCCACCCCAAACTCAGAAGACAGGAGGTGCTATAGGCACATTCGGCCTGCCTGTGCCTTTTGCCCGCAGTAAAACTACTGTGGCCAGGTGGCAAGTAGTTAAGGTAAATCCTTTTCAGGTCAAATTGCAATAACTTGGGCAAAGAACTTAAGACAGCTTATGGTCTCTAGATCAACTTCTGAATTCCAGTCCACAAGATCCCCCACCCTAGCAAGCCATGTTGTAAGAATTTTCCTCTAAAAAAAATAGCTCTGGTAATCACCTGGCTGGCAATAATGAGTAATGCCATATGCATGGTGAGAGAAATGTATTGGGTCTATTGGGGAACTGGAGTTAAGAAACATAAGAGCAGACCATTACCATAACTTCCTTAAACCAAAGAGTGTTGGGGTGGCCCAGTGTGAGACTTGCTGTAAGCCCATGACCAGTCTTGCAGTTATAGATTTGAGAAAAGAAAACAAAAACGGTGCAGGATTTTTGTGTTATGCACACAGATATCATGACAAATACCCCACTGATGCCATGATTAAAGTAGTATTAAACTTTTATCACCAAGTACATTTTTCAATGTTGGTCCACCACAGAAACTGTCTCTTATGTATTTTTCCTAAGTATATCCTTAACCACTTAAGCCCCGGAAGATTTTACCCCCTTCCTGACCAGGGGGTATTTTGCGATTCGGCATTGCGTGACTTTAACGGACAATTGCGCGGTCGTGCGACGCTGTACCTAAACGAATTTGGCGTCCTTTTTTTCCCACAAACAGAGCTTTCTTTTGGCGGTATTTGATCACCTGTGCGATTTTTTGATCACGCGCTATAAACAAAAAAAGAGCGTAAATTTTGCAAAAATAGCAATATTTTTCCCTTTTTTTTATATGAAATTCCCCCCCAAAAAAATGTAAAAATCAAAATTTTTTTACATTTTCGGCCAATTTGTTTTATGCTACCTATGTTTGGTAAAAAAAATCGCAAAAAGCGTATTTTGATTGGTTTGCGCAAAAGTTATTGCGTTTACTAAAGGAAAGATTTTTGTCATTTTTGTTGTTTTTTTTTTTAACGCGTAATGGCGGCGATCTGCGATTTTTTTTGCAGGACTGCGACATTGCGGCGGACAGATCGGAACCTTGACTGACATTTTTGACACTTTTGGGGTTACCAGTGACATTTCTACAGTAATCAGTGCTATATATATGCACTGTTACTGTAAAAATACACTGGTAGTGAAGGGGTTAACTTTATTTGAGAGGGAGGGGCTGTGTGTGTCCCTAGGGGCGTGATTCTAACTGTGATTGGCTGTGGCTTCAGCTGTATGCAGAGTGATCAACGGATCTACATAGTAGATCCATATGATCATCTCTCATACAGAGGGGAGAATGACAGGCAGCTTGTTTACACAAGCTGCCTGACTTTCTCCCTCTCCCCCGCCGATCGCAGAGTGGCCGGCGGACATCGGGTCCGCCGGTCACACGCGCGGGGGGGGTCCGTGAGCGCTCGCTCCCTAGACCCTCACAAGCTAGTGACGTAGCCCTACGTCACTTTGCCTGTGAGGGGCTGATCACCGCCGTAGATAGTCGTGCGGCGGTCGGCAAGTGGTTAATGAATTACATTTTTAAGTTATGAAAGTGCCTCACTTCGTATTTTATTGCACCTCCGGGTTGGGAATGTAAATTGTACACTTCATTAGATATCTACTAACCTTAATGCAGCCATAGTAAAACAATTGAAGGAGGAGCAGGGGTGTGGCTTTGAATGCAGGGGTTTTTAGTTGGAATATCAGGATGAGTCCTGGATGGACCTCATGTATAAACATGGCTCTGGGGACCCTATGAGAGAGGGCAGCCACCCTAAAGACAGTAAACGGGGGAGCGAGAACCTGTAAAGGGCTGAGTGTAAAGAAGTGACAGGTTACAAACAAAAAGCACATAGCAGGCAAAGTGAGAGCTGTGGTATGCTGCTACATATGTGGTTTCACATAAACGGTTAATTAAATAACACTTTGCATTGAAGCAACAAGGATTCAGACTGTAGACTAAAAGGGATGGCAATCATTAAATCCTTAAAGAGATGCTGCCTCTTTAGGGCAACCCTACACCCCCTTCCCCAGTTATGCTCACATTTCCAGCGATCCTGCACTGCTCATCACTCTGCTGAAGCCAAATAGAAAACCTGGTGCTCCCATGTATAGGGGAGCATGCGACCTTCTCCAATTTACAGTGCACAGGTCCAGTAGCCAATCTGTGCTCCTGAGCACTGTCACTTGATGCAGGGAATGCCGCAATGAAGATCATCATGAGATCATTGGTAATGTGAACATAACTGGGGGTGAGTGGGAACCTTTCCAAAAACAGTCACTTTGCCCTAAATGGGCAAAATGATTGCATCTCTTTAAATTTTAAAATGCCCTGTGTAGCAATAATTTTTGCTACTATACTACATTGTCGCAAAAATAAATGACTAAAAGAAGTTCTGACCATACAGCTTGATCATTGTTTAAAAACAAAAACAAAAATCAAACAAAAAGGTAATGAAATAACAGACTATGCAACGGAAAATGTTCCTTAATAGTTGGTTTTATTTGTAATTTTATTTGCAATCTTAGAAAAAATATTTAAACAAGGAAATATTCAGTTTACAGTACATAGCCTTTATTTTATTTTGTACACGCTTACTACAGTACTTTGTGTTTTTTTGTTTACAGAAAATATTTATGGACAAATCGAAATATTTAGCAGATTTACTAGCAAACATCCTATATAAATTCACTGGTTTGCCTGGAAGCCCATCTAAAATATACTGTAGATTTGAACATAATTTCATAAATGACTTAACTAAAGTTTTAAATTATGAAAATACTGTGCACAATTCACATCCTTTTGTATACGAGTCAAACATATCTGCATACCACAATTATATTTCACGGTAAGTAAAACACATTTAGGTTGCTACGTTAAAAAAAGAATCCTATCCAAAACCCTTTTGTCTGTACTCGTGACACTTGCTGGAGATTCCCTCGAATTCAGTCCATCTGCAGCTTGGCTGGAAATTGAACTTCCTGGTTCACTCCTCAGGAGTATCTTTTCTATATATTCCTAGAGAGAATCTGTTAGGGGGTTACCATCATAATGCATTGAATTCGATTTATGGCTCTCCATATTGCCCACTCTTCATGGCTTCTCTAAAGAAACGTAAGAACAATGCAGCTCAGAGAGGGGAACCAGGATTTTACTTTTAAAGGTGAACTTTGGCCATCAGACTAACTGAGGGACAGATCGCCCTGCCTGGGTTCAAGACACCAGTGCAGACCTGGCAGGGGACTGAACCATCCCTCACACCAACCAAAATTAAGAACAAAAATGTGGCTGAAGTCAGCTTTAATTGTAAAAAATTTTGATAAAGATTCTAAAAATGCAAAACCATAGCTACCTACTTGTTATCAATTAAAATTAGATTTGAAAAAAAAATGAATAAATAAAAGTAGACTGGCATAAACAAAAAAAAAAAAAACATCTGCTTGGGTGGAGGATATGGAGGACTAGTTTGTAGGTAAATGATACACACTTGCATGTCCAGTACAATAATGCAGCTCCCATTCCACTGAATTCTTGCAGGGTGTTATTCCCTTTACTAATTATGCTACAACTGCAACTTTAACTTCTTGTTTTTTTAGGCAGACCTGATCAGACCATCTATTGCTTTCTATGGAGCAGCTGATGTCAACAGACATGTGTCCGCTGACACCCGCCGACATCTGATCCTGTCCACTTAAAACAGACGAATGGGGGATTCCTTCCCCCCATCTATTTGGTGGATTGGATGACAGTCGTATGGAAATGGAACAGGCGGTCCATTTATGTAAAACAGCCCATAGAGAACAGTCGGCTGTGTGCTTGTCCACTCTGTATCAGAGAAGCGTACACGGACCTGTAATCCGCATGATCAGTGAGAGATCCCCTGCACAGCGAGCAGATCCACTGGCAGACTCATTCAGTGTAAAAGGGGCCTAAGCCTCTTATCTTAACGGAAAATACTCAGAAAAACTTGGGCACTGCCATTGCTGACTTTGGAGAACAAATAGAGCCCTCTATTGATTATTCTACTTACTCATTTTCACAGTTGTAAGCCTACAATAAGAGAGATAAAGTAATATAACATGTGGCAATCTACTGACCCCAGGAATTGTGCCGTCTTAGATCCAGGCTGCTAATCTGCTAAATGCTGGATCTTCAGGGCAAGGTAGCGATTTACACACAGACACAGGCCAGTCCATCATCATACCCAAGGACAAAATTACAATGCTTTGTTTGTTGAAGGCTTTCTTTATATGTACTATCCAAAATTAGTTAAAAAAAAAAAAAAAAAAAAAAGATATATATATTTTTAATTTATTAAACCTTTCCCCTTCACTGTACGCACATTCTTTACATGTATCTACATGACAGCCATAGGATTACAAGGAAGTAAAAGGAAATATTCTATTATTGAGAAAAAATATCATTGGGTAACATATACTATCAAAATATGCAAACAGACCTTAGAAGCAAAATAAATGTTTAAGGGAAAGAAGTATAATATGCACACTAAGTTCAAAAACTACTGACGGTTTAATGCAGTCTAATGTAAGCGGACATATTAGAGAGAAGCCAACACAGTGGCACAATAGAAGACTTCGGGTTACACAGCTGCATGCTGTTCGGAAAATACAGTGTATTGGTAAAATGACAGGAGGACAAGAAGAGTTTTGGAGATTTGTTGGAACGGAGTAGAATGTTGAATGACTAAGTCGAAGAATAAGATGCTTAAATGAGAACCCCAACTGATTTTTTTCTGATGTGGGTGGAGCTTGCTACCATCTTAAAAGTCCTCCACTAAGCACCTACTTCTGGTTCCCTGCAGCCAACTGCCTGAGCTGTGGTCAGCAGAATATTACAAAAGTATTCTGAGAACTTTCTAACACAAGCACAAACAGCAGGAGAGGAGGAATAGAATATGCACAGGGCAGATTATCCAAAAAGGTGCATCACTGGAACAGAGCCAAGGACCTCAACGAGTTGCACTCACCACCCCCATCTAAAATGTTCTGGATGGAGCCTTCAGCCAGGGAAGCATGCAGTTCAGATGAGAGAGCTTTCCAGCCTGCACACGCCACCTTCAATGGCTACAGACTGGCCAGCAACCGCACCTGGAGGAAGCCGAGAAATGTGTGTCTGAAAAAAAAAGAAAAACAAAAACAAATATCGTTCGTTATTTAATATCAAGCAATCGCATAATTTTACAATACATATGGAGGGCCCACTATCAGTGCAAACTTAAAGGAAAATGGAATTGCTGCGGTTTCGGAATCAAAATGCACCTGATGTTCCACAGAGGAAAGAAAATTCTACAAATTGGTTGTTCTGTGCACAACTAAATGCCTATCATAAGAACAATAAAGCAAATTACCTTTCTGCAAGGAACATGGTTAACTTTATTTGTCCTCAATGTATCAGAAATTACATATGGGTACTCTGGAAGCCATACAGGAAAAAAGAAATGACCGTTACAAAGAAGCAAAGGGCTTCACCAAGGATATTAATCTGAGGAATTCAACAAACGTTTTCAGATATTTTTCTGCCGGTAGAGGGGTCCCTAATGTGGCTAATTCACGCAAGCATTTGCAACAGTTTTAATAACAGTTCCAATGAGTGCAACAAATTCAGGTCGTTTTTAGGAACCTGTTGCTATAGCTGTGACAGATTCAAAAAGATTTACTGCCTGTTCACAGATTTGGAAACTGGCAGCAATTAAGACTTACGAGAGATTCCAGTGCTCAGAATGGGGCATGTCTGTGCTTAAAAGTCATCATAAATGTGACAACTTTCCACATGTGGCTTTATTCCTGGGCCCCATTCAGCCATTGGTCAGGCACGGGCATAAGCTGAATGTAAATAAAGGGGCAGGGGATTCTGCCTGATGTCATTACCAAAAAAATGGCAAAAAAAATGGCTATGCCCATATTTGGTGAATTAGGAGTTGCCTGTTCCATCCGACAGGCAACGGACCTCAACATTTCCTATCAGGCTCCACTCACCTCACTACAGAATTCCTTGGCCATGCACCTGCATGTATGACGGGCACCGTGGCCTGAGAGGGAGCTCAGTAATAATGAGCTGCACTGAGGACGAAGTGTTCGGAATAAACACTCCAGCCTCACTGCCTCCACTTTCTATGACAGACTCATGAATCTGTCCCAAACACTGGCAATTTTGGTGCGGAGGAATTCTAAACAGTGTGTATGACACTATTTATGAATTTGCAACACTGTCTTTTTACAAAGAGGATTAGCTCTGTATGTCATCAAAATAAAAGGAAGACAACTGCAGAATAAATTGTTTAGGAAATGCAGTCACATGCTATAGGTGTAAATGTGCATAACTAAGCTGTAAAGAGACTAAGGAGTTCGGAAACCCTGGCCTACAACCTTAAGGGCACTTTCACACTGGAGTTTTTCAAGCACTTTTGCATTTAAAAAAAAAAAAAAAAAAAAAGCACCTTAAAAGCCCAAGAAAAACTGAATTTTTGTAAAATCTTACCTGTAAAATTCCTTTCTCCGAGTCCTCCGACAGTCGCCGCCTCTTCATATTCGTCACTAATGGGGTTATTGACCTTTGCTCCGTAGGAGTAGCTAGGCAACAGAATATATTAATATCAAAGCTTTTAGCATATGCCACCCCCAGGGGGTGGTCCCCTCAGTCAATACCTCCCTGCTTCCTGCATTTCCAACTCAGTTTCAGTAGCATAGCAGTAGAGTACATAAACAAACCCCAAAAGAGGGGCGGGGGCGGCGAATGTCGGAGTTCTCAGAGAAAGGAATTTTACAGGTAAGATTTTACAAAAATTCAGTTTTCTCTTACGCACTCCGACAGTCGCCGCCTCTTCATATTCGTCACTAATGGGGACGTCCCATAGCAGTGTAGACATGAGGGGTGGGAAAAAGCAGCCGCGCCTAAAGCAAAGCAGTACCCACATCAGAGAAAGGAACCTTACCAAAGTAAGAGAACCAACTGGGCAACAGGAAAACGTGCTCAACAGGAGCAACAACCCAGGAAAGAACAAGTAACCTAGGGGTAAAAACACCCCAACAGCCAAGGGCCCAAACAAGGGACCCTAAGGCACCGCCGCACTAAGAACTTTACGGCCAAAGGAAGCATCTGCCGATGCCTGAACATCCATTTTGTAAAATTTTGAGAAGGTGTGAACGGACGACCAAGTCGCCGCCGTACACACCCGGGCCACAGAAGCCTGATGACGATAGGCCCAAGATGCACTCAGAAACCTGGTAGAGTGCGCCTTCACAGGAAAAGGAGGAACCTTCCCCTTCAAAGCATAGGCTTGCACAATCGCCTGTCTGATCCATTTGGCGATGGTCGCAGCCGACGCCGCCATGCCCTTCCGAGGTCCCTCAGGAAGGACAAAGAGAGAATCCGACATGCGAAAGGATTTTGTCGATGATAGGTAAAACCCTGATCGCCCTAACAACATCCAAGGAATGCAAAGCCACCTCCTTCGGATGCTTAGGCTTCGCGCCAAGCGAAGGCAGAACAATATCCTCATTGAGGTGAAATTCCGAGATCCTCTGTGGAAGAAAAAACGGGTTAGGTCGCAAGACCACCTTATCCAAGTGAATCACCAAATACGGAGATTTGCAGGACAAGGCCGCCAGCTCCGACACCCTGCGAGCCGAAGTGATCGCCACCAAGAAGGCAACCTTCTTGGACAACAGAGACAACGAGATCTCCCTGATATTTGCAAAAGGAGCATGTTGCAACACGGACAGAACAAGGTTCAAATCCCATGGAGGCAAAGGCTCCCTCCTAGGAGGGAACAAATGTCGCACCCCTTGAACAAAGGTGCTAACCAAAGAGTAAGACGCCACAGGGCGTTGAAAAAGAACGGCCAGCGCAGAAATCTGACCCTTAATCGTGGCCAACGCCAAACGCTGGTCCACGCCCGTTTGAAGGAAAGCCAACACTCTCGACACCGAGTACGAGCAAGGGGAATACCCCCTGGACTCACACCAGGCAAAGTAAGCCTTCCAAGTACGGTAGTAAATCTTCCCCGAAGAGGCCTTCCTAGCCTTGATCAAAGTGGGAATGACCTCAGGGGAAAGACCCCTATCCTTCAGGACCTGGCTTTTAACAGCCAGGCCGTTAAGCCAGCGACTGTAAAGCAGGATGGAATATCGGTCCTTGAGACAGGAGATCTTCTCGAAGTGGCAGACGCCACGGAGCGTCGACCGCCAGATTCACGAGGTCTGCGTACCAAGACCGGCGAGGCCAGTCCGGTGTCACCAGAATCACCGTGTGCGGTTCCGAGGCCAACCTGCGAAGGAGCCTGGACAGCAGCTGAATCGGTGGAAAGGCATACATCAGGCGAAACTGATGCCAGGGCGCCACTAACGTGTCTGAGGCGTCTGCCCGATGATCGCGCGTCCTTGCCACGAACCTTTCCACCTTGTTGTTTAGACGAGACGCGAACAGGTCCACATCTGGGGACCCCCACTTCGCGCACAACATCTGGAAGACATCCGGGTGAAGGGACCATTCTTCCAGAATGTTGATCGGAAGGGAGGATTCCTCCTCCAACCAAGTTCCCTGGGCGGACAGAACGCCCAGAACACCACCCCAGCCCGACAGGCTGGCATCCGTGATGATCACCGTCCACGACAAAGGACGAAAGGACTTGCCCCCCGACACCGCCGGGGACTGGAGCCACCACAAAAGTCCCCTGCGGGTGAGACGGCTCAACGACAGCCGCAGATCCAGAGATTGCGGACGCCCGTCCCACTTGGCCAGGACCTCCGCCTGAAGCTCCCGTGTGTGAACCTGGGCGAAGGGAATCGCCTCGAAGGCCGAAACCATCAATCCCAGACACCACATACACGTCCGGAGGCACGAGCACTGATTGTCCCTGAGGGACCTGACTTCGCACTGAAGTGTCCGAAGCTTGTCTGCCGGCAGGAAGACCTTCGCTTGAACAGAGTCCAGAATCATCCCCAGGTAGGGAAGACGAACCGACGGACACAACGCTGACTTTGGAAAATTTATCGTCCAACCGAATTCCTGCAGAGTCTGCATCGTGATGGACAGGTCGTTCACCAGGCCCTGACTGGTCGCGGACCGAATCAGGATATCGTCCAGATACCTCAGGACAGAAATGCCCTGGGCCCTCAATAAGGCCACAACCGGCGCAAGCACCTTGGTGAAAACCCGCGGAGCCGAAGTGAGACCAAAGGACAACGCCACGAATTGATAATGATCCTCCGCAATGGCAAATCGAAGATACCTCTGGTGACCCTCGAAAAAGGGGATGTGAAGGCATGCATCCTTCAAGTCGATGGAGGCCATGAATTCCCCCGGAACCAGGGCAGCCACCACGGATCGCAGGGATTCCATGCGGAACTTGCGAACCCGCACAAAGCGGTTCAGAGCTGTCAAGTCCAGAATCGGACGTACCTTGCCCTCCTTTCTGGGCACAGTGAACAGATTGGAATAGAACCCCCGAAATCTGTCCCGATGAGGCACCGGAACCACCACTCCCTGGGCCCGCAGGTCCCGCACTGCCAGGTGCAGATCCTGCAAGCGCTCCGGAGTCAGCTGAAGCTTTGAGGGGAAAAATCTGCCGGCCGAGAGAGAAACTCGATTTGGATCCAGACCGAACGATTTCCTGAACCCATCTGTCCCGAATGCGGTCCAGCCAGGGTTGAAGAAAACCGAGCAAACGTCCCCCCACCCCAGAACCGGGTGAGGGCGTCCCTTCAGGCCGCATCGTTATGGGCAGTGGACCCGGACTGGCCGGACTTCTGCTTACCCGCCCACGGCTTCTTCTGGGAGCCTTGGCCCTTGAAGGGCTTGCCCTTATAGTGCGACTGAGAGGACCTAAACGAGGCATTCTTCTTACCAGGAATAAACTTAGTCTTGTGAGATTGGGGCAAGAGAGTGCTCTTACCCCCAGAAATACCCTTTATCAGAGTATCCAAAGATTCGCCAAAAAGGCGAGATCCCGCGTAGGGCAAATTAGCTAAAGTCTTACGGGAAGATTGGTCAACAGACCAACATTTCAGCCATATCAGGCGACGGTTCAAGACCGCCACACTAGAAAGACGCGCAGCCAAAGGGACCATATCTAAGTCCGCATCACACAAATACATGACACCCTGATGAATCTGATCCACCATAGCCAAAGTTGTCGGCGGGACAGAGTCAGCCACCAGGGTGCGCCTGAGCACCTGCGTCCAATCCGCAATAGCCTGGGCTGCCATAATGGAAGCAAAAATAGGCTTCAGCATAGAGCCAGCAACCGTATAAGAATGACGGGCCAGAGATTCCAATCTCCTGTCCGTCGGGTCCCGGAAGACCGGGGTATCCTCAGCAGGAATCGCAGTTGATTTATTCAAAATCGCCACCGCGTGATCCACCTGAGGCGGCACACACCAACGCTCATCAGCAGCTGGTGTAAAGGGATAACGCAGCTTGAACCTACTCGGTACAGCAAAAGGCTTTTTTAAATTGCGCCATTGCTCATCAACCGCGCGCTGAAATTCCGCAGAGCAAGGAAAAACCTGCGATGTTTTGCGTTTCCTTTGCGTCCCATAAGAGGACATCAAAACAGGAGGACATGGTTCATCTTGCAAATGCAGCGTTTGCTTGATAGAAGCAACCAACTCATCCATGAGTGCAAGCTCTTCAGACGAGCCAGGGGGAGAATTATCAATCCCTTCCACCTCAGCCTCCCCGTCAGACCCCACAAGGTCTAGGGATGAGTGAGACCCGGAGAAGGGCACTCCAGCCATAGCAGTCCCATCGCCCTCTGAATCAGAGGAAATAGACACTCTGGGCCGTTTTGTGGATCGATCAGCCACCAGCATCTGCACTTGAGCAGCTAAGTTTGCCACAACAGTGGCCAGATCAGCCCCCTCGGGGGAAGCAGCAGCCCCTTGGCCCCCCACCAGGGTGGGAGGAAACTTGCAATCCTGAGAATCCATGCCCCAGTAAAGTTAGGAAAAAGGGAGTACTGCCCCTTTAAGATCGCGGCGAGCGTAGCCCACCGCACCCACTGAATACACCGACCCCCACAGGGACAAGAAACTGGGCAAGGAATACAGGAAAAAAGGGAAGATAAAAACCTGGAGAGATCACACAGGCTGCTGCACCGATCGCTGTCCCAGAGCAAAAGGAAGTGATGCAAGACTGACCGCCCCTATGAAGACTATGCAAGGCTACACAAACATGGCCGCTCGGCTGAGGATTCCTTGGGCAAACAGAAAATGGCGCCATGTGGCCTGATCGATCAACGCCAAAATGGCGGCGTTTGGCGCCAAAACGCTGTGCTTTACCACACAGGACCAGTCACCATGAAATTGCCGCAAAAAAATGGCGGGTTGCCGCAGCGATCGCCGCACAGCATGCCCAAAACCTGACTGCTTCATGCTGACACCCAGCAGAGCGGGAGAGCCCCCCCTTCACAGCCCACACACAGGCAGCAGGTCCACACAGGAACTGACAGGGAGCACAGCAGCCATACAGACATGCAGGGTCACACAGTCCCAGACTGACACCCAAAACAGACAGGTCCCCACATAGAGTTACACTTACCAGTCCGGATGGCGTGGGGAGCCTGCTCCAGCGACCAAACCGCTGCACTGAGGACAGGGAGTGTCACAAGCATGACGCAGTGGAACTGCGGTGCGAAACCGCAATGGCGTCCAGTGAGGTAGCCACCTCACCGATAGCATCCCTGCAGCGAACCGGGATGGGTCGTTCAATGTGCCAGGGCAAAACCTAAGCTGAACGCTCGATGGCCGGCTGGGAAGCCCCTGGCCCTGAGCCCTGGGATCCAGGGTGGCCAGACTGAGACCCAGCTCCGCACGATCATCTTCATCAGAAGAAGCTAACTAATGCTGAAAATAAACAGCTAAGTAAAAGAAAGAGAGAAAAACTCCAAATAAAATCAAAAAGAGAAAAGAAGCTGAGACTAAGAGCCCCAGCGCAGGAACAGCCCAACCTACTCCTGAGCTAGGCATTAGAAACTGAGTTGGAAATGCAGAAGGCAGGGAGGTATTGACTGAGGGGACCACCCCCTGGGGGTGGGATATGCTAAAAGCTTTGATATTAATATATTCTGTTGCCTAGCTACTCCTACGGAGCAAAGGTCAATAACCCCATTAGTGACGAATATGAAGAGGCGGCGACTGTCGGAGGACGAAAATACTAGCTAAAAAACCGCAAAAACAAACACTCCTCCCTATTGAAATGTATGGGAACTGCCTTAAAAACACCTAAAAAACGCCCCCACTATGTTTTTGGTGCAGTTTTTTGTCCCATGTTCTTTAAAAACTGCACCGCAAATGCTGCAAAAGCACAGAAAACACAGAGGCGTTTTGTTGGCAGTTTTGAAGTAAACTAGTGTAAGAGTGCCCTTGTTTGCAAACAGCCAGGAATCCCAGACAACATCATTGGCCAAATATGGTCATGAAAATATAAAGTTCATGACATCAAACAGGATTCTTGGCCCCAAGTTCACTCCAGCACTGGGGATCTGTCATGTAAAAGTGGGGAAGCATTGTCAGATGGTGGTAAATCGTGGCAACATCGGCAGGGAGCATTATTTACATTTTAATTTTATTTTTTGTAGAATGTAAATAAAGGGATTTTTCAAGATGTCAACAAAGTCTATTTACACTATTTTTTGGAGGAGTATGGGCACTAAACCACCTCTGTACTTATTTTGTGGGAGAGGTCAGATAAATAGGGGGGAATAGGCTCTCTTTTCTCAACATTGGGACAAGGTGCCGGGGGGGCTTTACCACCCCTTCCACCTTGCAAGCTTTTCTCTCAATGATGAAAAGCATATGGCCTTGTAAGGTAAAGGAAAGGAGATGCACATTAGCTGCCATCACGTATAACGACTACGCAGGTTGCCTGCCTGGATAAACATATAGAATAGTAAGGGAAACCCAATGCAGTCATCCCTCTTTTCTTTAAATGTCACTAACAGAACCGTGACCCACACTATTTGTGGGCTTCCCTTAGAATACCGCTTACTTCAGTCTAGAACAGGGATTCCCAAACTACGGGCCTCCAGTTGTTCAGGAACTACAATTCCCATCATGTCTAGTCATGTATGTGAATGTCAGAGTTTTACAATGCCTCATGGGATGTGTAGTTCTGCAACAGCTGCAGGGCCGTAGTTTGGGAATCCCTGGTCTAGAACATAGATATCAGATATTCTAGCCCCCCCAAAACAAAACTAGCGGAGAATAGCTTGTATAAGATCTGGAACCAATTTATCATAATATATTTCTTGAGGGATATTGTTCATATTAATTATTGTCCCAAGTGGAAGAGCCCCTTCAATCTCAACACAAACCAGAACCCAGGATAACAGGGGTAAAACAAAATGCTGAGTCCGGTGTGGTTGTACATTTAGTCTGATTAGTGCAGACCTGACTGGGGTTCTTGGTCACCCTGTGCCCCTAATAGACACAGGGTGACTTACACATAAGAGGGGCCGGGGAAGCTGGACAAAGTTTTTTCGACCTCTCTAAGTAATCTGGGTTCCAGGAGCCCCCACCCAAAGTGACTCCTGTCACAGTCACTTTTTAAGGGCTACAGTGCCTTGAAAAAATATTCATAACCATTTTCCACATTTTGTCATGTTACAATTAAAAACTTAAATGTACTGGCAGGAAAATGATAAATGACCTCAGCTCCGGAGGCAGCAGGTCTGCATATCACCAGTGCGAATTTTAGAACAGGTAGTAGTCCCTCCCCTCACAAACTATCCAATTGGCTGCCTCTGGAGCTCACTCACTGAGGTGTCACTGGGTTTACATCAGGATCTCCTACCTATCACAACGTTTGTGGGGCTATCATCTTTTTGGGACTTTTACATATGATTATTGGACAATTTTTTCACAGCGCTGCACTATTTTCTGCTTTAAGACTTGAAAAACGGAATTTTTGTAAAATCTTACCTGTAAAATTCCTTTCTCTGAGTCCTTCGACTGTCGCCGCCATCTTCATATTCGTCACAATGGGGTATTAGACTTTGCTCCCGAAGGAGTAGCTAGGCAACAGAATATGTTAATATAAAGGCTTTTAACATATCCCACCCCCAGGGGGTGGTCCCCTCAGTCAATACCCTCCTACTTCCTGTATCCATACTTCAGTTTCAGTGGAATAGCAGTAGAGTATACAACCAAACCCCAAAAGAGGGGTGGGGGCGGCGACTGTCGGAGGACTCAGAGAAAGGAATTTTACAGGTAAGATTTTACAAAAATTCCGTTTTCTCTTACGTCCTCCGACAGTCGCCGCCATCTTCATATTCGTCACAATGGGGACGTCCCAAAGCAGTGCAAACATGAGGGGTGGGAAACGCAGCCGCGCCTAAAGGCAACGCAGTCTCCACATCAGAGAAAAGAACCTTACCAAAGGAAGGAAACCAGCTGGGCAACAGGAGAAAAAACTTGCTCAACAGAAGCAATAACCCAGGAAAACAAATAACCTAGGGATAACAACATGTATCCCAAACAGCCAAGGAGCCCATACAAGGAGCTCTAAGGAACTGCCGCACTAAGAACCTTGCGGCCAAAGGAAGCATCTGCCGATGCCTGAACATCCACTCTGTAGAATTTCGTGAAAGTGTGCACGGTCGACCAAGTCGCCGCCTTACACACCTGGGCCACAGAAGCCCCATGCCGACAGGCCCAAGACGTACTCAGAGATCTGGTAGAGTGCGCCTTCACAGGCACAGGGGGAACTTTCCCCTTCAAAGCATAGGCCTGTTCAACAGTCTGTCTGATCCATTTGGCGATGGTAGAGGCCGACGCAGCCATGCCCTTCCGAGGTCCCTCAGGAAGGACAAACAAGGAATCCGACTTGCGGAAAGATTCAGTCGATTTTAGGTAAACCCTAATCGCCCGAACAACATCCAAGGAATGCAGCTCCACCTCCTTCGGATGTCTGGGCTTCGCGCAGAGAGAAGGCAGGACAATGTCCTCATTGATGTGAAAATCCGAAACTCTCTTCGGAAGAAAAGAAGGGTTAGGTCGCAAGACCACCTTATCCAGATGAATGACCAGATACGGAGACTTGCAGGACAAAGCTGCCAGCTCCGAAACCCTGCGAGCCGAAGTGATCGCCACCAAAAAAGCGACTTTTTTTGAACAACATGGACAACTAGATCTTCCTGATCTGTTCAAAGGGAGCATGTTGTAGCACGGACAGAACAAGATTCAAGTCCCAAGGAGGTAAAGGTTCCCTCCTAGGAGGGACCAGATGTCGCACCCCTTGAACAAAGGTACTAACCAAAGAGTTAGACGCCACAGGACGTTGAAAGAGAACGGCCAGCGCAGACACCTGACCCTTGACCGTAGCCAGCGCCAGACGCTGGTCGACACCCGTCTGAAGGAAGGACAACACCCTAGACACAGAGTATGTGCGAGGTGAAAACCCCCTGGACTCACACCAGGCAAAATAGGCCTTCCAAGTACGGTGATATACCTTCCCCGAGGAAGACTTCCTCGCGTTAATGTGTGAATGACCTCCGGAGAAAGACCCCTATCTTTCAGGACCTCAGTTTCAACAGCCAGGCCGTCAAAGCCAGCGACTGTAAAGCAGGATGGAATATCGGCCCTTGAGACAGGAGATCTTCTTGAAGAGGAAGACGCCAAGGAGCGTCGACCGCCAGGTTCACGAGGTCCGCGTACCAGGACCGGCGAGGCCAGTCCGGTGCCACAAGAATCACTGTGTGTGGTTCCGAGTTCAACCTGCGAAGGAACCTGGGCAGCAATTGAATCGGCGGAAACGCATACAGCAGCCGATACTGATGCCACGGGGCTACCAACGCGTCTGACGCGTCTGCCCGAGGATCGTGCGTCCTTGCCACGAACCTTTTCACCTTGTTGTTCAGACGAGACGCGAACAGGTCCACATCCGGAAGACCCCACTTCGCGCACAACATCTGGAAGACAGCCGGGTGGAGAGACCATTCCCCCTGATCCAGGGTCTGGCGGCTCAGATAATCCGCCTGCCAGTTCTCCACCCCCGGAATGTGTACCGCCGATATCGCCGGGACATGAGTCTCGGCCCAAGAAAGAATGTCGGCCACTTCCCGAGCCGCTCGGGCACTCCTGGTGCCCCCTTGGTGATTGACGTAAGCCACCGCCGTGGCATTGTCCGTCCGCACCGGAACCGGACAGCCGCGCAGCCTGTCCGTCCAACGTTGAAGGCAGAGATTTATCGCACGCAACTCCAGAATGTTGATCGGAAGGGAGGATTCCTCCTCCGACCAAGTCCCCTGGGCGGACAGAACGCCCAGAACACCACCCCAGCCCGACAGGCTGGCATCCGTGGTGATCACCGTCCATGAAAGAGGACGAAAAGACTTTCCCCCCCGACACCGCCGGGGACTGGAGCCACCACAGAAGATCCCTTCTGGTGCGATGGCTCAACGAAATCTGGATATCAAGAGATTGCGGACGCCCGTCCCACCTGGACAGGATCTCCGCTTAGAGACCCCTCGTGTGAAACTGGGCAAAGGGAATTGCCTCGAAAGCCGAGACCATCAGTCCCAGACACCGCATGCACTTCCGCAGGGATGAGCACGGAACGTCCCTGAGGGACTGGACTTCTCCCTGAAGAATCTTGAGTTTGTCGTCCGGTAGGAAGACCTTCGCTTGGACCGAGTCCAGGATCATTCCCAAATAGGGAAGACGAACCGACGGACACAACCAAACTCCTGTAGAGTCTGCACCGTGACGGACAGATCCGTCTCCAGACCCTGGCTGGTCGCAGACCGAACCAGAATATCGTCCAGATACCCCAGGACAGAGATGCCCTGGGCCCTTAACAAGGCCAGCAGTGGTGCAAGCACCTTGGTGAAAACCCGCGGAGCCGAAGCGAGGCAAAAAGGTAACGCCACGAATTGGTAGTGATCCTCTGCAATGGCGAATCGAAGGTACCTCTGGTGACCCTCGAAAATGGGGATGTGTAGGTACGCATCCTTCAAGTCGATGGAGGCCATGAATTCCCCCGGAACCAGGGCAGCCACCACCGACCGCAGGGATTCCATGCGGAACTTGCGAACCCGCACAAAGCGGTTCAGAGCCTTTAAGTCCAGAATTGGACGTACCTTGCCCTCCTTCCTGGGCACGGTTAACAGATTGGAATAGAACCCCCAAAATCTGTCCCGATGAGGCACCGGGACCACCACTCCCTGAGCCCTCAGGTCCCGCACCGCTAGGTGCAGATCCCGCAAACGCTCCGGAGACAGTTGAAGATTTGAGGGAAAAAATCTGCTCTCCGGCCGAGAGAGAAACTCGATCTTGTAACCAGATCGAACGATTTCCTGAAACCACCTGTCCCGAACACGGGTCAGCCATGGTTGTGGAAAACCGAGCAAGCGTCCCCCCACCCCAGAACCGGGTGAGGGCGCCCCTTCAGGCCGCACTGTTGTGGGCAGTGGATCCGGACTGGCCGGACTTCTGCTTACCTGTCCACGGCTTCTTTTGGGAGCCCTGACCTTTGAACGGCTTGCCCTTATAGTGCGGCCGAAAGGCACGAAAGGACCCCTGAGAGGGCCGAAAGGAAGCATGCTTCTTACCAGAAGCCGCCTTAGCCTTTTGGGATTGGGGCAAGAGCGTGCTCTTACCCCCTGTGATCCCCTTTATCAGAGTATCCAAGGATTTGCCAAAAAGGCGAGAACCGTCATAAGGTAGATTGGCTAAGGTCTTGCGCGAAGATTGGTCCACCGACCAACACTTCAACCAAACCAAACGGCGAGACAACACCGCCACACCGTGTACACGTGCGGCCAACGGGACCATATCCAAGTCCGCATCGCACAAATACATGACACCCTGATGGATTTGATCCACCATGTCCAATGTCGCCTGTGGGGCGGAATCAGCCACCAAAACGCGTCTAAGCACCTGCGTCCAACTCGCGACCGCCTGGGCCGCCATAAGGGAAGCAAACAGAGCTTTCAGCATAGAACCCATAATAGAATAGGTATGACGGGCAAGAGACTCCAGCCTCTTGTCTGTGGCATCCCGGAACACCGGGGTATCCTCAGCAGGAATCGCAGTGGACTTATTCAGAACCGCGATCGCGTGATCCACTGGAGGTGGTACACACCAACGCTCGTCAGTAGCGGGCGTGAAAGGATAACGCAGTTTGAACCTACTGGGTACAGCAAAAGGCTTGCGGATATTACGCCATTGTTCCTTAACAGCGCTCTGAAAATCATCAGTGCAGGGAAAAACCTGCGATGTTTTGCGTCTTCTCTTTGTCCCATAAGCTGCCAAGGCAGCAGGGGGACACGGTTCATCCTGCAAGCGCAGCGTTTGCTTGATGGAAGCAAGCATTTCATCCATGAGTGCAAGCTCTTCAGACGAGCCAGGAGGAGAATCATCCACCCCTTCAACCTCAGCCTCCACCTCGGACCCCACAAGATCCAGGGAGGAACGGGACCCTGATAAGGAGACCACGGCCATATCAGCCCCCGCACCATCACCCTCTGAACCAGAGGAAATTGAAGCTCTGGACCTTTTTGTGGATTGAGCAGCCACCAACATTTGCACCTGGGCAGCAAGATTAGCCACAATCACAGCCAAATCCCCCCCTGGGGGGGAAACAGCAGTCCCCTGGCTACCCACCAATGTGGCAGGAAATTTGCCCTCCTGAGAATCCATTGCCCCAAAAAAATATGCTGGCAAAGAAAGGGTTAACTGCCCCTTTAACAAGCGCGGCGAGCGCAGCCCACCGCCACACACACAAGCATAATGAGACCCCCACAGGGATAACACAGAACACAGGCAATGGATATAGGAAGACAGAAAGGTTAAAACCTGAGGAGACCCCTGCTGTAGCTGCCGCCTCGATCGGTGCACATCAGGAAAGAGGAAGTGATGCAATCAGGGCGCTCTGTTAAAGCCTATGGAAGGCTACAAGAAAATGGCCGCCCGCAGTGAAAACATGCGGCTGGGGCGAGTGCAGGCAAAATGGCGCCGTTTGGCGGCGAAAACGCCGCTCCCCCGCTCTGTGATGTACTACAAAACACCACCCATGTAAAAAACATGGCGGATCGCTGCAGCGACCGCTGTATAGTGCCCCAACATGACCAAAAGCATGCCCCACAGCACACAACCCTTCACACAGTACACAGGCAGACACACAGTGCCACACAGCCCCCCCCCCCCTGCAGCCCACAGCGTGCAGGCAGAATGACAGGGAGCCAAACAATGTGAACAGAGGCAGGTTACACAGTCCCAGACTGACACCCCCCCGACAGACAGGTCCCCACATAAGTACACTTACCTCCTAATGGCGTGGGGAACCCGCACAGGCGAACAAACCGCAGCACATGAGGCAGGGAGAGTCGCATCCAGGACGCACTAAACCGGGGTTAAGAAACCGCACAGCGTCCAGTGAGGTAGCCACCTCACCAAGCATCCCTGCACCGAACAGGGATGGGTCGTTCACTGTGCCAGGAGCGATACCTGGCTGAACGCTCGATGGCAGGCCGGGAAGCCACTGACCCACAACCTGCGACCAGGGGGATCAGCCCGAGACCCAGCCCGCACGAATCCTCTTCATCAGAAGAACTAACTAACGCTGAAAAAATAACAGCTAAGTAAAGCAAGAGAAAAAACTCAAAGAAAATCAAAAGAGAAAAGAAAAGCTGAGACAAAAAATGCCCCAGCATAGAGACATCCAGCTACTCCTGACAAGCTAGACATTGAAACTGAAGTATGGATACAGGAAGTAGGAGGGTATTGACTGAGGGGACCACCCCCTGGGGGTGGGATATGTTAAAAGCCTTTATATTAACATATTCTGTTGCCTAGCTACTCCTTCGGAGCAAAGTCTAATACCCCATTGTGACGAATATGAAGATGGCGGCGACTGTCGGAGGACGTAAGAGAAATTGCTGTTCAGACACTCTCTATCCAATCTGACAGAGTTTAAGCTATTTTGCAAAGAAGAATGGGCAAACATTTCACTCTCTAGATGTGCAAAGCTGGTAGAGACATCCCCAAAAGACTTGCAGCTGTAATTGCAGTAAAAGGTGGTTCTACAAAGTATTGACTCAGGGTGGCTGAATGCAAATGCACGCCACACTTTTCAGATATTTATTTGTGGAAAATTCTGAAAACCATTTATAATTTTCCTTCCACTTCACAATTATGTGCCACTTTGTGTTGGTCTATCACATAAAATCCCAAAAAATACATTTACGTTTTTGGTGTAACATGACAAAATGTGGAACATTTTAAGGGGTGGGAAAACTTTTTCAAGTCACTGTATATTTTACTGTTCTGAAACACCTTGTGTAGCTTTAAGGACCCTCCTTGGCAGCACCCAGCTCTTTATACCCTTTTTCAACAGAAGCGTGCAAAAGCTGCTAAATTCAGGGTTTGTGGACCTCCTGCTACTTTTCCTGAACCTGGCTCAAACAAGACCTGGGCAGATTCATTCATCCCTACTCACAGGTTTGCTGTGGTGTTATTAGATCATGTGGATATACAGTGAGGGGTACTGGGCAGAAAGGCAATGTCTACTCTATATCTCCATGCTACAGATTTTTTAGTGTTGAAAATTCCCCATCAAATGATGTTAAAACAACAACCCAAATCACTGAGTGTTATTTTGCAAACTCTTGTTACTCAGTGATGTTATGGTTGTACTCGGCTGTGGGCCACAAATGAAAAATGTGGTTCTTAGGGATTTCCAAAGAAACCACACAAGTCAGAGACATGACTAGACTATGACAGGGAACAAGGCTTCATTGCTATAAGCATGCTCTCTAAGTGCTCTGTAGATGGGATTACTGGCTATAATAG
The DNA here is from genome assembly GCF_965119305.1 of Pelophylax lessonae. NCBI lineage: Eukaryota > Metazoa > Chordata > Amphibia > Anura > Ranidae > Pelophylax > Pelophylax lessonae. The sequence continues at coordinate 594,869,784 of NC_138770.1, read as the reverse complement.
GATGTGGTTTACCTCCATCTCCATTATGTTTTATGAAAATGGATAAAATAATAATTAAGGTTTTAATTTAACATTTACAAAAAACCCTAATATGTGAGATTAAAGTTTTATGATAGCAGCTTTGGTGTATTGCCAAGCCTAAGTATGTATAGGCAGAAATAAAATTGCTTAGCTGATCCACTCTGCTCGGCATGATTGTCTAATTATGTCTGGCTACAATGCAATGTCAAATGATAAAAGGAACATAAAGAAAAAAAGGAACCCAGGGAAAACCCTAAAACCAAAGATCAGACACAGTATATGAATACCAAAAATAAAATCAAAATAATTAAATCTGGAAAAAAAAAATATCTTTTTATGCTCAACAGAGTTACTTTCAAGGGAAAATGGTGGAGGAAATTAAAATTCTGGGGTCCCCATTCAATAATTTTCGTCTTTACACCCCTGTCTTGGCATCCTCCTGATATCATCTGATCACTGGACAACTCATCAGTAGTGGGATTATCTATTGACCCCTTGTCCATTAAGAAGGAAGGTGACACGGAAAACTAATACAAAATAGGGCAGGTCAAAAAAGTACGGCAGGGATGCCCAGATTAGAAGGCTGGCTGAAGAGAATCACCAATCTTTTGGTACAGTTTACAAGTGTGTTTTACAGCTTTGTACTGAGGTATATGTATATATGTGGTTCCCTTGAATGGCCACATAAAATAACTACAGTAAAAAAAAAAAAAAAAAACAGTTCTACAACTCTTTTAGGGTCCATTCACACCAGATGTGATGGCATGCTATGATCAAAGCATGCCAGCACATATACATTGTATATGCAATGTATTTCAATAGGAGCAGTTCACACCAGTGTGTTAAGCTGATTGGTACTGCCCTCATAAAATGTAGAACATGCCTCACTTTTTGCAGTGTGTGTGTATACATGTGTAAGCGCACTACAACGCAGTATACGAATGCATGGAGCTTTGAGGAGGCCATACATGGATCAAAATTAGTCTGGTTCAGCAAAGACCAGCTACATTTCAAACCAGGTATGGGCAGGCTGGTTGTACAGAAGTCGATACAACCAGCCTGTTGGCTTATTCCAGAATGATAAGTGGCACCGGCTATAGCCAGCAACATTAGTCAGTGTGTGACAATGACTGGGAAGTCTCCCCCCCCCCCCCCCCTGTTGTCAGAACACAATAGCACAGCAGGAGCATGGAAATTGGATATTCTTTTTTTTTTTTTTTTTTTTTTTTGTTTAACCCACTGGTTAAATGGAAAAAAAAATATTTTTTTTTCAGCTAGAGCAGCTAGACCCTTGCTCAGAGCTTCTTAACCAGGGTTCCTCCAGAAGTTGCTAGAGGTTTCCTGAAGAGTAACCACTGACACCAATGATCCTTTTAGCTATCTGTATAGCTATTCTTCTAAATTACAACAAATGTAAGGCGCATTCTTCCCATTGACCATCACACTAATGTACTGTGAGCTGTATATATATTATTAGCAGGGTTTCCCTGAAGACAAAAAGTTATTTCAAGGGTTCCACCATGTTGAAAATATTGAGAAAGGCTGCCCTTGCTTATGATCTGCTTGCATATAGTCTGTTGCATTCTAACCTGCTTGGGTTTCTCAGCACTACATTAAATCTTTCCAAGTGCAAAGAGTTTTGCAGCCCACAGTCAGTTGATGAACGATGTAGATTCTAAGTGAAAATCGCATTTTATGACTTTGTAATGTAAACACATACATTTTCATATAGGTAATCAGTTTAAAGAAGACATTTTATTAATCTGTTATAGGACATTGTCTAATATGTATTGTCTGCCCTTGCAAATTTATCCTCCCTCCAGTCGCCTACTACACTGCAATGCACACACTAATTTAGCCATTAGAGGTCATCCACATTGTGGAATACTGAGAACCCAGCACAACGCCAAATTGAAACTCAAATGAAAGCGGAGTTCCGGCCATGAAATTTGTTTTTCAATAAAAATAACTGGGGGACAGTCAGGGCTAGTACATTCCACAATGGATAGCCTCTGTACTGTTCCGGTTCGCACTTACCTGCAAGAAGAAATACTTACTTATAAAATTTCTTCTGCAGCGCTGCCATCTAGGATGTGGGCAGCTGAAGCCAGCACGTCCTCTTCTGCGTCCTCTTCCGTGTCCTCTTCTCCCAGAATGCGCCTGCACCGGCCCCGCTTGTCACTTCCGGTGCGTGCGCGTCATCCCTCCACAGCTTCTGGGCATGCCCAGAAGCTATTTAGCAGGGAATGAGGCGCCGCACCGGAAGTGACGAGCAGGGCCGGTGCAGGCGCATTGATTCCTGGGAGCGATGACGTTCAGCTCCCAGGAATTAGTGCAAAGGGGAAGTGACGGCGCGGGCCGCGGCCGCAGAGGGAGGAAGTGGAAGAAAGGTGAGTATATTTTTCTTCAATAACAAGGTAAGTAAACAAAAAAAAAATCGTAACTATCCATTTCTTGTTCAGTGACCAATAACAAGCGGATGGATCAAAATCGATTATGCCCATTTTGTGGCCGGAACTCCACTTTAAGGACTATATGTGTGTGACCTGGGCAGTCTGGGGGAACAAATGCTGCTTTGCACAGCATTAAAATATTATACATTAACTCCAATATCTCTAAGGACAACAATGAAAGTTCCCGATAATATCCAAAACTACAAAAATAAACATTTTTGGCTTTAGATGTACTTTAATATCCTACACAGTATATAAAATGGCATTACTTAGTATCAAACCGACTTATGAAACATGAAAAACACAGACATTCTTTGTGGAACAACATTAGAGCCGAAAAATATAACCGCTGGAATCAAATGAACTTGAGCGCTATTTTATTCCCCCCCAAAAAAAAAACACAACAGTAAATCTACTTAGATTAGATATAAAAGCCAGCTATCTGCAATATTGTAAAGTGTGAAATTCATCGCCTACAGCATCTGTTCCTAATCCTTATTTTACCATTTAAAAGATATGCAATGTTTTGAATGTGAAGCAAGCATTTCATTTGGCCAAGACCAGCTAAGGGGTTTCTGGGAGTGCATGAACTAAAGTCAGATATCAGGAATGACTATGTTGGAAGGCTCATGCTTTGAATGTGGTTAGCCTTTTACTCTTTGAGGGTAACATATACGTAGGTCATGCTGGATCTGAACGGTACCATTCTTATGGAATGCATTTAGCCTCTTATCACACTCACGTCTCATAGCCAAGTTCAATAAGTGAACTGCAAATGCTATCTAGTAATAACTGCAATTAGTTCAGAGCCAGGAAATCCACTAAATTTTGTTTTATATAAGCCCCTCCGAAACATATTCAGTAGACTTTCAGGGCTAGTTTCCACTAGTGCGACTTGCTGTGCGACTTGACACATGTCAAGTCGCACAGCAAGTCAAAAGCCATTCGTTTCAATGGGGCCCGTTTTCACTGCCGCGACTTCAGTTGCGGCGACTTCAAAAGTAGTTTGTGCACTACTTTTGAGCCGACTTCAGTGCGACTTCCCTCTATAATGAGGGACAAGTCGCACTGAAAGCCGCAGTTTACTTTCACTACTAAGTCGCGCTAGAAGCAGCACGACTTCGTAGCCGCGGTAGTGGAAACGGAGACTCAAGGTTTCTAGGCTGAGCAGCAGCTTCTTGTTAAATGATTGTCGACTGCACAACCTGCACAATGTAAATGGTTTGGGCAATTTACTGCTGGACCTAGGTAGCTCTTGGCCTTCACCTTTAAAAGCTCCTCTCTGAAGATGAGGAAACCATTGAAGTGACACTAAACAATGTTCTTATTCTCTAAAAATAATCCATACAAATTGACTACTTAATGGCCCTGTGATCTATTTTTCATGAAATATTTTCTTACTATTTTTCCTGTCTCCTTGTAGCACCCTGCATAAGCTCTCGGAACTCTCCTCTTTTCCCTCATTTACTTTTCTTTGAAATTTGCTCTGCATGCTAGTTGTGGTCATGTACACTGCTCTATGCACACAACAAACCCCATTGTCCACAGTCTATCTCTGGAGCAGGTAAGAGAGGGTGGCTACTTTCCTACTTACAGTTGGATAATGGAGAACAAATGTAGCCACCCTCTAACAGGAAGTCCGATCACAGCAACAAAAAAACAAAACAAAAAGAATTTGGAGATTTGGAGCAGACTGAGAGCAATAGAAGGTACTATTTTGAATTAAGATTACAGGCTTGAACAGAATGTTTTTTTTTTGTTTTGTTTTTTTAAAACAGAGCTTAGTGTCACTTTGAGTCTAACAATTTAGAGAATAAAGAACACTGCAAAAACATGTGCAGTACAGGGCTGTTATCTCCCATGTGGAAGCACTGCCTCTTGAAATCCACTATAGCCTGTGTCCTTATGCTTTTATAGGAGTCGGAGAATTCATCAATCGAGATGTGAAAACATTGGTATTGGCACAAAAGGAAGGGTTTGGGACCCACTAAATCTGCTGATGGACAGATAAAAGACAAAAAAGGACATAATCTCTACATGTAATGTAAAGTCCATAAATGTGTCCAAAGGAGAATGTCCATAGTAAGCAAAGTCCATGCACAGCTCACTTGGGAGGCAGCTCTGTATACATTAGGGGCATCCGTTCACTTCCGGGAAGTGACGTCAGAAGAAGGCACCCGTGCGTTCCACGGCCAGAGTAAGTGCTGCAAACCACTGGCAGTGTCCCCAGAAGCCATGACCGCTAGAACTCTCACTCAATTGATGGGGATGATTTTTCACTATGCCTACCATGGTTTTCTGCCCTGCTGTTTCCTATGTTTGTGAGTACCATCACTTATGTTTTTATTAATAAAGCCCTTCATGCTGCACTTAGTTGGGCGCCTATGCTCTCTCCCTATCAATCAAGATGTAACATCCCACCCACTGTTATTTTTTAGTTACTGGGCATGGAGGAGGAGGGAGGGACTGGGCTGTCATTTAGGATATGTATACATGCCCAAATGTGTAATGTCAATACCATGTGAATTTACTAGCTCAGCTAAAACCAGGAAATTTCCTCTCCAGCAATAAAGACCAAACTGAGCATGTGCAGCTGAACTACACTTACTGTGCTAATCTTGACTTGTCCAGAGTTACCGTGCAGGAGGGGGAGGATCTGTGCATACAGGATCACACAGCCTTTCTAATACAATGCAGATGATTAATCACTTAAGTTACACAGTGAGTATAACAAGCATGCTATTCTGCATCTACAGACAGATTTTACGGTTGTGGGTTTAGTAACACGTTACCAAATAAAAGCTTTTACAAATTTTAAGTGATTGGGTTTGTATCTACTTTAAAGCAGCAGAGACAGTAGGTTGTATTCTCGGAGTTAGCTCATATGAAGAATATCCATACTTAAAAGAGATAGAATGTAGCTATAATCCTGCTTAGGTGTTTGAAAGCAGCATATCAAATATTCCGATCCTCTATTGGACTGTACAGTCCACAAGGTCCACATTAAAAAGTTTTCAAAGTGTACTTCATGCATGCACTGCTTTTGTCCTGAAACTGCTATGAGCTTAAGTACGCATGACTTAAGTTCATCTGTTAAGATTTTACTACTTTGTCCCTGTTAAGGATGTTTTACCACAAATGCCTGTCACTAAAACAGAAAGTGAAGGAAAGTATTTCCAATAAGAAAACTTACAGCAATAAAACCAGACACAGGGGTTCCAACCCTTCCTACTATTACAAATAGATTAATAAAATAAAGATTTTCGAGTTTGAGATGAACCTTATAGATACACAAGACCATACAAACCTTAGCTTTGCCATCCTGAGCGGACATATATCCAACACACATACTCTCTGTTGTATGACTCCACAGGAACTCCACTACAAAGGACAACCAAGAATTAGAACATGCATGGTTCCTAAAACAACCAACAGTATCAAGAAATACAGTTGATGAAAGCTCAACATAATTGGACTACAAAACAGAAGTGCATGAAAGCAAAGTATTTTACCCAGCAGAGCCTGTTTATCCCCTGTGGAGTCTATCTTTGAGGAACACCTGCATGACCGAAGCACAATTACGCCACCTAGGATGCTGTCTTCATTAGCCAGAAAAGGAGAGCCTAGAAGAAATCCATTCAGTTTGGTAAAATATAATATCATCAACAAAAAAGTGCAAAACTAATCAAAGCAGTGAAATTTTACAAAACATTCACAAAAAATGTCATAACCTTTTTCAAAAGCAACAATGTACAGGAAATTCCTAGTGTATAGCGTAGCTACCTAAAGCTGGATACCCACTATACAATTTTCTTCAAAAGTTTTCCTTTAGATTTAACAAAACCATATAATATGGAGGTCAAACCTAAACACTTTGTAAACAATTAACAGGCCCTTACGCTACATAGTTGAAGGTAAATCTAAAGCAAATCGAACAGCAAAAGTTTTATAGTGTGTATTCAGCTTTACAGTTCTACAGACATACTCCAAAAGACCTGTAAAGCTGCAGGTAACTGCGCTCTTCAGCATTAGTGTGTAAACATAACCTCTGTCATGGGTACAGTACTAATTGCAAAATCTGGGCCCACAATAGACACTTGTCACATGTATAAAGGGTAACTCAGCAAACAAAGAAAAAACAATACAGCGTATACAACTGCGACACAAATCATATTGTGATTGAATGTTATTAAAAATGACCTTTCCTTTTTAATCTGCAGCTGTTGTAATTTTCTGAAAATGCAATGCAATATGGCTACCTGGAGGTGTTCTGTACACAGAATGTGTACTGACCACACCCCAGAAACATAATTTCCTGCTTCTGTGATTGGCTCACCAATTTTCCCAGAAGTCTGCCTAAGATACAAGTCAGATTTCTGGCATCCCCTGCAACAAAAATGTAATTTTTGGCGAGATACTCCCAACAGGAACACGTCTAAAAGGGACGCAGGCCCAGCAGACTTCCTCATTAGAGCCCTGCAGCGGTCACAGCTAATAGATAATTATGAAACCACTCCTATTAGACCCACTCAGCACAGAGGAACAAACAGTGATTTCTTCAGAATAACAAAAGGTAGGAATCTGCAACAAAGCCCGATAAAATCCCTGCAACATACAGAGATCACCCAGAGGGGAATGTTTTTTTTCTCAACAAAAGTGGAGTTACGCTTTAAGTCTGCCAAGTTACATAAAAAAAAAAAAAAAGAGTGCAGGAGTGAGTCCTGCATTCGGTAAAAAAATAAAATAAAAAAAGATATACCTCTAACCTCCCATCACCCTCACTAAGAGTTTTGTTAATATTTGGCAGCCTATTGCAGATTATTTTAGTCTTTGCATTATCTCCAGGTCCTGCATACTGGCATTTGATATACAGAGCACTGATGACAATCTTTAGAGAATCTATCCCTTTAGTAAAACAAAAGATGCTGACAAGTATGAAGAGCTGCACAAACCTGCAGCAACTCTCAGTTCCTCCAGCTTCATCTGAAGACTGACTGTTCTGACAGGCAAGATTTGCTCACCCCCTTCCTGCCTATGGCTCAAATCTACCCACAATTGGTGCAGACCATGATAGTGGCCAAAAATACTGTAGGAATCTAGGAAGGTGTAAAATCAGGGCTTTCAGGTGAACAAGGGGGGGGGGGGGGGGTGTTTGAGGGGTGAAGTTTGCCTTCTCCCTCACACCTCCTACATATTCTGGCCAGTGAGGTTGCCTATAAGACTGATGGGTCAAAAACAGTGTATGGTGCTGGGGCTCAGTGGCAAGCTCCATCAGTAGTGCCTGCAAGTGTAAAGCTAGATACACACTATACAACTTGTGTTATTCGATTTCCTTTAGCTTTATCCTTACTATGTAGTACAAGGGCCTGCCTGACTGCATACAAATTGAAAGTGTTTAGGTTTGACCTCATATTATATGCTTTTGGTAAATCTAAAGGAAAAAAATCTAAAGACAATTGTATAGTGTGTATCCAGCTTAAGAGTTTTACCTGTCGGAACAGCTTGAAATTCAACTGTGGCAGTGAGGTTTGGGAGGCTCCAACGGTGAAGTCAATATGTCCATCACTTGATAATGCTCGGGCTAAGCAATTGGCTGCTAGACCTGAGCACTGTCACAAGGGTGGAGGTCACATGCTCCCCTATAGAAGGCGCATGGGTATAGTCACAAGCTGAGGTGGTGGAAGGAGCAGTGGGGGAGTGCTAGTAAGGTATCAGTGAGGCTCCTATACACATCCGTAAGTGACAATGTCTCTTAACCACTTAAGGACCAAGCCTATTTCTGACACATGTTGTTTACAAGTTAAAAACTGTATTTTTTGCTAAAAATATACTTAGAACCCCCAAACTGTATATATATTTTTAGCAAAGACTCTGGAGAATAAAATGGCGGTCCTTGAAATATTTTTTGTCACGCGGTATTTGCGCAGCGGTCTTTCAAATGCAATTTTTTTGGAAAAAAATACACTTCACTGAATTTAAAATAAACTAATCAGTAAAGTTAGCCCAATTTTTATCAATAATATGAAAGATGATGTCACCCTGAGTAAATAGATACCCAATATGTTGCGGTTTAAAATTGCGCAAATTCGTGGAATGGCAACAAACTACAGTACTTGAAAATCTTCATAGTTGGTGCTTTAAATCATTTTAACAGTTACCAGTTTAGATTTACAGAGGAGGTCTTTTGCTAGAGTTATTGCTTTCCCACTGATGATTGCGGAAATACCTTACATGTGTGATTTGAAAACCGTTTACATTTGCGGGCACGACTTACGTATGCGTTTTCTTTGATGCGAGAACACACGGGGACAGGGGCGCTTTACATTTTTTTTTTTATTTATATAAATTTTTTTTAACAATGTTCCTTAAAAAAAATAAAAATCTGATCACTTTTCTTGCCATCACAAGGAATGTAAAAATCCCTTCTGACAGTAATAGGCAGCGACAGGTACTCTTTATGAAGGGATCTGGGGTCTAAAAGACCCCAAACCTCTCCAATGCACTTCAAAATATTCAAATGGTATTTTTGAATACTGTCAGTTTTGTTAAATCAGCGCCGTTAGCAGCCGAGTAAACCGGAAGTGACGTTGTGACGTCACTTACAGGTGACTTGACCTGATTGAAGTGGAATCCGGCTTCTTTCGGGACGTTAACCAGCTGATTGCTCGGGTCTCCCAGTGGGACGGGAGACCCGGGCAGAGCGGCGGAAGGCGGCAGGAGTGGGGGGGGGGGGGTGCCCTCCTGCTCCCTAGAATAACAGCGGAGCGGCTGCTGATCGACATGGGTTGTTATCACCAGAAACTTGACCGCCGGCTCTAAAAAACGGTACCCAGGCATCACCCCCCGTACAACCACTTCTTCAAGCCATTATATAGGTACGTCGGTTTGCAGGAAGTGGTTAATCATATGCACGCATGAGATTTAAGGAAATCAAGTCATAAGAAGAGTGTAGGGCTTCTATCTTAAAAGATTTTAGCTGTCTGGCTGGCATGCAGATTGAATGACTTGAGAATATTTTCAACCACTGAATTGGAACAGTCATGCATAAGGTCTGGTTCACACCAGACGCAGTCTGATGCATTTTTACTCTGCATCAAAGATACACAGTGTTTTCCATGTATTCCAATGGTCCTAGTTCACACTAGTGTAGTGCATTCCAGTGCAGTGAATAAAATTAGAACATGCCACATTTTTTATGCATGGAATGCATCTGGAATGTGGCAAAATGCATGAAACATGCACAAGAATGAATACGACCTAAAAAGTAGGAAAAACGCATAAAAAAAAAAGTGCATGCAGAAATGCAGCTGGAATGAAGACATTGTGGTGTGAACTGGCCCTAAGACCTGTTTCACACAGCTTGTATAAGAACAGTGTGAACAGCAAGCTTTTACAAAGCATTTGCAGAGGTTTCAGCAAGCCTTGTTGAAGCGTTTAAAGTACTATTCAGCTCCAGTTTGTAAATGTTGAACACAGACCCTAATCGGAGTGCTGATTGCCACTTTAAACAAACTGCTAGCAGGCTTCTGCACAACTTGAAGCTTGTAGATATCCTGTTGAAGTCTGCTAGCACTTTGTTAAAAGTGACAATGAGCACTCCCCATTAGGATCTGTGTTCAACATTTTCAAACAGGAGCTGAAGGGCACATAAAGGCTTAGAGAAAGCAGCTTGAAGTTTGTCAAAAGCTTTGCAAAAGCTTGCTGAATGCTCTATAAAAGCTTGCTGTTCACACTGCTCTTATAAAAGCTGAAGCCTGTGTGAAACAGACCTAACTTTGGACTTTACTTGCTGAATGCTTGAGGCCTGCAATTCAGAAAGTACTGAAGCCAGAGCAACCATTACTTTTAGTCAGAAAATGTCAGCCTATCTATTTTTCTTATGACAATTTTCTTAAAGCCTCTTGAAGAAAAGTCCATCATTTAAAACTCCCTGATTTCAACAGAGGGGATGATTATCAAAGGGTTAAAACTCAGGTTCTCATGCAATTCAAATATTTAAGTGTAGTCTAGGCCCTAGAAGCGTTCTTTATAGCGATACGTTTTCTGATTTTAGAATTTTGCTCTCAACAGGGTACTGGTGGAGTCAGTTAAAAGTCATTTTCTTAAACTGGGCCAGCTGTGTATCATGTAGAGGGAGAAAGCAGAAAAGTGCCTCCGCCAAGAATCAAAGGAATGATTGGGCTAGCTGCAATTTAGTAAATAAAATTCCCAGAAATATGGACTAATGCATAGAACATTCAGGGGCCTTGCAGTTCATGTGAAATAAGAGATGAGGGCAAATGATGAATGGGACTGTTGCATGATGTGGATAGTATTAATCCGGGCACAAAGACATCACTATTCTCCATGCGTTGAATTGTACAGCAGGTGATTATACTGACAAATATATTTGGTGCATTGTTCCTTACAAAGCTCGTCATAGCAGGAATCAAGATCAAAGAAGTTATGTTGTGAATTTAACCCCGGCTCACAGAAAGAGAAGTAAATGTGACAGTGCTATGCGCCTCCTTTGGAGAAGATGATCTACTTGCCAAGATAAAATAAAAAGGAACTTTTAAGATGAACAGAATAACTGAACTGGAGGTCATACGAGATTTAGGAAGAGTATGTAAACTTTATCAAGAACAGCAATGAGTAGGGAAGACAGAAAAAATGTAATAAAAAAACAGGAATTTTACTTGCCTGTAAAATCCTTTTCTTGGAGCACAGTACAGGACACAGGCCTCTATTAACCGCTTCTCATCTGACCAAAGTACAAAAATGGCTGAAAGGGAAGACACCTGAACATCCACATGGTATACTTCTCAAATGTGAAAACAAAACCCCAACAGATGCCGGTTGCTGAAAACCCCAAAATTTCAACTAAATAAGTTAAGCGAGGCTTAACAGGGAAAGGATAATTCCTATCCTTCAAGGCTTAAGACATAGTCATAACCTGCCTAATTCCACCTAAAAGGTGGACGAGGATACAGGACCTTCTTTGCAAGAGATTTTGGGCTAGGGTTGCCACTTCATCCCTTTAAACCAGGGCACACATTATTTACACATGTTCTGTGGCTGATTAAGGTGGTAATTAAACTCACTCAGTGCCTTATGTGCATTATATTAGCCTCAGAACCTGTGTAATTAATATGTGTAGGGATGAGGTGGCAACCATACAGTGCCTTGCGAAAATATTCGCCCCCCTTGAACTTTTCGACCTTTTGCCACATTTCAGGCAAAAGGTCATGACACAATCATGAAGTGGAACAAATTTTATTGGATATTTCAAACTTTGTTAACAAATAAAAAACTGAAAAATTGAGCGTGCAAAATTATTCAGCCCCTTTACTTTCAGTGCGCAAACTCTCTCCAGAAGTTCAGTGAGGATCTCTGAATGATCCAATGTTGACCTAAATGACTAAAGATGATAAATAGAATCCACCTGTGTGTAATCAAGTCTCCGTATAAATGCACCTGCACTGTGATAGTCTCAGAGGTCAGTTTAAAGCGCAGAGAGCATCATGAAGAACAAGGAACACACCAGGCAGGTCCAAGATACTGTTGTGGAGAAGTTTAAAGCCGGATTTGGATACAAAAAGATTTCCCAAGCTTTAAACATCCCAAAGAGCACTGTGCAAGCGATAATATTGAAATGGAAGGAGTATCAGACCACTGCAAATCTACAAAGACCTGGCCGTCCCTCTAAACTTTCAGCTCATACAAGGAGAAGACTGATCGGAGATGCAGCCAAGAGGCCCATGATAACTCTGGATGAACTGCAGAGATCTACAGCTGAGGTGGGAGACTCTGTCCATAGGACAACAATCAGTCGTATACTGCAGTGGTCCTCAACCCTGGTCCTCGGGGCCCACTAACAGGCCAGGTTTGCAAGATAACTGAAATACATCACAGGTGAAATAATTTGCTGCTCAGTGATTGCAGTATTCTAGTCTGCATCTCCCCAAGGTAATACTTAAAATCTGGCCTGTTAGTGGGCCCTGAGGACCGGAGTTAAGGACCACTGGTATACTGTACAAATCTGGCCTTTATGGAAGAGTGGCAAGAAGAAAGCCATTTCTTAAAGATTAGTGGTGCACCGAAATTTCGGCCACCGAAATTTTCGGCCGAAAATGGGCTTATTCCATTTCGGCCGAAATAGGGTTAAAAATGCCGATAGTAAAGATGGCCGCCGCGAGCGCAGCGCAAGTTTCAAAAGACCCGCCTCTGGCCGTCCTTTCCTTTCTAAAGACCCGCCTCTGGCCGTCCTTTCCTTTCTAAAGACCCGCCTCTGGCCGTCCTTTCCTTTCTAAAGATCCGCCTCTGGCCGCCGGCAGCCCGCCTCCCGGTGATGTCACTACTACTAAGATCTATGCATGAATGAACTAACAGACCCGGCGGGCGGGTGAGCGGCCGCTAATAGCTGTAACTAAGTAAGCTCTTCACCTTGTTATCAGGCAGGTATCTCCGCTGACATGGAAGTGAAGTGCTTACTTAATTATAGCTATTAGCGGCCGCTCGCCCGCCCGCCGGGTCTGTTAGTTCATTCATGCATGCATAGATCGTAGTAATAGTGACATCACCGGGAGGCGGGCTGCCGGCGGCCAGAGGCGGGTCTTTTGAAACGAAAGGACGGACACCGGAGGAGCTGCGAGTAAGGACTCGGAGATGGAATCATTGGGATGGGGAGGGACATTTTAAGTAAGTACATGCTGTTTTTATTGAATCATTTTACCAAAAAAATATTATACTACGGAAAGTTCATATAACGGAAGAAATTGAGGAGGAAACCCAGGATCATTGCAGATGGAATACATTTATTTTAAAGACCCAAAAGCCAGATAAAGCATTTGGAGGTCCCCTAGACATGAGCAGATATACACAGATCAACATACAAAGCTATGCAATGCTATGCTGTTACCTTACAGCAGTAAGGTGAGTGGCCTGTGAGCACTTAGTTGTTATTACATTGAAGATTTAGGCAGGGGGGGGGGCGCTGAGCCAAGGGGGGAGGGAAGCTGAGGCGAGGTTACCAATGGTATCTAGTATTATGCAGCATGAGGGGGTTAATGTATTGCCACTGCTGGTCACTGATGCATTAGTGACCGATCAGTGACAGTTAATTAACCCCTTTGTGCTGCATTAGTTCACCAGTATCAGTGCAACCAGTGTTAATTAACACTGATACTGGTTGCACTAATGCAGCACAAAGGGGTTAATTAACTGCCACTGATCGGTCACTAATGCACCAGCAGTGGCAATACCTTAACCCCTCATGCTGAATACAAATACCATTTGGGGAAAAAAAGTCATTTTCGGTTTTCGGCCAAGGGCATCCTGCATTTTCGGTTTCGGTTTCGGCCCAGAATTTTCATTTCGGTGCATCCCTATTAAAGATATCCATAAAAAGTGTTGTTTAAAGTTTGCCACAAGCCACCTAGGAGACACACCAAACATGTGGAAGAAGGTGCTCTGGTCAGATGAAACCAAATTTGAACTTTTTGGCAACAATGCAAAACGTTATGTTTGGCGTAAAAGCAACACAGCTCATCACCCTGAACACACCATCCCACTGTCAAACATGGTGGTGGCAGCATCATGGTTTGGGCCTGCTTTTCTTCAGCAGGGACAGGGAAGATGGTTAACATTGATGGGAAGATGGATGGAGCCAAATACAGGACCATTCTGGAAGAAAACCTGATGGAGTCTGCAAAAGACCTGAGACTGGGACGGAGATTTGTCTTCCAACAAGACAATGATCCAAAACATAAAGCAAAATCTAAAATGGAATGGTTCACAAATAAACATATCCAGGTGGATAGAGGATTGGCCATAGAATGGCCAAGTCAAAGTCCAGACCTGAATCCAATCGAGAATCTGTGGAAAGAACTGAAAACTGCTGTTCACAAACGCTCTCCATCCAACCTCACTGAGCTCGAGCTGTTTTGCAAGGAGGAATGGGCAAAAATTTCAGTCTCTCGATGTGCAAAACTGATAGAGACATACCCCAAGCGACTTACAGCTGTAATCGCAGCAAAAGGTGGGCTACAAAGTATTAACTTAAGGGGGCTGAATAATTTTGCACGCCCAATTTTTCAGTTTTTCATTTGTTAAAAAAGTTTGAAATATCCAATATATTTCGTTCCAACTTCATGATTGTGTCCCACTTGTTGATTCTTCACAAAAAATTACAGTTTTATATCTTTATGTTTGAAACCTGAAATGTGGCAAAAGGTCGAAAAGTTCAAGGGGGCCGAATACTTTCGCAAGGCACTGTATTATAGGAAGGACAAACAGAGAAGTTGGCTGATGGCTGTTGGTAAACCTGCACTGCATATACCACACCTAGACAGTGAGAGAATCTATTTGGGATGCTTGTAGCATGACAAAGGCAGGATGATGTCCTGATTAAGATGGAAGGGAGACCATCTTGGAGAAAAAAATGACAAAATTAACAAAAAAAAAAAAACAGCTCTAAGCTGCGATTACAGGGTATACCACACTGGTGGATGTGAGGGGTAGACACTGGAGGGGAGAGGCAGATGCTGGAAGTGACCCTAGACACATTGTAAAGGCTGCAGAGAGAAGCTGCCAAGACTGAGCTGAGCAGGAACTGGAGAGTGGAGTGATGGTGGTGTGAATCATGGAGGGCTCTGCTGGTAGTGGGGCACTGTGAGTCAGTGAGAGTCATTTTAGCCACTAAGTATTTTGTGACACTGAGTCAGAGCAACAGGGGAATTGTGAGTAACTGGGGAACAGAGAGTAACTGGAACATTGTGAGTAACTGGGGCACTACAAATTGAGGCATTGTAACTGGGGCAATACGTACTGAGGCATTGTGACTGGGGCACTGTGAATACCGAGGCACTGGGAGCACTGTGGCAGTGTTAGGGCTGAGACTCTGTAGGTAAAGGTGACACTAAGTACAGGGGCAATGTTTGTGTAGAGGCTGGGGCTGTGTGATCAGTGAGCAGGTAGAGAAGATGCCGGGGGCTGTGTGATCAGTGAGCAGGTAGAGAAGATGCCGGGGGCTGTGTGATCAGTGAGCAGGTAGAGAAGATGCCGGGGGCTGTGTGATCAGCGAGCAAAAGGAAAGGACACAGGGAGCTGTGTGACTATGCAAAAGCAGGAGATGACGACGAGGTCTATGCGATCAGTGAGAGGACCGAGGAGGAAAATATGTTTGGGGCCATGTGATAAGCAAGTGGGAGCAGGAGGAGAAGATGCCGGGGACCTTGTGACCAATAAGTAGGAAGAGAGCACAGTGGTGACACAGTGTTTTTTTCCTGGACTATCCTCATTACATTAGTGGGTAAATGGTCCAAAAGCAGTGGCGAATGGCGATGCAAGCCAGTGCACATCTTGCTCCATGTATATGTTACTTATAACGTCGTTCAAGGGTGAATACTGCTGTGCAAGATATGAGTAATTTGTTTGTTTTGAAGCCCAGAACCTGGATCTAAAGTTTCAACTGGCCACATTGTGAAGCATTACCAACTTAGAAAGAAGTTTAGACCTAACCCCTCAGGTGCTGGCAGGGGCCAGTATAGAGGGGGTGGTAATATGTGCAGGAGCCAGAAGTTACATTCCAATAAATATGCCAAGTTGAAGGATGTTTGGGATATCAGCTCAGGAGTGGCATTGCATGAACAGAGTACCTCTCCTAGCTGCCAGTCTAATGACTGATCCAGTGAGGAGGGGCAAGGTTACAGGCAAGGAAAGACAGATACTGGTGGTAGGGAACTAAATTATTAGGAGGACAGATAGGGCAATCTACCACAAAGACCGTTATCACTGAACAGTATGCTGTTTACCAGGCACTCAGGATCAGTATTTCATTACGACAGATTGTTGGGTGGGGCTGGGGAGGATACAGCTGTCATGATACAGATTGGTACCAATGACAAAATGAGAGGAAAATAGAGCGTCCTAAAAAAATGATTTCAGGGACTTGGTAGCTGTATTGAAGAAAAGTAAGAAAGAGTAAGTTACTGCTTACAGAAGGCAGGACATGCACATGGCCAGGTCATTGCATGCCTGAAACTACATTAATCTAAGAAATGTGGCACACAATAAGCTATAGTCACATCAAATTATTTAAAGTGTCATGACTGCAAAAAAACTCCATAAAAGGTAAGGTGGAGAAATTACACTACTTGTCAAGAATAAAGTCTAACTTGCTCAATATTCCAGTAGGATTTACAATTATGAACACACAGAGGGGTAGGTTCAGACACAATCCACAAGACTATGCCTAGGTAACTTAGAATTAAGGTCTGTGCCGCTAGCCTGGGACTGACTCAAAAATCCGCAAAGTCAGCAATAAACCGTACATATAAGCATTAACTGCATTGTGAATACTACTACTACAATCCCGATTCCAAATAAAAAAGTTGGGATGCAGTGTAAAATCTATATAAAAACAGAATGCAATGATTTGCAAATCTCATACTGTTGTCATAGATGCAGTTTAACCACTTCCATACAGAGCAGTTACACCCCCTTCCTGCCCAGACCAATTTTCAGCTTTCAACGCTCTCACATTTGAATGATAATTACTCAGTCATGCAACGCTGTACCCAATCATTTTTTTTCACATGAATAGAGCTTTCTTTTGGTAGTATTTAATCACCACTGGGTTATTTTTTGCGATATAAGTGAAAAAAGAGCAAAAAATTTGGAAAAAAAAAACACATTTTGTTTTAGTTTCTATTATAAAATTTTGCAAAGAAGTAATTTTTTTTTCATAAATTTGGGCCAAAATTTATATTTCCACATATCTTTGGTAAAAATAACCCAAATTAGTGGTTATTATTTAGTCTGTGTGAAAATTATAGAGTCTACAAGTTATGGTGCCAATCATTGAAAATTGATCACACCTGATGTACAGACGGCCTATCTAATTTCTTGAGGCCCTGAAATGTCAGGACAGTACAAATAACCCCCCCATATGACCCCTTTTTGGAAAGTAGACATTCCAGGGTATTTAGTAAGAGGCATGGTGAGTTTTTTAAAGTTGCAATTTTTTCCCACAATTCTTGGGAAAATGAAGAAATATATATATATATATATATATTTTTTTTACACAAAATTGTCAAAATAAGTTATTTCTCACACACAGTATATGCATACTTGCAATTACACCCCAAAATACATTCTGCTATTCCTCCTGAGTATGGCAATACCACATGTGTGAGACTTTTACACAGCCTGGCCACATACAGAGGCCCAACATTCAAGGAGCACTGTCAGGTGTTCTAGGAGCATAAATTACACATATAATTTCCTAACGACCTATCACACTTTTGAAGGCCCTGGAACATAAGGACAATGGAAACCCCCACAAAATGACCCATTTTGGAAAGCAAACACCCCAACGTATATTCTATGAGGCATAATGAGTCTTTTGAACATGTCATTTTTTTCCACAAGTTTTTGGAAAATGTGAAAAGAAAATGAAAACGCATTTTTTTTTACACAAAGTTGTCAATTTATAGGATATTTCTAACACATAGCATGTACATAGCAAAAATGACATCCCAAAATACATTCTGCTACTCCTTCTGAGTATGACGATACCACATATGTGGGACTTTGTCACAGCATAGCCACATACAGAGGCCCAACATGCAAGGAGCACCGTCAGGTGTTCTAGGGGCATAAATTACACATATAATTTCATTACAACCTATCACACTTTTGAAGGCCCTGGAACCCCAGGACAATGGAAACCCCCACAAATTGACCCCATTTTGGAAAGTAAACACCCCAAGACATAATCTAGGAGGCATGGGCTGCAGATAGGTAATCAGGTACTCTGATGGGCTGCAGACAGGTACTCTGGTACACTGATCGGCTTCAGAAAGGTACTCGGGTACTCTGATGAGCTTCAGAGAGGTACTTGGGTATTCTGATGGGCTAGAGACAGGTACTCGGGTAATCTGATGGGGTGCAGATAGGTACTCGGGCACTCGGGGCTGGAGACAGGTACTCGGGTACTCCAATGACAGGTACTCGGGTACTCTGATGACAGGTACTTGGGTACTCTGATGACAGGTAATAGGGTACTCCGATGACAGGTAATAGGGTACTCCGATGACAGGTAATAGGGTACTCCGATGACAGGTACTCAAAGTACCCGAGTACCTGTCATCCGAGTACCTGTCATCAGAGTACCCGAATATCTGTCACCAGTCCATCAGAGTACCCGAGTACCTGTCACCAGCCCATCAGGTACTTTGATGACAGGTACGCGGGTACTCTGATGGGCTAGTGACAGGTACTCGGGTACTCTGATGGGCTGGTGACAGGTATTCGGGTACTCTGATGACAGGTACTTGGGTACTCTGATGACAGGTACTCGGGTACTTTGAGTACCAGTCATCGGAGTACCCGAGTAGCTGTCATCAGAGTACCCGAGTACCTGTCATCAGAGTACCCGAGTACCTGTCATCAGAGTACCCGAGTACCTGTCATCAGAGTACCCGAATACCTGTCATCAGAGTACCCGAATACCTGTCACTAGCCCATCAGAGTACCTGTCACCAGCCCATGAGAGTACCGGAGTACCTGTCATCAAAGTACCTGATGGGCTGGTGACAGGTACTCGGGTACTCTGATGGGCTAGTGACAGGTCTTCTTTATTGGGGGGGCAATCAGTGTGTTTTGGGGTGCACTGTAATCGGTAACTAGCTGTTACCACAATCTCCTCCTCACACAGGATCAGTGTGTGAGGAGGAGAACACGGTGACAGCTAGTTACCGTGCTCTATGTTGACATTCTGTGACCGGCTGTGATTGACAGCTGGTCACGTGGTAAAAAGCCAGCTCTTTACCTAGATTGGGGATGGGCTCTGTCCGAGGGACGAGCCTCGTCCCCGATCAGCCCGGGGGCGCGCATTGTGGAGAGAACGAGCGGCTCGCGCTGGAGCCGTTCATGTTATCGGCTGTGATTGGACACAGCCGATCTTCATTGGCTGTTTTGGCTGTGATTGGACACAGCGAATTTCACTGGCTGTTTACCTTGATTGGGGATGGGCTCAGTCCGAGGGACGAGCCTCATCCATGATCGCCGCGCTGCGCGCCCCCCCCAGTGCGTATCGCATTGCGATATGCGATCAAACTGGGGGTGTCGTTAACATTTAATTGACACCCCCTGCGTATCGCATATGGCAGTGTGAACTGCCAGATGTGCAGATGCGATGCGGGATCACGCTGCATATTCGCAGTGTTCCCGCATCGCACAAATGTGAAGCGAGCCTTAAACTAATGTAAAATGTCTAAATATCTACATTTATCCAGGCACATGAAATAGAATTTATTTACATTTCATAAACAATATTTTATCTTATTATCCATCCAAGTTTTTGAGAATGCATTAAAACACAAATATTTATGGCAACTCCAGAGTCTATAAACATGGCTCTGTTTTAAAAGAGCTGATAACCAACGCATCCCTATTTGCAATATTAGGATTTTTGGATGTTACCAGTGTGTACACAACTTCTCTTAATTTGCAATCGTTTCACTGTTCGATTAACCACTTGACAGATGGCGGGCAAGGCTAATAATGTTTAACAAATGTGTTTTGACAAATCTAATTATGCCATGTCCCATTTTTAGTTCTGAAAGATTGGTGCACTGTACAATGGTTATACAAAAAATATCCACATCTGCCATTGGTTTGTCCATCACCTGCAGATTAAAAAGCTCCAAGTGCATAAGCCAGGACTATTGCCTTCTTGGAAAAATTCCTAAATTTTTTACAGAGCTTGAGAGATGTGCTTGAAATAGAATGGAAGGAATGGACTGAAATAGCCAAAAACAGTCACCTCCAAGTACACAGCAAGATGGTATTTTGTATGAGAACTTGATATTACCCAACTTCTTCCCTGTTTTGCTGAAGTAAAACTAAAATGTTAGCCAAGTCTTCTTGTGAGCTTCTAACTACCATTGTAAATAACAATTGTGTTCTGTAAAATTCAAAAAGTGTGAATGTTCCAGGGCACAGGATTATTAAAACATAGTAACAATTGACATTAACATTACCAATCCTAGCCTGTGCCTAGGGGCTGCGGATTATTTTCCATTTCCTAGCCCATGTGTCCAAGAGCTGTCCTTCCACCCTGTGTAAGCACCTCAACTCTCCACCCGTGGACTCATTCTGGACTCTGTCACACAGTGCATGATTAGTGAGCATTAGGACTTTACTTTGTTTCCCGTTTATAATAGCAGATTGCCTAATTCCTTGTAGTGGATACTTCACCATCTTTTCTGTGGACTTTGTTTTATTTAAGCACATACCATATATTTGGGAATTGATTAGTTATAAATTGCTGTAAAAACAGTAGTCCCTTTTAGCTTCTAACTGCTTGCAAAATGATATATGTACAATATGTGATCTAAACATGTTAAAATTAAATTGTTTGCTTTTCCTTAAAAAAAAAAAAAAAAAAAAAAAAAAAAAGTATTTAAATGCAAATAAGGAGAAACAAAATAAAAATGATAGTAGGTATTAGAGATGAGCTCAGGCGTGTTCGAGTTGCTAGGTGCCCGATCCCGCCAGGAAGTCGACACTGCACTCCCGATCTGTGCAGCTGCGGATTGAGAAATTTCTCACTGCCTGTGATTAGCGGAGTGCAATGTCGACTTCCTGGCAGGATCGGGCATGTACGAACTCAAACACGCCCGAGCTCATCCCTGGTGGGTATCAGTATAACGAAGTGCAAAGCTCTGTTTTGAATAAGAGTCATGGTAAATCCTGATTGTGCACTCAAGGGCCCTGAAAAGTAGTTGTAACCAGTTTGGTTTGGTTTAGGCACAGACTCGGATATCAAATATAGCAGTACCAAAGAAAAAAAAAAGCCCACATGAAGTTGCACACCATTTTTTCTCTTTGTAGTCCTGTCTCCTACCTCGTAATGATTCGACTGTTTTTTTGCTGGGAAATGCCTTAAATTAACTTTATCTTTCAATGAAATGTTTGCTTTCTGCCTCCTCACTCCAATGATTTATGATGGCAAAGCTTATTAACAGCTACAGTCCCCACTATTAGTGTCCTACATAGACATTTAGTACAGTGAAGATGAATAAGTGTGCCAGACCAGGTTTGAGTGCTGATTTTTGAATGTACAAGTCTAACTCTGGTGCCAATTTGACTGTACAATCAAATTTAGACATCCTACGTAACTGCTGTAATAGGAAAATGGAAGGAAGACTTTGAAAATAGAGGTCATTAGTATAATGTTCATCTGACTACATACCTATTTTTATGACTTAAATCTGCCTTTTTTACACAATAGTTGCCAGACAGTACTCAATGAACAAATTCTAAATATTACATAATAGCTTGCCAAGCATAACTATGCAATGGGATCTGATACTGTCAGGGACACTATCCAAAATCTATTAATATGATATTACTAATTGAAATTCTTAATAATATGTTTGATACTTAAATGGTCAAAAGACCAAACACATTAGCTACACCATTTTGTGACTATGTAGTGTGTCTATACACAGACCAAGGTCTTGAGCTCCTCCATCTCCAAGTACACAATCCAAGAGAAAAATGCAGGGAAAAGGGAATTAGTCCAACTAAAAGGGTACGGTGGAAAACTGGTAGAGAGGATGTGGAATGAAAAATACTGATCTTACACTCTTCCTATATAAGCAGTTTGTTTACACATGTTCAGCTAACCTAATAGGTAGAATTTAACCACTTAAGGGCCAGGCCATTTTCTGCGATACGGCACTGCGTTACTTTAACTGACAATTGCATGGTCGTGCAACGCTGTACTCAAAATTGATGTCCTTTTTCTCCCACAAATTGAGTTTTCTTTTGGTGGTATTTGATCACCTCTGCGATTTTTATTTTTTGCACTATAAACAAAAAAACAGTGACAAGTCTGAAAAAAAAAAAAAACAATATTTTTTTACTTTCTGCTATAAAACATTCACAATACAAAAAAATCAAAAATCTAAATTTTTCATAATTTTAGGGCAATATGTATTCTGCTACATATTTTTGGTAAAAAAAAAATCCCAATAAGTGTGTATTGATTGGTTTGAGCAAAACTTATTGCATCTACAAACTAGGGGAAAGATTTATGTCATTTTTATTTATTTAATTTTTTTTTAATAGTAATGGTGGCGATCATCAATTTTTAGCGGGACTGCGACATTGCGGTGGACAGATCGGACACCTGACACTTTTGGGGGGACCAGTGACATTACTACAGTAATCAGTGCTAAAAATATGCACGGTTACTGTAATAATGACACTGGCAGGGAAGGGGTTAACACCAGGGGCGATCAAAGGGTTAAATGTGTGCCTAGGGCAGTAATGGCGAACCTTGGCACTCTAGATGTTTGGGAACCACATTTCCCATGATGCTCAACTACACTGCAGAGTGCATGAGCATCATGGGAAATGTAGTTCCAAAACATCTGGGGTGCCAAGGTTCACCATCACTGGCCTAGAGGATGCTTTCTGTGTGGAGGATGGGCTTACTGGATGAACACAGAGACCTGTGTTCCTAAATAGGAGGAACACAGGATCCCTGTGTTCAACACTGACAGAACAACAGTCAGCCATGTTTACAGACTGCCTTCCTATCTCCATGGGGAGCAATTGCGGGTGCCCGGCGGACATCGCACCTGCCGGACCCGAGGATTGGCTCCCCCTCTAACCAATCGGCGCATGCGCACCCACACTAACTGCTACACGAAGTGATGTACGTCGTTTCCTGTAACAGAGCCGACCTGCCGCAGTATAACTACAGTGGCTGGTCGGCAAGTGCTTAAAAAAACAAAACAAAACAAAAACAAAACCAGCAGCTAAGTACCAATAGTGGAGGCATATCATAGTTGGCTTGGCCTTGCTGGAAGAAAACAAAACCCTTAGTGCCAGTTCACACTGAAGCGGCCCGACTTCTGGGGCGACCTGTGAAGTCGCGTGCACCGCGATTTTGGCACGACTTGCACGGACTCCAGGTCGCCCCGAAATAGTACAGGACCCTTTTTCTAAGTCGGAGCGACTTGTGTCGCTCCTATTAGAACGGTTCCTGTAGCAGTCAATGGACCGCGACGGTGCATGACTTGTCAGGCGGACCAAGTCGCCTGACAAGTTGTACTATGTGAAAGGAGACTTAAGTGTGCGCATGTCACAAACAAAAAAAAGTTAAGACCCAACATGATTGCCTAAGATCAAAATAGTAAAAAAAATTAAATAAAATGAACAATCTATGTTTGCAGGCCTCAGATTTGTCAATATTTAGACATATCCCTGAGTGGTGGCAATTGTATAATTATTATAA
This sequence comes from Pelophylax lessonae, assembly GCF_965119305.1. Taxonomy (NCBI): domain Eukaryota; kingdom Metazoa; phylum Chordata; class Amphibia; order Anura; family Ranidae; genus Pelophylax; species Pelophylax lessonae. Next base: position 594,846,015 of record NC_138770.1, on the reverse strand, counting down.
TTACTGATTATATACTGCATTTTGTAATTACTTTATATTTTACAAGTTTTTTTAAATGTATGTTAATTTGATATAAACGAAGCTTTAAAAAATATTTAGGTTTAGTATCTGAAAGGGCTTTAAAGGATCATCAGTAAGTTCCACTGAGAAGTAGCTAATATGAATTGTTCAGTGTCTGGAGTCTAATCCAGGGGTGTCCAACCCGTAACCCTAAAACATTGTATAGCATGAGGCTTGGGCCCATCTGGAGGGATTCCCGGGATGGGGTAATGAGGTCAGTTGGTGAACTACTTCCTGTGTCTGGTTGCGGCCGTCAGTTAGAGCTACAGAAGGAACTGCTCATCATCTCTCCTTATTGTTAGTGTTAGTGTAGTGCATAAAGGTTTTTTTTTTTTTTTATCTTAAGAGGTCAGTTGTGAAATGATTCTACAATTTTTTGTTTTATTAAATGCAGCATACCACTTTCTAGTTACTTTATCAGAAAAAGACAGAACAAAAAAAAGAGTACATTTTTTAGCTTCTTACTAAATATTGTCAGTGTTTTGGGTGAAACACTGCAGGTCTTAACACATGTTGTGATGCAACACATCACGTTATACTTTTGCGTGTTAAGCGACAGCATGGGGTAGCCCATTCACGTGAATAGGTTGCCCTAGGCACATCAAAGTAGCTCCTGCACCTTTTTTTCATAGTAAGCCTTGAGTGTTTTGTTGCATGACTGCTATCCACGTTTGGGTACCATTAAGAAATAACTACAGTGGCCCAGGGGCGCCTCCCCCCTAATCCATGCACCCGTCCCCTAATCTACATGAAGGGCGGCGGATGCATATATTTCAATGGGTCTTTTTTTTTTAAGAAGCTCATGATTAGAGCCAGAGGCTCCAATTGGCTTCAAAAAGGGTGGGCTCGGAGTGCAGAGCACTGCACTCAAAGCCCACCCAGTTGTGTGACATTAGCGAATTAATATTCGCTAATGTCTCCCTGTTTCTTCTCACGGCCAATCAGGAAGTGGGTCCTGAGTCCTGATTGGCCGGGAGTCCTAAGACCCGATTGGCCGGGAGTCCTAAGACCCGATTGGCCGTGAGTCCCAACTCAGGAGACGCAGGGGTGAAGACGTCACCTGCAAGGGGTAAGTGCAGGGGTTGGCAGGGGGCCTGACAGGTGATCGATCGAACAATGGAGGGGTTATGTTGTTGGCTGGCTGGGGGGGGGGGGGGCTGAAATACGAGGGTGTGAATGCAGCCTTATGAGGAATAAGTGGACAGCTATAACACAAAGGTGTTGCGAATACAAAAAATAGCTGAGGGCACAGCTGCAACTGAAGTTAGCATTAAATGAGTAACAAAGCATACACATGGAACACTAATGTAATGGTTTAGGCTTAGTAGATAACAGCAAAAAAAAAAGTTACTGCACAACAAACTCAGAAATTGCCAGTGAGAAACATACAGCCATTTGATAGGCTGAACTAAAATTCTGCTGATTAGTTAAATCAGAATTTTCATGCGGCTTTTCTTAAGGTAAAATGTACAAATTAATGCAGCTCTGTAATCATTTATAAATCATTACATGTATGTTTAAATGCAGAGTTTAAGTACAGTACCTGAATTTGACCTAGTGTTAGCTTCTTGCAGTTCCAGTAGAGCATGTGCTAAAAAGAATCATGCTGATAGATGGAGAAAGCAGAGTGACAAAGAAGAGCTCATGCTCCTTCTCTTTTCATTGTCCAATAACAGGTCAGGATGGATTTAGAATGATCTAGGCTTAAGCCTGGTACATACTACAAGTTTTTTTTTATTCAACCCGGAAAATATTGACAGCTCAGGTCAGAGCAGCTGTGCTCTTGTAACAATCCAATGTTGGTAAAGCAATTTCCCCTGCTTTGCTATTGTGTTCTGACAGGGGGACGGTCCCTCCACCAACATACTCCAGACAGAGCTCTTAGCCATTGGCTGAGAGCGCTGATCGGGAGTCAGTAGGCTGTTGGGACATTCGGCCTGGCTACACAGGCAGAACGTCGGCCGGTTTTTATTGAATCGACCTATGTTGCCCAACATTTGGTCTGTGTGTACTAGGCTTTAGAGCAGGGATGGGGAACATATGTCCCGGGGGCCGTATGCGGCCCTCAAAGTCATTTGGTCCAGCCCCCCATGTAGCGGAGTCTGTGTTTCTCAGCTGATCTGTCAGAAGGGAGCCAATGCTTCCTGTATAGTTCTGGCTCCGTTCTGACAGTCTGAGTGAGTCACAGGCGGATTGATATCAAATGCACTCCGCCTGTGACCAATACAGGAAACATTGCCTCTTCCTCCAGCACGGTGCCGCTGCTAGCCAGCATTTCCCGCCAGCAGCACACACAGCAGTACCAGCCAGAGCCAGCAGTACCCACAGCAGAACCAGCAGTACCCACAGCAGTACCAGCCAGAACCAGTAGTACCTACAGCAGTACCAGCCAGAGTCAGCAGTACCTACAGCAGAGTACCAGCCAGCAGTACCTACAGCACAGTACCAGCCAGCAGTACCCACATCAGTACCAGCCAGCAGTACCCACAGCACAGTATCAACCAGCAGTACCAGCCTGAGCCAGCAGTACCCAAGGCAGTACCTACAGCACAGTACCAGCCTGAATCAGCAATACCCACAGCAGTACCAGCCTGAGCCAGCAGTACCCACAGCACAGTACAAGCCAGCAGTACCAGCCTGAGCCAGCAGTACCCACAGCTGTACCCACCAGCAGTACCAGCCAGCTATACCCACCAGCATTACCCGCCAGCTGTTATTTTCAAAACTTACCACCACAAAGTCGACTGCGCTCCAGACTGACTGACACAAACCTGGAAAACCAGTTGCGAGTAGCAACATCATTAATACCAGCTAACATCACACACCTCACCAAAGAAAAGCAGTTGCAGCCATCACATTAGGGATGAGTTAATTAAATGTTTGACCAAATATAACAGGCACATTTTTAAGTTGATAATTTTGTACGGCCCCCAAATTATTTTATAAATACCTAAATGGCCCTACGCAGAAAAAAGGTTCCCCACCCCTGCTTTAGAGGAAGTGGGTTAATCCTTTCCCCGCATCCATACATCATACAGACCTGACAGCGGGGTTTTTTTTCACACATGCAGTCACCTGAATTGTGAAACTGGCATCTGGCACCTCCGGTAGTGGCAAATAACTTTCACAAACCCAGATATAAATACTGTCATAGCGGATGCCTCTGGGTAGGGGGAGGGAGCTGATTGGACACAAGTCTATTATTCTCCCCTTCTTGTTGGTGACCCGGAAGCGTCATTTTGACGTCACTTCCGGGTCTCCCTGTCAGTTTCCCTGGCCAGCATAAAAAGGGAAACAATGTAATGTGATGCAATCTGCATTGCATTAAATTCAGTGGAGCACAGGGGAGACATCCATAGTCTTTTAGGCCCTGTTCACACCTGAGCGTTTTTCAGCTCCTAAAATGCTCATCTCTGAAGTTCCAAAACGCCCAACAAGCAAAATCCCATTTATTTCAATTGCCCCTGTTCACAAATGAGCAGTTTGTCGCTGAAGCTCAAAAAAGAACTTGAGCTTTTTTTTTTGGCAGATTACAAGCGTTTTTGGTCACATGTCAAATGCCTGCCTCCAAACAACGCCTTAAAAAATGCCTGAAAAAACACCTGAAAACGCTCAGGTGTGAATGGAGCCTTAGACCGTGGAAGTCCCTTTAAAGAGAACTTTAAAAATTATGTAAAAATGTAAGTCACACTTAAGTACATAAAATTACCTTCCCCCAAGTATTTTAGGCCCCCCCACCCCCACATATATGCATGTAGGAATGTAAACACATGCATTGGGGGAGTCTACGCATGAAAACATTGATTGAGATATACTTGTTAGATATCGCCATGCAAGTCGGAGTGAGAGCAATATTTCTAGCACCAGGCCTCTTCTGCAATGCTAAATTGATGACCTATATGGGGATTTTAAAGCGTTACCTATAGAAAATATAGGCTACTGAAGCTTGTCGCCATTTCACAGGTGCATGCAAATTTAAGGTTTGACACGTTGGGTATCTATGTAATGTAGGTGCCAACTCATCTTTTATATTTTACCAAAAAAGTTGGCAAATTTATTGCATTTGTGTGCCTAAAGTTAACTTTAGTGTATATTTTCCTAGACATTTGCGGTAAGATAACGTACCATAAAAAATTGGAACTACCACTATTTTATTCTCTAGGGCAGTGGGTGTGAAGGCGTGGGCCTGGATAGAAAGGGAAAGGAAAGGAAGTATGGGAGAACCGAAGGAGGAGAGAGGGAGGGAAAAAGGGAGAGGAGAAGGATAGGGAAGGAAGAAAAATGGGGAGGCGCAGGGGGAAAAGGAGGAAAGGGAGGAAAAAGGGGGAAAAAGGAGGGGCAGGGTAAGGTCAGAAGGGGGAAGAATAGAGGGGAAAAGGAGGAAAAAAGTGGGAAGAAAGGGGCAGTCAGAAAAAATGTTGTTGAGGGCTGGTGGGATTTTTAGGTACCAGGTAGAGAAGAATAAAAAGCTATGTTAATAAAAACATGAAAACGTTTATTGATACAAATTAAAAAGCAGAGTGATTGGTACAAAAAGATGTACTCATAGACATAACAAATGACACATATAGAGAACTGGATCTGTGAAGGACATGAGGCATAAGGCAGTAATATACAATAAATCAGGTCCAATGAGGAACATCAGACTAGTCCCGACATGTTTCGCGGGCACTGGAGGTCCGCTTCTTCAGGGGTGTAGAGCACATTATGCACTAGGGCTGCTGAATATAATCGCCGAATCGATGCATCGCGATGCGACCCTTCGCGATTCTGCATCGATTCGGGGTGGTTTAATAATCGATTACCTAATGACGTCACTTCCGGGGGCGGGGACAGAAGTGACATAGCGGCGCTGGCCGGGCTTGTGGGATACGGAGCTCCTCCTCGCGGCGCGGGAGAGGAGGAGAGCGGAGCTATCAGTGCTCTCTCTGGCCCCGGGATACACATGGCACGCCCACTTAACACGCTGCTGCCCGACCGCCCGCTCTGACAGCCCGGCCGCCCGAAGTCGCGGCCTTCCCAGCTCGGTACACTTCTGGTAGCGGTGCGGTTCTCGGCAGACAGCCTGAGTTGACCGCAGGGGAGCGAGGAGGCCCTGCTTTCCGCCTGTACCGTGCACTGCACTAGTCCGAGCTCCAAATTCCCGACATGAGACTCATCACCCAGGACCTGTTCGAGCCCTACTCCATACACCTACTGCTACTTCATCCACAACTGGCTGCAGCTCTGCTTCCTGGTAAGTCGGGGCACTACAGGGCCCAGCATTCCTCCTTACCAGGGCCTGTTATACTACAACTAGGGGGACTACTACAGACTCTGTAGTCCCCCTAGTTGTTGTATAACAGGCCCTGGTAAGGAGGAATGCTGGGCTCTGTAGTGCCCCTAGTTGTAGTACAGTAGGCCCTGGTAAGGAGGAATGCTGGGCTCTGTAGCTCTGTACAGAGCCCAACATTCCTCCTTACCAGAGCCTGTTATACTACAACTAGGGGGACTACAGAGCCCAGCATTCCTCCTTACCAGAGCCTGCTATACTACAACTAGGGGGACTACAGAGCCCAGCATTCCTCCTTACCAGGGCCTACGGTACTACAACTAGCATCAGGTAACACTTCTAACCTGATGTGCCCTGCTCTAAAGGGGGATCTATGAGGGGACCTGCTCTACTAAAGGGGGATCTATGAGGGGACCTGCTCTACTAAAGGGGAATCTATGAGGGGACCTGCTCTACTAAAGGGGGATCTCTGGGGATGCTGGCCTGCTCTAAAGGGGGATCTATGGCGACCCTGCACTAAAGGGGATCTATTCCATAAATCCCCCTTTAGAGCAGAGTCCCCATAGATCCCCCTTTAGAGCTCAGTTCCCCTGGATCCCCTTTAGGACAGGCCCAGGCTCCCCATAGATCTCCTTTAGAGCAGGGTCCCCATAGATCCCCCTTTAGAGAAGGGTCCCCATAGATCCTGCTTTAGAGCAGGGTCACCATAGATCCCCCTTTAGAAAAGGGTCCCCATAGTAATCGTGATGCATCGCGGAATCGAATCGTATCGAATCGCGACCCTAATAATCGTAATCGCATCGAATCGTGAGGTAAGTGAAGATGCGCAGCCCTATTATGCACAGAATATGCCTTAATAAGCCTGTGTAATACAACAACATTAATTAGTAATGTATATACATACATAGGCAAAAATACATGCAAGTGTGGACCACCATAAGCACCCAAAGCATCCACCGTGAGGGAACCACACACCGTCAGAGCAAAGTGGGAGCGCCCCCCAGAGAAACGCCTCCCCCGCGGATGTGGAGGGGAGATCAAGGCGGGAGACTGTAAAGGTAGGTAATATGATAATCGGTTAAATATAGTAAAAATATGTGGAAAAAAGGTAACTGCCACCATAGGAAGAAAGAGGGGTGCAGGGGTTCAGATATAGATCTCCTGTACCTTATTGAGAGTTTCCAGCAGGGAACTCACACATCAAACTTAAAGGGGATAACCAGATTGATTATAAATTACAGCTGTAGCTGAAATCCAAAGGCAATGAAATCCTATGGAAGCAAAAAATGGAATACATAAATATCCTATTATTATAATTCAATAAAGCATCCTGGGCTGGAATGTCATGGACTAGGGGAAGAGGAGAATTACCTGTTCAAAGCCGTAGAGGGGGAACAACGGCGTGTTTGGTCAGCATTTGGACAGCAGAATAGATATGACACAAAACCGCTGGGATGTCAAACAAAGCACTAGAGGCAATGTAGTCTCCATAGGCTTGGAACGATCTATGGAGCAAGTAAATGATAAGAGAAGGGGAGAGACTCAGAGAAAGAGTGTCCAATATTAAAGCTAGGTCCAAAGATCAATAGTCCAGTGACTTACCAGCAGCATGCTGCAATGGCGGCGAACGCCGTCTCCTAAGAGACAGTACGGTGAAACCGCGCCTGATATGGCCCTCAACCCGACGCCAAATGCGCATGACGTCATGCGCAAAATGGGCGGGTCAGGTCCTCAACTGCGCGCGCACAGGGGAGTGCGCGCGCAGTGCCGCTCTTGCATAGGCCACAATAGGCAGCCTAGAGCGGCCACAACGGAGATAGAGCGGACACAATGGGATGTGTCCAGTCATCAGCGTGCCTGAGGACCACACATCCGCTGAGGAGTCAGGGAAGCGCGCCACCGCCCGGGCGGAGGGGGATACACAACAGGGGATGCTATAGAAGTGCATGATATAATGGGGGTCCACACGAGCATGTTGTACAAATGAATTACATACAGAAAGTAGAATGTACAAAATTATGAATATGAAAAACACCTTATAATGCATTATGTGTAATATTGATACAGCATCAAGGGTAAAGGGAAGAAGGGGAAGGGAACAAAAAGGGTCCCCCGACACTTCAATACACCATTCGTATGTATAGGCTCCATTGGGGGAATCCAGTGAATAGGATCCCGCAAGGGGGCCGGCAAGGACTAATACAATAGGAAAAATACATGAACACTGATGCATCAGCTTTATGGATGCTAAAATTCGGAGAGACATACAATGACATCTGTATAATATACTGAATGACAGGGGAGTGCGCACGCAGTTGAGGACCTGACCCGCCCATTTTGCGCATGACGTCATGCGCATTTAGCGTCGGGTTGAGGGCCATATCAGGCGCGGTTTCACCGTACTGTCTCTTAGGAGTTCGCCGCCATTGCAGCATGCTGCTGGTAAGTCACTGGACTATTGATCTTTGGACCTAGCTTTAATATTGGACACTCTTTCTCTGAGTCTCTCCCCTTCTCTTATCATTTACTTGCTCCATAGATCGTTCCAAGCCTATGGAGACTACATTGCCTCTAGTGCTTTGTTTGACATCCCAGCGGTTTTGTGTCATATCTATTCTGCTGTCCAAATGCTGACCAAACACGCCGTTGTTCCCCCTCTACGGCTTTGAACAGGTAATTCTCCTCTTCCCCTAGTCCATGACATTCCAGCCCAGGATGCTTTATTGAATTATAATAATAGGATATTTATGTATTCCATTTTTTGCTTCCATAGGATTTCATTGCCTTTGGATTTCAGCTACAGCTGTAATTTATAATCCATCTGGTTATCCCCTTTAAGTTTGATGTGTGAGTTCCCTGCTGGAAACTCTCAATAAGGTACAGGAGATCTATATCTGAGCCCCTGCACCCCTCTTTCTTCCTATGGTGGCAGTTACCTTTTTTCCACATATTTCTACTCTATTTAACCGATTATCATATTACCTACCTTTACAGTCTCCCGCCTTGATCTCCCCTCCACATCCGCGGGGGAGGCGTTTCTCTGGGGGGCGCTCCCACTTTGCTCTGACGGTGTGTGGTTCCCTCACGGTGGATGCTTTGGGTGCTTATGGTGGTCCACACTTGCATGTATTTTTGCCTATGTATGTATGTATATACATTACTAATTAATGCTGTTGTATTACACAGGCTTATTAAGGCATATTCTGTGCATAATGTGCTCTACATCCCTGCAGAATCGGACCTCCAGTGCCCGCGAAACATGTCGGGATTAGTCTGATGTTCCTCATTGGACCTGATTTATTGTATATTACTGCCTTATGCCTCATGTCCTTCACACATCCAGTTCTCTATATGTGTCATTTGTTATGTCTATGAGTACATCTTTTTGTACCAATCACTCTGCTTTTTAATATGTATCAATAAACGTTTTCATGTTTTTATTAACATAGCTTTTTATTCTTCTCTACCTGGTACCTAAAAAATCCCACCAGCCCTCAACAACATTTTTTCTGACTGCCCCTTTCTTCCCACTTTTTTCCTCCTTTTCCCCTCTATTCTTCCCCCGCCCCTCCTTTTTCCCCCTTTTCCCCCTGCGCCTCCCCATTTTTCTTCCTTCCCTATCCTTCTCCTCTCCCTATTTCCCTCCCTCTCTCCTCCTTCGGTTCTCCCATACTTCCTTTCCTTTCCCTTTCTATCCAGGCCCACGCCTTCACACCTTAGGCCCCTGGTCCTGGAGGCACTTTGGGAATACTTCCCCTTTTTTATAGTATAACCTTTAGACCTAAAATGATTTGTCAAATGTGTGCAAAAAAACAGCTCTGCCAGTGAAAGGGTTAAATGATGCTGGCCATCAGACTGAAGACATCTAGTGCCACAGATTTTGCTGGAGTTCTGCTTTAAAATGTACATCAGTAACTATAAATAATGGAACTAAGGTAATTTCTAAATTTGGCCAAATAAATCGTTGATGGAAAGTAAAAATCAACCCACTTGCTACAGAGGTCTTCTTTCACAAAATAAAAAAACATGCTAAAACAATGTAAAGTGCTCCTAATTATACCAAAGAAAAAATAGGATTTTTGTACTCACTGTAAAATCCTTTTCTCTGAGTTCATTGACACAGCTCCATATTCTTTACCATAGGGTTATGTTGCCCTCTACAGGATGCAGACAACAAAAAAGCTTGGCTACGCCCTGTGGGCTGTCCTCGGCTGGCATAATCCCCCAATCTCCTTAGAGATACTCCGTTTTGAAACCAGCAGTAACAGTAGCATAAAAACTCCTTAGAGGGGTGGGTGCTGTGTCAGTCAATGAGTACTGCGAGTACAAAAATCCTATTTTCTCTTCCATTCATTGACAGACACAGCTCCAGATTCTTTACCATAGGGACGACCCAAAGCAGTGCCAAACATGAGGGTGGGACTAACAAACCCAAGGGTAAAAATAAGCCAATACAGGCAACCAGGGATGGAGACGCCTTGCCTACAGCTTGGTGCCTCATATAAAGTCCCACCGTGCGATTTTCGTGCGTTTTTGGTGGATGCAGTTTGATTTGACCTTATTTTTCCGTATACAGGGATGGAGACCTATAGCATGACCTGCTTGTCTCACACAAAGTCCCAAATAGGAAATTAGGGATTGAAAGGCATTGTGCTTTACAGGCCATGCCCCATATATACAATCCCTATCTGTCTTTATACTGCATCCACCAAGGGGATGGAGGTGTAATGCTTCTCAGCTAGTCCTTTCCAGTTTGTACCATCGTTACAACTTAGTTATTTGAGTTTTGAGACAACAGACCAGTCATGGATGAGGGTGGGTTGGGGGAGGTTGGGCTGTCTCCCTCTCACCTGTTCCCCCATCCATCCATTAGCAGCCATGTGCTTCCAGTGTGGAGACACTAAATTAGGAGTGTTAGGACTGCAGATTTAACAGGGTGCCGTGAAGTGGCTCTGCAGCTTTCACATGCGTTTGCAAATGTGTGTCAACTAAACCCCTGTTCTTTGTATCAAGAGACAGGTCTACTTGGTTGGTGACCAGAGTTGTATAAAGTACTCGAAACCCATACTTGAGTAAAAGTACAAGTGCTCGATTAAAAAGTGACTTGAGTAGAAGTGGAAGTGCTCGATCAAAAAGTGACTTGAGTAGAAGTACTAAAGTATTCAACATTTTTTGTACTCAAGTATTGCAAGTAGTTTTTTTTTTAATTTTGCTACTCAAGTACTAAAAGTAAAAGTACCAGTAGTTTTGAAAAAAAATTGCTACTCAAGTACTGAAAGTAAAAGTACAAGTACTGTGTTATGTAGTTATTAAAGAAAGAAGTCAAAAGTTTGAACATCATATTGTTTTTTATTATTTCAAATGCAGCTTTTATTTATACATACAGTAGCACTTATTTTCGTATGCACTGATAATACACGTTTTGAGCTTCATGAAACCTGCCATCTACTGTTCTGGCAGTGGTAATTTTTATAATTGTAACGAGTAACTATGCAGCACAAAAAAAAAAATATCGGAGTAGAAGTATTGAAATCATTGAAAAAATGTAGTGAAGTAAAAGTGGAAGTAGGAGAAAAAAATTCTACTCTAGGAAAGTACAGATACTGCCTTTCAGTACTTAAGTACAGTAGTGAAGTAGTTCTACTTAGTTACTATACATCTCTGTTGGTGACAGACTGGAGGGTGAGTACATCAGAATGGGGGCTGGCTGACTTTCATGCACCTCTTATAATCCTTCAACCTCATTTTTTTTTATACAGGTAATAGTAGCTCAACTAGAACAGGAGGCCCAACCAGAAATACACCCTAAAGAGGGAAAAAAAAGATCCTCTAAATCGCAGTCCGCAAAAACTTTGCGGCCAAAGGAGGCAAAAGCAGATGGCAAAACATCAACTTTATAAAACTTCAGAAAAGTATGCACAATCGACCAACTGACCGCTGTGCACACCTGCCCCACTGACACCTGATGACAGAAGGCCCAAGAAGCACTAAGTGCCCGAGTAGAATGTGCCATCACAGGGAAGGGGGGAACCCGTAAGCGAATAAGCCTGGGTCACTGTCTGATCCATCTAGATATGTTAGCAGAGGAAACAGGAAGCCCCTTCCGTGGCCCGTCCCTGATCACAAAGTGAGTCTGACCCCCGAAGGGACTCAGTGGCTGCCAAATAGCTCGAACAACATCCAGAGTATAAAAGGCAAATTCCCTGGGATGAGCCGGTCCGGGACACAAGGAAGGCAGCACAATGTCTTCATTCAAACATAAATCAGACAATCTGTAGGAAGAACGACGGTCGTGGTTGCAGGGCCACCTTATCCCTGTGAACCACCAGATAGGGAGAACGACAAGAAAAAATGCCAACTACGACACCCTGCGAGCAGAGGTGATCGCCACCAAAAAAAAGCCACCTTTTGTGACAGGTTAAGGAAAGGGATCTCCTGGTTGTTTTCAAAGGGAGGTTTATGAAGAACAGACAGAACCAGGTTCAAATCCCACGGTGGCAGAGGAGAACTTACAGGCAGAGTAAAATGATGAACCCCCTGAAGGTATATATGCCCCAATGAATGGGAAGCCAAAGGTCTTTGAAAAAAGACTGCCAAGGCAGAAACTTGGCCTTTGAAGAAAGGCCAGAATCTGAGCCACTGAAAAGGAACAAGGATGGACTCCTCAAACCTCACACCAGGAAATGTTTGCCTTCCACATCCGGTGGTTGAATGGTCTGAGTCACAGAGCCAGACAAGCCACTGTCCTTTAGTACCTGGCTCTCAACAGTCATGCCGTCAAAGCCAGCGACTGAAACAGGATGGAAGATCGGCCCTTGAGACAAACAGATCGTCCCTGAGAGGAAGGCTACAGGAGACGTCGGCAACCAGTCACACCGGGTCAGCGTACTAAGACCGCAAGGCCAGTCCAGAGCCACCAGAATGACTGTAATCCCTTCGTCCTCAATCCTGCGTAGAAGTTGCGGAAGAAGCTGGAGCCGAGGAAAGGCTACCGGCTCCATGGAGCCACCAGAGTGTTTGTGGAGTCTGCCAGAGGATCTTGTGACCTGGCCAAGAAGCTCAGGACCTTTTTTGCTGAGCCGGGACCCCAACAGAGCCACCTCGGGGGTGCCCCACCGCAGACATATCTGATGAAACACGTCCAAATGAAGGGATCATTCCCCTTGGTCCCAACACCTGACGACTGAGGTAATCCAACTGCCAATTTTTCACGCCGGAGAGGGCAAGAATGATCTGCCCACCGGAGAATGCTAGACACTTCCAGGGCTGCTAACACACTCCTTGTGCCGCCCTGGTGATTCACATAAGCCACGGCCGTGGTGTTGTCTGACTGAATTTGCACCAGGGGCCCCTGGAGCTGCTCCACCCAGTGATCCAGGCAAAGCCTGATCGTCCAATATTCCAAGACATTGATGGGCAATCTGGACTCTTTCAACCTCCAACAGCCCTAGGCCGAGTTCAGCCCCAGGACCCCTCCTCACCCAGACAGGCTGGTATCTGTTGTGACCACTGTTCAGTACAAGGGGAGAAAGGGCTTGAGAAAATCCAAATCAGAGAACTCTGTCGCCTGACTTAGACATATCACATTGTACAGTGACTTGGGACACTTGTCCCATTTTAACAAGAATCTCCTGTTGAAGGAGTCTCGTGTAGAACTTTGCAAATGGAACCGCCTCGAAGGTGGGCACCATCAGGCCCAACACTCGCAAACACACCCAAAGGGATGACCACTTGTGGGCTGACAATAGATTAATCGCAGAATGCAACTTTCCCAAAGGAAAGAACACTCTGGCTGGAGCTGAATCCAGAGTGAGCCACACATAATCCAATCTCCTGGTCGGAAACCAGGGCAGACTTCTAAAAATTCGGAAGCCACCCGATCTCCCGCAAAGTCTGGTGAGTTATTTCCACATTGACAGTCAGAGCCGATAGAGACTCTGCTCGCAAAAGGTCGTCCAGGTACCTCAGCACTGCAATCCCCCGCTGACGCAGCAACGCTAAGACCGGAGCCAACACTTTTGTGAAGAACCAAAGAGCAGAGGCTAGACCAAAGGGCAACGCCACAAACTGATAATGCTCCTGGCCCATGGCAAAGCGGAGGAAGCGCTGGTGACCGGCACATATTGGAATGTGAAGGTATGCGTCCTTGATGTCGATAGAAGCGAGAAAATCCCCCTGATGTAGGGACGCCACTACCGTGCAAATTGACTCCATTTGGAACTTCTGCACCCGCACAAAACAGTTTAGCACCGTGAGGTACAGAATTGGACGTACCTTGCCTTCCTCCTTTCTCACAGCGAAGCAGAGGAAACCCTGATACCGGGTGTAAATAGTAATGTGCAGGTAGCCATCTTTGACATCTAAAGAAGCCAGGGAACCCTCTTAATGCAAGGACGCCACCACCGTCCAAAAGGACTTCATCCTGAATTATTGCAAAACAGTTCAGGGCCTAGAGGTCCAGAATCAGATGAACTTGCCCTCCTTCCTGGAAACCATGAAAGGGTATGAACAAAACCCCTGAAAACGTTCCGACGCTGGAACCAGGACGATCACGCACGCCCTGGGACAACAAGTCCTGCCCTGCCCACAAAACGGCTTGCAGCCGATCCGGGGGCAGGTGCACAATGGAAGGAAAGAACCTTTCGGGAGGACAAAAACAGAATTCCATCTTGGAACCTGATACAATCATCTCGTGGACCCACTGGTTGCTGACCCATAACCAGCGAAGATGTTCCCCCACCCCAGACACGGATGGGGGGCAAGCCTTCATGCCGAAGGGGCCTTGCCAGCAGGTCTAGAGAAGCCTGCTCTCTGATTGCGAGACCAAGGCCACTGAAAACCTCTTGAAGAGGCTTTGAGGGGCTTGGAACCTTTTTCTAAAGGCCCTGAGGGACGAAAAAAACCTTGTGGACTGAAAAGGTAGTCCCACGCCGATGGCGAGGCACTTTCCCCTTCCCAGACTGAGAAAGGATTGTACTCTTACCCCCGTCAGACTCCTAATGAGGTTATACAGGGTAGCCTGAAACAGGCGCTCAACTAAAAAGGCAATTCAGTCAGGGCCTTCTTGGAGGTGTGATCCGCAGACCAACACTTCAGCCACAAAATACACCTAAGCACTACTGCCGAGACAGATAGCTTAGATACTCAGGGGAACCACATTCAAAGATCTATCGCAGACAAACTTCAGACCCTGGACCAATCGGTCTGCCAGTTCGCCATAGGAGGGGGGAAACCAGTCCCTCCATGGTCAGAGGCAAAAGCGTTACCCACCCCGTCAGAGTCTGAGACACCCGAGCGAAGGTCAAAACATGCCCCAATAGGGCACCAGCCACAGTAAACATGTAATGGGCCTTAGAGATTCTGCCCGCCTGTCAGTCAGATTCCTAAAAGCCTTAGTCAACCTGGAAATAGTGGGAGCGTCCACTTCCTCAGAAGTGACTCCTCAAAAGGGATACCGGACAGCAAAGCAGAGCAGGGGGACCTTACAGGGCCGCAGGATTTCAGTCCTGCACAGCATGGGGTGTTACTAATTGTTTTCTGGGCAACTATGGTCTCAGATGCCTTAAGATTATTGACAAGTTTCTCCTGTGTAGTTCTGGGCTGATTCCTCACCGCTCTCATGTTTATTGAAAGGTGGAGGTGAGATCTTGCATGAAGCCCAAGACCGAGGGAGATTGACAGTTATTTTGTTATTCTTCTATTTGCGAATAATCGCACTCATTTTTGTCACCCTCTCACCAAGCTGCTTGGCAATGGTCTTGTAGCCCATTCCAGCCTTGTGGTGTAGGTCTACACTCTTGTTCCTGATATCCTCGGAGAGCTCTGGTCTTGGCCATGGTGGAGAGATTGGAATCTATTTGATTGCTTCTGGACAGGTGTCTATTATACAGGTAACAAGCTGAGATTAGGAGTACTCCCTTTAAGAGAGTGCTCCTAGTCTCAGCTTGTTACCTGTATAGAAGACACCTGGGAGCAAAAAAATCTTGCTGATTGATAGGGGATCAAATACTTATTTCACTCTTTAAAATGCACATAAATTTATAACTTTTCTAAAATTAGTTTTTCAGGATATTTTTGTTGTTATTCTGTCTCTCACTGTTAAAATAAACCTACCATTAAAATTATAGACTGAGCATTTCTTTGTACACAATCAGCAGGGGATCAAATACTTTTTTCCTCACTGACTGTAATATGGGCTAGTGAACATGTATCAATCTTAAAAGAGCATCATCAGTTTCTTTGGTTAACGCTGCAATAAAAAGCAAAATATGCGCTTACTGAAAAGACTGTACTCTTACTTTAAAATAGCAAACAGGATCGCCTAAAGGAATTTGTTTTAGACTTTAAATTTCACTTTTTTCCCTTTTTATCTAAATAAGGCAACTACTTCCTCCAGCTTACAACATCTCTGCAAGTACCCTAGCATTCTGATCCAGGCAGAAAAAAAAACAAAAAAACACAAGAATGAACTTTCCACCTCCAAGGAGTATTATGCTTACAACAGCAGGTACCGAGTATTACATGCAATTTTCAGAGGGAAAAAAAAGACCATATGCCCCAACTATTATTGTGTCAGCATAATTTGAGCAAAGCTGTAACATACATGATGGAATTCCATACTGGCATTATGTAGACATTCACATTTTCCCTCTTTTATACAACTGAACAATATGTGTAACTTGTAAAAAAGCCATGCGGCTGGTTTAATTATCTGTTTAAATACACTTATGTAAATCTTAGTTTGGATTGTAAATAACTGCATCTGCTCACTGTCAGAGAGCTGTCCAAGTCAATTTTGATTTCTTTCACAAACTAAGCACACTTGTTTTATCCTGCTTATTCCTAGGAGGGGGAAAACAGGGTAACGGGAAACCACATCACCAATCAGATTTATGCTTGATACATCAAATGCTTGTTTTGCTATTTTTGAATAGATAAAATTACCCTTCTATACACAGGACACTATCCAGAGCTAAGCTATAAACAAATTTCTTAGCAAGCTGGAAGAAAGTCTTTTTTTTATCTGGCAGGCATATGTGAAATGAACAGGCTTTTTAGAAAATATTCACAAATCCTTAACTTCATAAGTCACATTTATTTATTTGCTTCACAGAAAAAAATGTTAGCAAAGCCTTTGGGCTTACAAGTACACCCAGAACGAAGATTGACATCAAGAAACCTGATTTAATATATGCAATAAAAGCACCATGAAAAGATAATACTTGTATTCTGTGTAATTATGTGTAGAAGTTATTTCAAACAGGTGTTAAATTTATATAAAAAGGTTTTATCAAGCACTGCCTTATACATTAAACACTGTCAAAAACCTAATCAATTCAAACAAAGTACATGCTAAAAACGTATTTGCCTTCAGGGACACCTACGCAAAAAAATGGGATTCTTGACCTACTGTAACCGGTTGCCGACCGCCGCACGACTATATACTGCGGCGGTCAGCCCCCGGCCAGGCAGAGTGACGTATTGGATACGTCACTCGCCTGTCACTGACTTAAGAGCCAATTGCGGGCGGGCGCGCGCCCGCCGCGGCTCGTTCACTGACAAGTCAGTGCGTGTGACCAGCGGACCCAATGTCCGCCGGTCACACTACGATCGCTTCGGTGAAGGGAGAAAGGCGGAGCGGCTTATGTAAACAAGCCGCCCGTCATTCTCCCTGGTGTAAAAATGAAGATCAGACGGTTCTACTATGTAGGACCGTTGATCTTTGTTTTTACACCAATAGCAATGTCCCTATACAGTTAGAATCACGCCCCTAGGACACACTTAACCCCTCCCTGTCTAATACAGTTAACCCCTTCCCTGCCAGTGTCATTTTTGCAGTAACAGTGCATATGTATAGCACTGATTACTGCAGTAATGTCACTGGTACCCCCAAAAGTGTCAAAAATGTCAGTCAAGGGTCCGATCTGTCCGCCGCAATGTCGCAGTACAGAAAAAAAAATTGCAGATCGCCGCCATTACGCGTTAAAAAAAAAACACCAAAAATGACAAAAATCTTTCCCTTTGTTAGTAAACGCGATAACTTTTGCGCAAACCAATCAAAATACGCTTTTTGCGATTTTTTTTTACCAAACATAGGTAGCATAAAACAAATTGGCCGAAAATGTTAAAAAATTTTGATTTTTGCATTTTTTTGGGGGGAATTTCATATAAAAAAATGTGAAAAATATTGTTATTTTTGCAAAATTGTCGCTCTTTTTTTGTTTATAGCGCATGATCAAAAAATCGCACAGGTGATCAAATACCACCAAAAGAAAGCTCTGTTTGTGGGAAAAAAAGGACGTCAAATTCGTTTAGGTACAGCGTCGCACGACCACGCAATTGTCCGTTAAAGTCACGCAGTAAAAAATCGCAAAAAACCCCCTGGTCTTTTAGCAGCCAAATACTCCGGGGCTTAAGTGGCTAAAATCCATTTCTCTGATGTTCATTGACGAACACAGCTCCTAAGAATCTTGACCAGTGGTTGTTACTGCCCCCTACAGGAGAAGGACACTAGGCAGAAAAAAAGACTCAACTACGCCAATGGGCAGTTCCAAGAATATACTCACCCCTCTCTGCTATAGGTACCCAGTTTTGTTACAAGCAGTGTCAGAAGTATTACAACTCCAGAGAGGCAGGTGCTTTGTCCATCAATGAACATCAGGGAAATGGATTTTACGGTAGGTCAAAAATCCTATTTTCTCTTTCGTTCATTGAATAAGGACACAGCTCCTGAGAATCTTGACCAGTGGGACATCCCAAAGCAGTGTCAAAGCACAAGGGGTGGGAACAGCAAAAAATTTCCTAAGGCTAAACTGTAGCCAAACAGGTAGCAGGAGTTCAACAAAAAAACAACTGGAGCCCACCTGAAACATACAGTAACTCCCCCAAAGAGGGAACAAACCCGCTAAACAGCAGCCTGCAAAACCTTACGGCCAAAAGAAGCGTCCACAGATGCCAACACATTCACTTTATAGAATTTTGTGAAAGTGTGCACCAATGACCAGGTGGCCACCTTGCACACCTGCATCACTGATGCCCGATGATGGAAGCCCCAAGAAGCACTGAGTAGAGTGAGCCTTCACATGGAAAGGAGGAACCTGACCCTTGATCGAATAGGCCTGAGTCACCGTCTGTCTGATCCATCTCAAAATGGTTGCAGAAAAAGCAAACAGTCCTTTCCGAGGCCCATCTGCAAGCACAAATAGTGAGTCTGACTTCCTAAAAGACTCTGTAGCTGCCAGGTACACCTGAATCGCCCGGACCACATCCACGGCATGCAAAACAATTTCTTTAGGATGTTTAGGCCTGGGACACAGGGAAGGCAACACAGTGTTCTCTTTCAAATGGAAATCAGAGACTACTTTAGAAAGAAACGACGGACAGGGGCGGAGAACCACCTTATCTTTATGGATCACCAAGTAAGGAGTGCGACAGGATAAGGCCACCAATTCCGACACCTTGCATGCAGAGGTCATCGCCACCAAAAAGGCCACCTTCTGGGACAGCGTAAGCAGGGGAATCTCCCGAATATTTTCAAAGGGAGGCTTCTGAAGGACTGAAAGCACCAAGTTCAGATCCCAAGGTGGTAAAGGAGACTGCACTGGTGGAGTCAAATGTCGAACCCCCTGAATAAAGGTACGCACCAGGGAGTGCATGGCTAGGGGTCGTTGAACGAAGACCGCCAAGGCCCCCACCTGGCCCTTGATGGTACACCAAGCCAATTTCTGCTCAAACCCCCAATAAAAGGAAGGTTAAGACCAAGTGACTCACACCACGAAATATACGCTTTCCACGTACGATGGTTGAGCTTCCTAGAGATAGACTTCCTAGCTTTCAGCAGTGTTGGGATCACCGACCCCGGAAAACCTCTATCCTTCAGCACCTGGCTTTCAACAGCCAAGCCGTCAAAGCCAGCGACTGTAAAGCAGGATGAAAGATTGGCCCTTGGGACAACAGATCCTCCTGAGAGGCAGTCTCCAAGGGACGCTGGCAACCCGCCGCAGTGGGTTGGCATACCAAGACCGGTGAGGCCAGTCTGGAGCTACTAGAATGCTTGGGAATCCCTCCTGCCTCGATCCTGCGCAAGAGTCTCGGCAGAAGATTGAGAGGAGGGAAGACGTAAATCAGACCATCCTGGCCCCATGCGTCCGCCAGAGAATCTCGTTACCTCTGAACATTTCTGTTGAAACGAGACGCCAACACATCCACCTCGGGGGTGCCCCACCGCAGACACAACTGAAGAGAAACATCCGGATGAAGGGACCATTCCCCTTGGTCCACGCCTGCCGACTGAGATAATCTGTCTGCCAGTTTTCCACCCCTGGAATGTGTACAATGAAGAGGGGCGGAACTAAGCAGTTTCCCCCACCCCAAGAGCTGCCAACACACTTCTTGTTCCACCCTGGTGATTGACATAAGCCATGGCCATGGCGTTGAATATAGTGAAAAAACTATCAGCGCAAGACTAAGTGAAATTCAAATGTGTATAAAATGTGCTAGAATAAATCAATATATAAATCCGGCTGCATACACAAATTGTGTCCACACCTCACAACAAAAACATAAAAATCAAAAAACGTGCTGCGCCAGAAGTGCACAAAAATAATTAGTGATTACATGAATCAACAAGTGTTATCAACAAAATATGGTGTCCATCATATGTGCTCTGATGAAACATAAATGTTC
Source organism: Pelophylax lessonae (assembly GCF_965119305.1). Lineage (NCBI taxonomy): Eukaryota > Metazoa > Chordata > Amphibia > Anura > Ranidae > Pelophylax > Pelophylax lessonae. The sequence continues at coordinate 594,825,998 of NC_138770.1, read as the reverse complement.
ATATAAAGTGCTCCAAAGTAATGATTAGTATATCCAGGTGATGACAGGACAGCCTCAATCCCTTGTGAATCAAGCAGGAACCACCAGTGTGTGAACTCCCTCCACCAGTAAGATTGGCCTCTCACCTTGATACCAGACCCAAACGGGCCAGCATGAGCATATCAGGGGATAAACAGACTATCACAGGTAACCTCTCCAGCCTTCACCTCCGGGGGTCGCCAGGACATAAAATAAAGATAAAGCAAAGATCTAGTGCTCTCTGAATGTAAATAATGAGCTTTTATTGAGCATAAAGGGGTAACTCACATTTGTTGGGCACTCAGCCGTGCCTGCTATTATGGCATTCAGTGTTGGAGAGTAGCACCCGAGCGATCGGCGTCAGGCACGCAGGCTCCGCCTCCCTATACGCGTTACGCCTCGAGCGTGGGCTCAGTTTGGCTTCTTCGGTAGGGGTGAAGTTTGCGTGTCCAGCCTCGCCTATTTACCAATGCTGCTAACAGTGGATTGGCCAGCGGTCACATGTCCTCCTCACTCTGAGCTATGCACAGGACACCGGAACCAAAAGATACACTTCCTGTGATCTTCGGTGTCACTAGCTATTATATCGAGGGGGCAATTTAAAACATATATAGATCTACTAAATCACTACCGGAGACCGCGTGACTGCGCCGCCATCCCCCGGGTGTTTCTCCTAAAATCATCGCATAAAAACATCTTTATTACATAAAATCGCATCATAAAATCGCATTAAATCAAATTATGCCATAATATTAAAAACTCACAAAATATATTATTGTTAAAAGTGGAATACCTCTAATATATTGCTAATTCTATAAAATGACACAAAAATATAAAAAATATATAAAAAAAATATATAAAAAAAAAAAAAAAATTAAAAAAATTAATATAAAAATATATAAAAATTAAAAATCTGTATAAAAACTATGACAAAATGTCTATATATTATGAATATTGAGTGAATCTACAGATATTTCAGGGAGGGGGGGCTATCTATCACTAATGAAGCAGTTGAGGTCAAAATCCTTATTTAACCCCCTGGGTGCCAGTACTTTCGTCTCATACACCCAGAAGGACTCTTCTGCTTAATTGTCGAATGTAGTTTCCCCCCCTCCAATGTGGCTGGACATGTTCAATTCCCCAAAACTTTAGAGAATGAGGGTTTCTATCATGGACTTCTCTAAAGTGCTTGGAGACGCTGTGTGACACCTCACCCTTTTTTATATTTTTGATGTGTTCTCCTATTCTTACGTTCAGGGGTCGTGATGTGCGACCCACATATTGGAGTCCACAGCCACACTCCATCATGTAGACCACCCCAATGGTGGTACATGTAATTAAATCTTTAATATGGTATTCGTTGCCTGTGCTGTTAGATTTAAACGATTTTCTTTTCTTTATGTTTTTCCTCGTTTGTCGACAGACACCGCATTTCCCACATGCAAAAAATCCGGATAGAAACTGGAAAACAGTATTTTTCATACGCTTAGGGGGATCTACCACTCCCGGTGCTAACCTATCTTTCAACACAGGTGCTCGCCGATCGCTCGGGTGCTACTCTCCAACACTGAATGCCATAATAGCAGGCAGGCTGAGTGCCCAACAAATGTGAGTTACCCCTTTATGCTCAATAAAAGCTCATTATTTACATTCAGAGAGCACTAGATCTTTGCTTTATCTTTATTTTATGTCCTGGCGACCCCCGGAGGTGAAGGCTGGAGAGGTTACCTGTGATAGTCTGTTTATCCCCTGATATGCTCATGCTGGCCCGTTTGGGTCTGGTATCAAGGTGAGAGGCCAATCTTACTGGTGGAGGGAGTTCACACACTGGTGGTTCCTGCTTGATTCACAAGGGATTGAGGCTGTCCTGTCATCACCTGGATATACTAATCATTACTTTGGAGCACTTTATATGAACATTTATGTTTCATCAGAGCACATATGATGGACACCATATTTTGTTGATAACACTTGTTGATTCATGTAATCACTAATTATTTTTGTGCACTTCTGGCGCAGCACGTTTTTTGATTTTTATGGCCATGGCGTTGTCTCACTGAATTCCCACTGGACATCCCTGAAGATGATCCAGGAACAGCCTGATCGCTCGGAGTTGGTCGGGAGTCTGGACTCTTCCAGCGCCCAAAACCTTGAGCGGAGCTCCAGCCCAGGACATCTCCCCACCTAGACAAACTGGCATCCGTGGTGACCACTGTCAAATACAAGGGGAGAACGGATTTTCCCTGATGAAGAGCCGGAGAGCAAAGCCATCAGACCAGAAACCCTTTTGTTTCCCGGCTCAGCCAGATCTGATTGTCCAGAGACTTCAGGCACCTGTCCCATTTGGCCAAGATCTCCCTTTGCAGGGACCTTGTATGGAACTGTGCAAATGGAACCGCCTTGAAGATAGAAACCATCAGGCCAAACACACGCATGCAAGTCCGGAGGGATGACCATCCGCTGGACAGCATGTCATTTCTGGAGTTTGTCCAAAGGGAGAACACTCTGGTTAAAGCTGAGTCCAGAGACATGCCCCAGATAATCTAACTTTGTGGAAGGAACCAGAGCAAACTTCTGGTAATTCAGAAGCAAGCCAAACTCCCTCAGAGTCCATATAGCGATTTCCACATCATCCACCAGAGCAGCAGAGGGCCTCGCTTGCAGGAGGTTGTCTAGGTAGCCCATTACTGCGATCCCCCCTGACGTAGCAACGCTAGCACCGGGGCCAACACTTCTGTGAAGACCCGAAGAGCGGAGGCGAGACCACAGGGTAACGCCAAAAACTGATAATGCTCCTCTCCCATGGCAAAGCAAAGGAAGGGCTGGTGATGGACGCATAATGGAATGTGCAAGTAAGCGTCCTTGATCTCGAAAGAGGCAAGGAAATACCTCTGATGCAGGGATGCCACCACCGCGCGAACAGACCCCATTCTGAACTTCTGTTCCCCGCACAAAGCAATTCAGTGCCTTGAGGTCAAGAATTGGATGCACCTTGCCCTCTTTCTTTGGAACCGTGAACAGGTTCAAATAAAACCCCTGAAAAATGTACAGAGGTCAGAACTGGGACAATCAAACCCTAAAGCAACAGGTCTTGCACTGCCCCAAAGAGAGCTTGCAATCGGTCCGGGGACAGGTGCGCATTGGAAGGAAAGAACCTTACCGGAGGGTAAGAACAAAACTAGATCTTGTAGCCGGACTTCGTGGACCCACTTGTCTTACATTAAAAGGAGGTCCAGGGGCCTGAAAAGCAACGAAGAGGTCCCCCCACCCCAGGCACAGGTAAGGGTGCACTTTCATGCAGAGGGAGCCTTGTCCCTGGGTCTGGAGAAATCCAACGAAGAGGTCCCCCCACCCCAGGCACAGGTAAGGGTGCACCTTCATGCAGAGGGAGCCTTGTCCGTGGGTCTGGAGAAACCCTCCCTAAACTTGCCAGACCAAGGTCGCATGGATCCTCCCAAAGAGGCCTTGAAAGGCTTTGAACCCTTGTTAGCTGACCCTGAGGGATGAAAAGACTTCTTGTGAGCCGAGAAGGATGGGCCACATCTACGACGAGGTTCATTACCCTTACCAGCCTGTGAAAGAAAGTACTCTTCTCCCCTGTGAGACTTTAATGATGTCAGGGTAGCTCCAAACAGGCAATCTCCCTGAAAAGGTAGATGAGTTAAGGCCTTTTTAGGTCTGGTCCGCAGACCAACACTTAACCCACAAAATGCGCATAAGGACCACTGCCGAAACAGACAGTCTAGAAATCAGGAGAGCCGCATCCAAAGAGCCATCACAGCCCCTGGACCATCCTGGAAACCGGGGGGGTCCATCACTGGTGGAACAGTCACTTTTTAAGGAGGGACTCTTCAAAGGGGTACCTCACCGCAAGACATTTGGGAACCACAAAGGAATGTTTTGACGTTGCCACTCTTTTTCGACAAATTTGTCAAAATAGGAGGAAAAAGGGAACCCCTTCGCAGCTTGTGAGTGCCAAAAGGGACCGGCGCCTCCGCTGAAGCTTCTGCTACGATCTCTACAGGGACAATCAAAGCACAGGGGGGCCTAATGGGAAGGAGGGGAACCCAAGGGTCAGACCCTTCCAGGGAGGTGCCCTCGTCTCCCCCAAAACCCTCCAGGGGGAGAAGGGGGACAGCTACTCACCATACCGGGAACCAGGCGGGCCCCACTCCAGATAGAACCTCCTCGCCATCGAAATGAGGGGCTATCGGCCAGGAGGCACGCTGCAATGCAGGCTGAGACCCGGTCGTATGCAACCTCCCGAGGTATTTAACTCGCAGGCCATCTACCTAGCGTGGAGCTGTGGTCTGTACGCACTCGCTGGCCAGACTAGGGTGACCGCTGGGACTGGAATATCCAGCCCGTCGCCCAGTCCGGCAGTTGATTGTAGATCTCACAGGAAAACACCAGGAAAAAAAAAAAAAAAAGCTATCTAAAAAGAAAAAATTGCCAGGACCAGATACCCCAGCAAGGAACTAAATCCTTACTCCTGACTAGGCAGAAAAAAACTGGGCACCTATAGAAGAGAGGGGGAGTATATCTCTTGGGACTTCCCAAAGGCGTAGTCAAGTCTTTTTTTTGCCTGGTGTCCTAGTCCTGTATAGGGCAGTATACCTACTGGTCAAGATTCTCAGGAGCTGTGTCCGTCAATGAACAAAAGCGAAAAAAAAAAAAAGATACAGGAAGATTAATTCATTGCAAATCTCAACTGTTTCTACACATCTGAGCTTGCCCATTTCCAAATCTTATCTGTTTCTGCACATCTGAGCTTGGTCATGGGTTGCAGGAAAGAAATCCGCTTGATTCCCCCATAAACAGACAGCACTGATACAGAAATTCCTTCTGCTGGGCCATTGTCTTCTACTGGCGAGGGGAAGTGGTTCCTGCCAGGAGAAGACTGTCATTATAGCTAGCGACTATAGCAGCCGCTAGTGATAAATGCAAGAGAATCCGTGAGGCTGGTTGTACACAATTCAGCTGCCCATTACCGATTCGAATCTCGGCCGGTTCCTGCTGAATAGATCGAGATTTGAACGGTGTGTGTCCGGCCTTACTGGTCCCAGGCTGAGCGGTCAGTGGTGGCTTCAGTGTTTAGGAGAGGCAGCCGGCGATGGAAGCCCCAATAGAGGTCGGGGTGACATCACTTTCCAGGCATTTCCCAGCCGTTGTCGGCTTTCTCCTGCACACAGAGGGTGCCGCTCAGAAAAGGGAAGTATAGCAATCTTTTCTTTACAGGGTTAGATAGATTAGGCTTAGAATAGGGGTGGGAAAGAGTTTAGAATTAGTTAAGGTTTCGGCTGGACCAAAGTTTAAAGTGGAAGTAAAGGCAAAACCTATTTAATTTATTTTATCCTTCAATAAAAACATGTTAAAAGTAACTCTTATAAAGCACTAAACGGCAGTAAAAAAAGAAGCCTTTCCTATTCTAAGCAAAACTGAAAAGATTTTTTGGGCTGAACATACATTTTAAATGACATCACATACTGAATGAGAGTAATAGAGCAAAGAGGGTATTTTATTATTTGCCAAAGCTGATGTTCGAGAGAATTTAGCTTGATGGCAGTGTAAACCAAAACATCCCATTTTCCCAACATTAGCTTGCCAAAAGATCTGGTTGGGGTCAGTGAAAAGTCATACAGTGTAGTCTAGGGTGCTCAATTTTCATACTTGCAATGGTTGTAAGTGATCCACTGAAAAACTTAAATGCCTCTATTGTAGAGCTGGTTTAAGTATATGCTCACTAACATGCCTGTTTGTTCTTGCACTGAGAGGAGAAGAGTTAACATACAAGAGATAACCTACAAGCTCCATGCAGACAGGGTTACTTTTGGGATATCAATGCACAATCTCAAGGGTTGGCACTAAAGACTTACAGTGCTACATCATTAAGCTGCTGAAACACAGACTTACCAATAAATTTGTTTTGCATAGACTCTAGCAAAGCTTGGTGTGCATCTTCTGCCTGTAGTGCAAGGGAACACTCCCTAGCAAGTATAGTCCTGACAAGGTGCTCACCACAGCCTGTTAGAAAAAACAAGAAGAAAAGACAAATTAATACTCACCACTATGCCATCCTTTCTGCATTCCCTGACAACTAACACCAATACATTTGTAGTTCAATTATAATTACATAAAATGCCTAAAGTTTATTATTGAATCTACAGAAAAATGAATTGACATTTCGTTAAAAATGAAAAGTGTAAGGCTGCAGGCAAGGTAATTAACCACGAGTAAGAGTTTGAAGGTGTGCTTTACAGAATTCATTTGAGCAAAAAATATACACGGAATAAAAGCTGGAACAAAAGTAAGTCATCAGTTCTCTACCTCTTCAGAAGTGTTTCTATGTAAAGGACTCAAATTTCTTAATTTCTAAATACTGTACAATCTTTATTTCTTATTGCCTATGTAGAAACTACCAACAAAGCTCTCTCTGCAAAGCTATCATCAGAGATGTATAGTAACGAAGTAGAACTACTTAAGTACTGTACTTAAGTACCGAAATGCGGTATCTGTACTTTCCTAGAGTAGAATTTTTTTCTCCTACTTCTACTTTTACATCACTACATTTTTTTGATGATTTCGATACTTCTACTCAAGTATTTTTTTTTTGTGCTGCATAGTTACTCGTTACTTTTAAAAAAATGACCACTGCCAGAACAGTAAATGGCAGGTTGCATAAAGCTCAAAAAAATGTGTATAATGTAATTTGTAAATCAGCGCATACGAAAATAAAGGCTGTGTATAATAAAAGCTGCTATACCAAATCTTTCCAATAAAAAGAAAATATGAATCAAACAAATAAATGGTGCTACAGCGCTTAAAGTGCATCAAGAAACTACTAACAAACACAGGTTAATCATTTGAATAAATCATTTGAAATAATAAAAACAATATGATGTTCATACTTTTGACTTCTTTCTTTAATAACTACATAACACAGTACTTCTACTTCTACTTTCAGTACTTGAGTAGAATTTTTTTTTCAAAACTACTGGTACTTTTTACTTTTAGTACTTAAGTAGCAAATTTTTTGAAAAAACTACTTGCAATACTTAAGTAAAAAAAATGTTGAATACTTTAGTACTTCTACTTAAGTAACTTTTTCTGCGAGCACTTCCACTTCTACTCAAGTAATTTTTTGATCTAGCACTTGTACTTTTACTCAAGTAGAAATTTCGAGTACTTTATACAAGTCTGGCTATCATTTCCCCCATCTCTCTGTGAGACACAAGGAATTTTGATTAGCCAGTAAATTCCACATATTGGAGTAAAGTACAGGGCATCATGGGTTATAGGAGTGTGGCTCCAAACGATTGGACATTGGTAAGCTTTTGAGTACACACTTCCCTACCCCGCTTTGGGCACCTTGCCTATAACCCAACCTACTCTGTGAATCCTGGGTTTTGCACAAGCAACGCAGAGTGTAACCGAGGAAGGGAAGGAAAGCCTGTGTCCTATACTGTATTACAAGATATGGAGTTTACCAGTATACCAAAATTCCTTTCATCCTAATTATACAGTACAGGACACAGGCAACTTATTCATACACCTTCGGGAAAAAACAGGGATCAAAAGACCCATATTTAGAGTGTGGCTGCGAGAGCTGTGCCGGCCAAAGGCTGCATCCGCAGAAGACTGGACATCCACCTGGCCCATGACATGAGTACATGGATTCTAAGCAGGGCCAGCAGAGGTGCTAAGACCTTTGTGAACATTCTGGAAGCAGAGCATAGGACAAAAGGCAGTGCAACAAACTGGAATAGATTTCCCGCCACTGCAAAGTGCAAAGCAAGTGGTGATGGGGTGGGTAAGTGGGAACACGCAGACAGGCATCTTGGATATCCACTGATGCCAAGTATTCCCCTTATCTCAGAGAAGCAATTACTGACATTGCGGTCTACATGCAGAATTTTGGAAATTAAAAGGAATCTGTTGATGGATTTTTAGGTCCAAAATAGGGCAAGAATCCCCCAATTGATTTTGGTACCATGAATAGGTTTGCGTAGAAACCTTGGGACAAGAGGTGATCCATTGTCTTTTACAAATCTTACTTTCCATGGGCAGTTTTTGATTGATTTGAAAGAAGAAAGTGGTAAGGGGGCAAAGTTTTAAACAATTTTTTAACCTCTTGAATCCACCAGTCTGGTATGTTCGTGACCCACAGGAAGACAAACTAACAGACATGTGCCCCTGCTCTTAGAAGTGAGGGTGCCCTTTCGCTGTGAAGAGGGCTTTAGGGAAGGCTTCGTGGCTTTTGTGGGCAAAGCCTTGTGCCGATAGGAAGGGCTGAATTTAGGTTTTTAAGTTGGACCCTGGATAGAGTGGACAAGTGCTCTGTGTTTTGAGAAGCTAGGGGCTCCTGAGTCTTTTTGTGGAAGTAAAGCCTGTGCTCTGCTGACCGGTCTAATAAATTAGTCTAATGCTTCACTAAACAGGTCTTTTTGGAAGGGCATACTTGTGAGGTGTGTTTTGCAGGTAATTTCAGCTGTCCAAACTGTAAACCTTAAGATTCTGCTCATGTAAATTAATATTTGAGCCAATATGGAAATTTGTTTCACCACATGTTCTTGGGCATCCACCCAAAAACAAGAGCAGAAGGCAATTGCTGTAATTGCACTGTAACAACATTATCCTGAGATACTGGTCAGGGTCATGTTAGTTGTTTATTGTCCTAGTCCAGTTAACTGCCGTTTGACATACGGAAACTGCAGTAAGAACTGGTTGCAGGGCTGGGCCTGCAAGGTTAAAAAGAGCTTTTAGGAGCATCTCAAACTTTCTTTAAAAGAAGTACAGTGAGATATTTAAGGACAGAGATGGCAGCATCAATTACAAGTATAGCCCACTTCTTTGCAAACTTTATCCAGTTCAGGAAAGATTTTTCTTGGGGGGGGGGGGGGGTGAAAATTATTTCAGGAGTGACCCAGTCACAGCATGCAGCCCAGGAGAGTCAGGTTGCACAGATGCACAATGCCAAGGCGTTTGTGCACAGAGGCAATGAGCTTTTCAACATTAGCCAGCATGCTGCATGAAGCTCCATCTTTAACACAACTGCAGTCTGGGGAAGAGAAATCTTCAGCAGCTTCCAATAGTGCCTAAATAGCCTCTTCATTCCTTTCGGTGTCTGCATTTTCTAGGACAAGGGTTTCCAAACTATGGGTCTCCAAACAATGGCCCTCCAGTTGTTCAGGAACTACAATTCCCATTATGCCTAGTCATTTCTTTGAATGTCAGAGCTTTACAATGCCTCATGGGATGCGTAGTTTTGCAACAGCTGGAGGGCTGTAGTTTGGAGATCCCTGCTCTAGTAGATCATACACAGGATGAGAAATGGGAGTAGGAGAAGAGACAGTGTGTTTGAGCACTAGACAAAGTTGGCTGTATAAAGGCCCGAGAAACTGTGCCTTGCGCAAAGTTATGCTTTAGAGACTCCCCTTTGTATCTGTTATATACAGTGGGTATACAAAAGCTGCAGCCTGACATGAAGACAGATACGGTTTTTGTTTAATCCAGCTGTATTTACTCAGTGCAACTTATAATATCCAAGGGAAAGATATGACACCAACATGTCAGAAAAATATAAAAAAAAATCAAAAACAGAATCACTGAGTTGGAAAAAGGATCACCCTCCTCCTAAAAATTACTTTTAAATGCAATCAGGTGTAGTTAATCATCTTTTCAATGGCACATAAAGCCATGTGACTTTCAATTGTGATCAGCCGTGGTTATTTTGATTAGCTCAGCATGGAAAGAGTGTTCCTGGAGCATTTCAGTCCCTGGTAGTGCAAATGAAGCAAACAAACCATGGGTGGAATCTCCAGGATAAAATTGTGGACAGGCACATGTCAGGAGATGGCTACAAAAAAAATTCAAAGGCTTTATCAACACCTAGAACCACAGTGAAGGCTATTATTAAGAAGTGGAAGGTATTTGGTACAACACAGACCTTCCCTGGATCAGGACATCGCTCCAAACTGGATGAAAGAGCCAGGAGGAAACTGGTCAGAGCGGCTACCAAGAGGCCTGTAGCGACTCTGAAGCAGTTGCAGGAATATTTGACAAAGGGTAGTCATTGTGTCCATGTGACAGCAATATCACAAATTCTCCACAAATGTGGCTTGTAAGGGAGGGTTAAGCTGCTCTTCAAGGCCACATGCAATCATAACTGAGCTTTGCAAAAACGCACCTTGAAGATTCTGAGGCCACATGGAAATAATTCCATAATAATTTGGAAGGAGATAAAAAAGGTGCTACGCTTTTTGAGAAGTGTACCTGTCGTGTATGAACAGATTTATCTGTATAACCAAGTCTACTTATTAGACAAACAAATTAAAAAATATGATACCATACAATAAGATGCAATGTGCAATAAACATATTCAAAGTAATACATATGAGTGTAAAATGGCATGAGCTCATGGCTGTGAAAAAAGTGTCAATGAAAATCGATACAATAAAGTGCAAAGTGCAATAAACATAAAAAAACAATATATATCAGTGTGAAATGATATTTGCAAAGTAGATGTGCAAAGTTAGTAGAGACATATCCCAACAGACTAAAGGCTGTAATCTAAACAAAAGGTGGTTCAACAAAATACTGACACAAAGGGGTGATCCTTTTTCCAACTCTGTTTTCTCTGACATGTAGGTGCTATATCATTCAATTGGATGTTATAAATTGAGTAAATACAGCTGGATAAAACAAAAACTGTGTCAGTCTAGATTTCAGGCTGCAAAGCAACAAAATGTGATCATTTTAAAGGGAGAGGATTATTTTCTATACCCACTGTACACAGAGTTCCATTTCAAAGTAGTATTTATCTGGCTGTTTTCTCATGGGAATACACAGAATGTTTCTTAGCTTTCTGGGTATATCGCTAGCACTGACCATAAGTGCCTAAGGCATAGAACTGTATTGTTTTCAGGCAATGGACACATGATCTAACCTTTTCTCTAATCTTTACAAGAGTCTTTATTGTAGAATAAACTGAGAAAGCTGCTAACCACCACAGAGTGTGCTGTGCTTTTTCTCTGTGTACACATTGTGGGCGCATTTTATTTATTTATTTCAGGGACTTATCTAGCGCTGTCAATTTACGCAGTGCTTTACATATACATTGTACATTCACATCAGTCCCTACCCTCAAGGAGCATACAATCTACGGTCCCTGACATTCATACATACACAAACCAGGGCCAATTTAGACAGAAGCCAATTAACCTACCAGTATGTCTTTGAATTGTGGGAGGAAACCAGAGTATCCGGAGGAAACCCACGCAGGCACAGGGAGAACATGCAAACTCCATGCAGGTAGTGTTCTGGTTGGGATTCGAACCAGCGACCCTTTTGCTTCTAGACGAAAGTGCTAACCACTACACCAGGGCTCATAGTTACATAGTTGGTGAGGTTGAAAAAAGACATCAGTCCATCCAGTTCAACCTATGATGTGTGTGTGTGTGTTTTCTTTTAACCGTACATTGTATAACCCTGTATGTTGTGGTCTCTAAGGTGCCCATCTAACAGTTTTTTGAAACTATCAATGCTCCCTGCTGATACGACTGCTTGTGGAAGAGAATTCCACATCCTTACCGCTCTTACAGTGAAGAACCCCTTACGCATTTTAAGGTTAAACCGCCTTTCCTCTAGTTTTAGTGAGTGGCCACGTGTCTTATTGTATCTCCTTTCTCTGAATAGTTTGTTCCTTATGCTAGGGTCGCCAGTACAGTATTTGTACATTGATATCATATCCCCCCTCAGTCGTCTCTTCTCCAGAGAGAATAGGTTCAGTACTTGCAGTCTTTCCTCATAGCTGATGTCCTCCATTCCCCTACTTATTTTTGTTGCCCTTCTCTGGACTCTCTCCAGTTCCAGCACATCCTTCCTGAAGACCGGTGCCCAGAACTGGACAGCATACTCCAGATGTGGCTGGACCAGAGTCTTGTAGAGCGGGAGAATAATCTCTTTATTTCTGGAGTGAATCCCCTTTTTTATACATCCCAGTATTCTGTTGGCTTTACTTGCAGCGGCTTGGCATTGCATGCCACTGCCAAGCCTGTTGTCTACCAGTACCCCCAAGTCTTTTTCCATCCTAGACTCACCCAGAGGCTCCCCCCCTAGTGAGTAGCTTGCTTTCTGGTTTTTGGCCCCAAAGTGCATTACTTTACATTTTTCAACATTAAACCTCATCTGCCATGTAGTTGTCCACCCCGTTATTTTGTTCAGGTCCGCTTGCAAGGTTTCCACATCCTGCATAGAAGATATTGGCATGCCTAGTTTAGTATCATCTGCAAATACTGAGATTGTACTAGATATCCCCTCCTCTAGATCATTTATGAATAAATTAAACAGGATTGGTCCCAGGACAGAACCCTGGGGAACCCCACTTTCCACACCCGCCCAATCCAAGTACTCCCCATTAATCACCACCCTCTGAACTCTCCCCTGGAGCCAGTTCTCTATCCAGGTACTCACCTTATGGTCCATACCTACCTTCCTTAGTTTGTACAGTAAGCGTTTGTGGGGAACGGTGTCAAAGGCCTTTGCAAAGTCCAGATACACCACATCCACAGGCTTTCCTTTATCTAGGTGGCAGCTCACTTCATCGTAGAAGGTTAATAGATTGGTTTGGCAAGAACGATTTTTCATAAATCCATGCCGATTGCTACTAATAATACAGTTTTCATTACTAAAGTCTTGTATGTGGTCCCTTAACATCCCCTCCAAAATCTTGCAGACTACCGATGTTAGGCTGACCGGCCTATAGTTCCCCGGGATACATCTCGGCCCCCTTTTAAATATTGGTACCACGTTGGCTTTTTTCCAATCAGCTGGCACCATACCGTCTGTAAACTATCCTTAAAGATCAAGAATAATGGTCTGGCAATCACCTGGCTGAGCTCTTTAAGAACCCTCGGGTGCAAGCCATCCGGTCCCGGTGATTTATTTATGTTAAGTTTCTCTAGTTTAGTTCTAAGTCTATCTTCTGTTAGCCATGGCGGCATTTCCTGAGGGGTGTTGTTTAGTTCGGCCTTACAAGCTAGGTTCGTGTAGCCCCCCGATTCTTTTGTGAAGACTGAAGAGAAGAAATGATTTAACTCTTCCGCCTTTTCTTTGTCCTCAGTGGCCATATTTCCTTTGTCATCTTTAATGGGGCCAATGTGTTCTGGCCTCGCTTTCTTACTGTTTATATACTTAAAGAACTTCTTGGGGTTCTTTTTACTCTCCTCCGCTATATGTCTCTCGTGTTCTATTTTAGCCGCCCTGATTTCGTCTTTACATTTCTTATTACACTCTTTGTAATGCTTAAATGCTGCCAATGACCCCTCAGTCTTGTATTTTTTGAAGGCCTTATCTTTAGCACTAATATACATTTTTATGTTGGAGTTTAGCCACCCAGGGTTTAATTTTGCTCTTTTAAATTTATTTCCCTTTGGAATGCACTGGTCAATCCCCTTGTTAAGTATGCTCTTGAAGCACTCCCATTTTTCCTCCGTGTTCTTTGATCCCAGGGTTCTATCCCAATTGATATTTTCTAGCAGCGAGCGCAGTTTAGGGAAATTGGCTCTTTTGAAATGGGCTCAAAATTTAAAGTCCTGAGCTACCCTGCCCCGCCCCTAATTCCGCCCCTAAACACGCCCTCATAAATTATCTCAAAATTACACTGTTAAATGTTTTTGAATTAATGCAGAAGTTACAAAAATAAATATTAATAACAACGTTTTCAGTGCCCATCAGTGCAGCCTCATCAGTGCCCATCAAGGGTCTGGAGGGCGGGGGGCTGAAGAGCACTGGGGGGGGGCTAAAGGGGGGGGGCTGAAGAGCACTGGGGGGGCTGGAGGGGTGGGCTGAAGAGCACTGGGGGGGCTGAGGGGTGGGCTGAAGAGCACTGGGGGGCTGGAGGGGTGGGCTGAAGAGCACTGGGGGGGGCTGGAAAGGTGGGCTGGAGAGCACTGGGGGGGCTGGAGGGGTGGGCTGAGAGCACTAAGGGGCTGGTGGGGGGCTGAGAGCACTAAGGGGCTGGAGGGGGGCGGAGAGCACTAAGGGGCAGGAGGGGTGGCTGAAGAGCACTAAGGGGCTAGAGGGGTGGGCTGAAGAGCACTGGGGGGGGGCTGAAGAGCATTGGGGGGGCTGAAGAGCACTGGGAGGGCTGAAGAGAGGGGGGGCTGTACAGCACTGGGGGGCTAGCAAAAGAAAAAAAGAAGTTGGATAAGAGGAGTGGTGGGGTGGCTGCATATAGAGGAATTGATCTTTGCATATTCCTCCTGCAGCTGCTCAATGCCTGCAGAGAGGAGAATCAGGCATCCAGCTGGAAAGATCAATTCCTCTATATGCAGCTGCCCCACCACTCCTCCTATCCAGTCACACAGGGAGGCAGCTAAATCCTTGGACACTCACCTGCTTCCAGCACCCGTGAGCAGCGCAGCACAGACCGAGGGAGCAGCTGCCTTCACATGAGATGGTCGGCGCGAGTACCGGTGTAGCTCTGGGAGATCGATTTTCACGCTACACCGGCTTGACACCCCCCATCGGTATGCCACTGCTGGCCGGATAATGTCAGAGCGGCGGATCATCCCGCTGTAACAGCTTTAATTGTAATTGCCGGGCGCTTGCTGACACACACAGTCCCGCCTCCTAGCCTGACTCCTTTGATAGACGTCACACGTCCTGGTTGGCCAGGTGTTCTGTCTATCAAAGAAGCCGGGCTAGGAGGCGGGACTGTGTGTGTCGGCGAGCGCCCGGCAATTACAATTGAAGCTGTTAAAGCGGGATGATCCGCCGTTCTGACATTATCCGGCTTTCCTCTCCTCTCTTCCCCAGAGCTCGCCCAACATAATTTTCCACTCGCAAAATGCGAGCAGGCAAGTGGAAAATTTGAGGGCTGCACTACACCACTGTGCCGCCCATATTAAATATATTTATATGTATTTTAATAATTGTAAACAGATCGCTTCTGACTTTATTAAACCTGTAACTATTCATTGAATGAGACAGACAGTCAGGGTGCCAGAAAACCAGACCACACGGGAATGCAGGTAAAATGAAGCAGTTTTTTTGGAGGAAAAAAAAAAATAATAAATCGCACAGAAACAGTGAGCAAATGAGAGCAGGAACAAGCCGGGGTCAAATTCTGAAGCAGGTAGTAATCCAAGCTGGGGTTGGATCCAGAAGTGGGTAGTCTGCAGAAGCCGGGTCATCAGCCAGAAGAGTCGTCAGCCAAGCCAGGTCAAGCACAGGGGAACACAGAGAACAAAAGACTGCTAGCAGAGATGCACCTTGGAGCACAAACACAAGGGCAATGTTAGCAACCTAGCAGGTGATAGATATAGTCAGGCGTGTGACATCATCAATGTGTGAGGCCCAGGCAGCGGGAAGTGATGATGCAATCAGAGTCTATAAAAGGCAGCAGTCTGCACATGTCCAAGATGGCCACCAACAGGAGGACAAGGTAAGACCTCGACACAGACGCAGATAATTCTGCTTTTGTCAGGTAGACCACATGTTGCATCCTGAAAATGAACTAGAATCAGATGCAGAAATCAAGAGTTTGAACCGCGTCCTTCTCTGATGCAAGGAGCGCATCGCTACTCTGAGGCTTGTATGGGCCTTGGCAGAGTGAATGTTCTTCTGTGATTCCTTTAGCCTTGTCTTTGACATAGCTACAAGTGACTTTACTACCCTGGGGGTGTTCACAGAGGTGAGTGCAAGGAAAAACAGTAAGCGTGTCTGGAAGGAGTACGTGGCAACCGAGAATAAAACCATCCTGTAACGAACCTTTGTGGTGAAAGGCCAGGAAGAAGTGCTTTAGTGCTTTTTAAGAGCTCTAGGTGAAAGTGGCGTTATACAGGGTAACTGTCTTACCTGTCCACGAAGCTGGATTGTATATGAAGTCCAGGCTTCGCCTGTCAGTGGGCAAACCCCCAAAAAGGTCCTTAGGGACTGGGTTTTTATAGCAATGGACCATGGCCCTGGACCTGTATAACACTCTGTGGCTGACAACGCGTTGCACCAAGTACATTGTAATAAGCACTTCGGTTGTCCTAAATTGATATGACAAATTACTGCTTTGGAAAAAATCATGACACTGACCACTTTCATTTTGTAAGACTGAGCGAGTTTGGATACACGCGCTAATAATGAATGTAGACCTCTGCTTATATTTCTGTTAGAACATGTGTGTTTTAGAATATTCAATTGTTCTTGAGAGTGGAACCAATATTCTATAGCTTTTCACTTTTCCACTATTTAGTAAACCTGGAAACAATTAAGGTACAAGCTGCCAAATACAGGAGCTGTATGCACAGATATAATCTGTAGCTTTGAAATACACAATCCATGTGATGACATGCATGCACAAACTCCATAGTATCTAAATATGGAACATATCAATTATATTGAGTACAGATCTGTCGATGGCTACATATCATACACTAGTAGTTCTACTGCAATAATGCCCAGCCTTCCATCTACTGGACAAATTAGACTGTTTTATGGGGCATTTTTAGATATCAATGATCACATACAAGTGCTATTACATCTCTCTTACAGTCAGCCCATATTTTATCAGTTTAGGCACTCTGTACACAGACATCAAAATGAGAACACACTGGGGTTGATTAAAGGCAAATAAACTGTGCACTTTGCAAGTGCAGTTGCACTCTGCTGGGACATTTGCTCCAGAAATTATGAAATAAGATAAAGCTTCACTTTGCAAAAAATACCCAATCACATGCAATAAAAAAACAGCATTTTTGCATGCACATGTTTGGATGATGGAAGTCAGTAAAGTTTCACCTCATTTACTAAGCTCTGGAGCAAATGTCCATGTAGTCTGCAACTGCCATGTGCACAGTCTAGTTGCCTTTAGTAAATCAACCCTACTATGTGCAGTTCTGTCAGGGTCACTGCCAGTTTTTTTTTTTAACAAAGCACAGTCAATAAGCACTAAATGCAATTTGAGTGGGGTTTTAAAAGAAGCCTCCACTGAGCACTGTAGCTACAGGTACAATGGGGCAATTCACCCTCTAAATTCAAAGCAGAAGTACTGAAGTCAACCAAGTGTCCTTTCCTGCCAACCTTCTATTTTCTGACTTAAACACAGAGCAAGTTCTCAGGAAGGAATGAGCAAGGAAGCGGAGATGCTGAGAAAATGACTTCAGTGCTTCTGCTGTAAGAGGTCAGGAGTTATTTTAGGCCCCTTTTACACTTGTGCAACTTTTCCTGTGACTTGGGACTGCAAAGTCAAATGACAAGTTGTCCTCCATATTTTCCAATGAGTACTGTTCATAACTGTGCGACTTCAAATTAGACCCTGCACTGCTTTGGTCCGACTTTGATGTGTTTTGAGGTCCACAGACCTCAAGATTATTCAGGCGTTGCATCACGTGAAGTCAAAATCAGGGCGAAAAAAATTGCTGCAAAAGCACGCAACTTTTAGGTCACACAATTGTGAAAGGGGCCTTAAGCTCACTCACAAGCATATGTAAAAAAATGTGAATGTCTAAAAACCACACTGGTTCTCTTTAAATTACCACAGGGTCATTTTAAGTTAGCCTTAAGCTGGATACACACAGTACAATTCTCTTTACATTTTTCCTTTAGATTTACCAATATCATATAGTATGAGGTCAAACCTAAACACTTTCAATTTGTATGCAATAAGGCAGGCCCTTGCACTACATCAGTGGTTCTACATTAGGAACCACTAACAGGCCAGATTTTAAGAATTACCATGGGGAAATGCAGACTAGAATACTGCAATCACTGAGCAGCAAATGATATCACCTGTAATGTATTTCAGTTATCTTGCAAACTTGGCCTGAGGACAAGAGAACCACTGCACTACACAGTTGAAGGTAAATCTAAAGGAAATCGAACAAAAGTTGTATAGTGTGTATCCAACTTTAGTGTTACATTTTAAATTTAATTATTATTATTATTATTATTTCAGGTACTTATATAGCGCTGTCAATTTACACAGCGCTTTACATATACATTACACATTTACATCAGTCCCTGTCCTCAAGGAGCGTACAATCTAAGGTCCCTAACTCACATTCATACATACATAGTAGCGCGATTTTTTATACAGGATCCAATTAGCCTACCAGCATGTCTTTGGAGTGTAGGAAGAAACCGGAGTACCCGGAGGAAACCCACGCAGGCACAGGGAGAACATGCAAACTCCATGCAGGTAGTGTCGTGGTTGGGATTCGAACCAGCGACCCTCTTGCTGCTAGGTGAAAGTGCTAACTACTACACCACTGTGCCGCCTCATCTGGATGATGAATACATCTGGAAAAGAGTACAGATTGGGTTGAAACCCCTATCTGGTTATCACTACTGTGTCCCTATTGAGGAGATAACCTCCTAATGCAGTGAGGGTAAAACAAAACTTTGAAGTTACTGGAATAGGAATAGTGGTGAAATATTTCAATTAGGACATTTGTTCCAGTGACAAGAATCTGAGGATTTCCCCAACTTTGGCGAGATCTCTTTTCACTTCATGTTGTGCCTTGAGGCAGGAAGTAAAGGAAAATCTCCTCAATGGAAAACACAAAGCAAACAAAAAAAAACTGAAAAGGCTTTTTCTTTAAACCATTCCTTACGCTATCCAAAACTGAAGAAAAAAAATTCTGGCTTTAGATGTATCTTTTAACCACTTGCCGACTGCCGCACGACTATCTACGTCGGCAGTCAGCCCCTCACAGGCAAAGCGACGTAGGTCTACGTCGCTAGCCTGTGAGGGTCTAGGGAGCGAGCGCAGGCCGCCGGAGGCGCGCTCCCGCGTGGTCACAGACCCCCCCGCGCGTGTGACCGGCGGACCCGATGTCCGCCGGTCACTCTGCGATCGCCGCTGCAGAGGGAGAAAGGCAGGCGGCTTGTGTAAACAAGCCGCCTGTCATTCTCCCCTGTGTAGAAACTGTGATCACACGGTTCTACTATGTAGCACCATTGATCACTGTTTCTACAGCTCAACAGACAGCCAATCACAGTTAGAATCACGCCCCTAGGGACACACACAGCCCCTCCCTCTCAAATAAAGTTAACCCCTTCACTACCAGTGTAATTTTGCAGTAACAGTGCATATGTATAGCACTGATTACTGCAGTAATGTCACTGGTAACCCCAAAAGTGTCAAAAATGTCAGTCAAGGGTCCGATCCGTCCGCCGCAATGTCGCAGTACCGCAAAAAAAAAAAATCGCAGATCGCCGCCATTACGCGTTAAAAAAAAAAACAACAAAAATGACAAAAATCTTTCCCTTAGTTAGTAAACGTGATAACTTTTGCGCAAACTAATCAAAATACGCTTTTTGCGATTTTTTTTTACCAAACATATGTAGCATAGAACAAATTGGCCGAAAATGTTAAAATATTTTGATTTTTACATTTTTTTTGGGGAATTTCATATAAAAAAAATGTGAAAAATATTGTTATTTTTGCAAAATTGACACTCTTTTTTTGTTTATAGCGCATGATCAAAAAATCGCACAGGTGATCAAATACCACCAAAAGAAAGCTCTGTTTGTGGGGAAAAAAAGGACGTCAAATTCGTTTAGGTACAGCGTCGCACGACCGCGCAATTGTCCGTTAAAGTCACGCAGTGCCGAATCGCAAAATACCCCCTGGTCAGGAAGGGGGTAAAATCTTCCGGGGCTTAAGTGGTTAATTAACACTGTTGCAATTTCATGTTCGTACATGACTTGCATGCTTACAAAAGTCGATTTTTTCTTTTACAGTAAAATGCAAAAATGTAGGCACCTATAGAACAATTGCATGTTTTATCAATGTGAATAAAAGGCAACATGACCCCGTTAATGAAGGGTCTGACCTTTTTGAGGCTAGCAATTCCTTTATTTATTTTTTGCAAGATGGGATTGCTAGTTACATACTGAAGCTGCAGGACCAGGAACATTTATTTTATGTCGGACTAACAAAATATGGTTGATGTGCTCTGTGATGTGCCTCCATCCCCATACAAAAGAAACATGAATTGCCCATGGGACTTTAGATGAGGCGCAATACACTCAATAATAAAATCAATAAGGTAAAGATTTATTGGTAAATGCAATTTCCAACAGATCAACAGTGACATGCCATATAGTCAGGCAGATTGGTCAATATATACATAGAATTCCATAGCAGGTACAGTGCTTCAAAGATCAATCCATAATAGGTGTGAACTTGCATCTATGTATCCGATGCGTTTCGTGACACAGCGTCACTTCCTTAGAGGTTAATGCACACACAATTGTCTATAAAGTAGAAATTGTTTTTATAGTCTGCAAGGAACGTGGCCATGTGGGGCTCCACCCGCCCCGCAGCGGCATTTATTCACAAGGTTCCGTGAATGGAAAACTACAAGGTCTGGCAACCTTTGCGGCTGTTGGCTTGTAGTTCTCACAAAACTACCACAGCACTATTGAGAGCTGCAGAAGTTTATTGACGCTTTCTGTTAGTGTGTAACTGCTTGGCCATATGATCTACGGCCAGACCGCTTACACACAGATAAGTATACATGTTCGCCAGCACACCATGGATCTTGCATAGTAGTCCGAAATTATTTTTGTAAAAGGATCACATCACATCAGGATAAGGGCAACGTTTCACAGTCAGGCAGGACCCCTTCATCAGGCATGTAATAAGGTGTAAACGGTGAACAAAGAATATATGTGAAACTACCACCAATCACAATCATTGAAAACAGTGACACCCCCCCCCCCTCCTCTAACATCACATTCCCGCCAAAGGCTGTTTTACACATTATTCTTATGTGCAAAAGATTGCATGCCTGTTAATAATCATATATTCCATGAGGGGGGCCCCAGTAGGTGCATTAGCGTGTGACTGTTGCGCAACGATTGGCTACATCACCCAAGTGTACACCGATCGCCGCTCTCTGATAATGTCCCTGTTGCCGGGTAACGTGTCCCGAAGGCAATCACAGCGCGCCACGTAGGCCGCTTGTGCATCGTCCGGACACTCCTCCCTGAGCTTGGAAACCATGACGTCAGGCGTGTAAACATGCAGAGTGAGCATGGCTCCGGAGGGGGGGAGGCAAAGCAAAGACATTGCAGAAAAAGTGGTCTGGGTTATCAATGGAGGAGAATGTACATAAGCCGAAACTGATAAGACTGAAAGAAGAAAAAAGATAAGACAAGGAAAAGAATAAACATTAAAAGAAGAAAAAGAAAAACATGAGAAAAATGTATTAAAAAAATGTATAAACAAATAATAATAAAAATATAGTAAAGTAAAAATAAAAATATAAAAATAAGGATAAATTGAAATCAGAATAATCAAAAATAAAAATAAAGAAATAATAATGATAAAAAGAAAAGAAAAAAAAAGGAAAGAGAAAGGAAAATAGAGGAAAAAAGGAAAAATGAAGAAAAATAAGGAGAAAAAAGTAAGAAGAAACAAGGGAATGCTGAATGTAAAACAGGAGACTAAAGAGACAAATTGATATCCCAGGAAAGGTAAAGCAAAAGGTAGGTGTGAGAGGTGCTGTGTGGAAAAAGGAAGAATTATTAGCCTACCAAATCAAGGGGGGCTACAGACAAAATATTATTCTACAAGGCAGAGAGAGACCTCAGGGTATATGCCCCTCACGTTTTCTTGGCGACAGATAGTCCCCCTATCTTTGAATTGTGTAACCGAATTTTGCAAGGTGATTTTTAACCACCTTTTTCCTGAGGTACACTCAATCGGTTATGTCCATGGGCATAAGACAATGCGTCTTCTGTCTTTTATTCTTATCCCCTTTTTTTCCTTTCCATGTCATTCTGAGGTTTGCGGCTTATTGCTGAGGTACATAGGCACAGGAGACACTAAAATTTTTAGTATGATCACCACTGTGATTTGTAGACCCCTAGGTATTAAGGGACATATACCCTGGGGTCTCTCTATGCCTTGTAGAAGCATTTTTTGTTCGTAGCCCCCCTTGATTTGGTAGGCCAATAATTACCCTAGTAATAGTTTCTTGGTGACCCACCTTTGTTTTCTTCCTTTGGCTCATTTCTTTCCCTTCCTTTTTCCACACAGCACCTTCCACACTTACCTTTTGCTTTACTTCTCCGGTTACATCAATTTGTCTCTTCAGTCTCCCGCTTTACATTCAGCATTCCCTTGTTTCTTCTTACTTTTTATCCTTATTTTTCCTTTTTTCCTTTCTCTTTCTTTTTATCATTATTATTTCTTTATTTTTGTTATTAATATTTATTATTTTCGATTATACTCATTTAAATTTATCTTTATATTTATTTTTACTTTACTATATTTATATTATTATATTTATATATTAATTTTTCATTTTTTTTTATTTATATTCATTTTTTTTTTTAAACATTTTTCTCATGTTTTTCTTTTTCTCCTATCAATTTTTATTCTCTTCTTTCTTCCTTTCCCCTTTTATTTCAGTCTTCTCAGTTTCGGTTTATTTACATTCTCTTCTGTTGATAACCCAGACCACTTCTTCTGCAATGTCTTTCCTTTGTTTTCCCCCTCCGGAAGCCGTGCTCATTCTGCGTGTTTACAAGCCTGACATCCTGGTTTCCATGAAAGTGGCAGCCGCAAAGCTCAGGGAGGAGTGTCCTGGACGATGCATGACCGGCCTAAGTGTCGCGCTGTGATTGGCTCTGGGACACGTTACCCAGCAACAGGGACGCTATGTTCTGCTGTCGGAGAGCGACCATCGGTGTATACCTTGGTGATGTACCCCATTGTTGTGCAACAGCCACACGCTAATGAACCTACTGGGGGCCCCCTCATTGAATATACGATTATTAATAGGAGAAAGTCATGAGATTTAATGCATATAAGAATAACGTTTAAAACGGCCTTTGGAGGGAATGTGATGTCATGTGACATCAGAGGAGAGGGGGTGTCACTGTTTTCCATGATCGTGATTGGTGGTAGTTTCACATATATTCTGTGTTCACTGTTTACACTTTATCACATGCCCAACTAAGGGGTCCTGCGTGGCTCCCAAACGTTGCACTTATCCAGATGTGATGCGATCCTTTTGCAATAATGGGATTTTGTACTTGCCGTAAAATCCATTTCTCTGAGTTCATCGAAGGAAACAGTGCTCCATAAATCATAACTAGTGGGTTATATTGCCTCCTCCAGGAGTAGGATTAGGCAGAACAAAAAACACCTGGCTATGCCCATGGGCCATCCTCTGCTGGTATTTAACCCCCCTCTCTGCTCTAGGTAATCAGTTTAGTACCAAGCAGTATTAGAAGTATCAGAACTCCATAGAGGGGTGGGTGCTTTGATGAACTCAGAGAAATGGATTTTACAGTAAGTACAAAAATCCCATTTTCTCTTTCGTTCATTGACAGACACAGCGCTCCATGAATCGTAACAAGTGGGATGTTCAAAAGCAGTGCCAAAAGGAAAATGTGGGGTGGGGAAAATAACCCAAGGATAAACTTAGGAGCCCTTAACCAGGACACAGGAGCCCCATCTGAAAAAGAAAAGTTTTTCTTTAAACACTCTTTAAGAGGGAACAGCCCCTCTTAGACAGAACCCTACGAAACTTTGCTGCCAAAATAAGCATTCGCAGATACCAAAGTACCTACCTTATAGAATTTTGTGAAGGTATGCACGGACGACCAAGTAACCACCTTGCAAACTTGCGATATTAAAGCCTGATGATGGAAAGACCAAGAAGCACTCAGTGCCCAAGTAGAATGTGCCGTGACAGGGAAAGGTAGAACCTGACTTTTAATGAAATAGGCCTAAGTCACCGTCTGTCTGATCCATCTGGAGATGGTAGCTGAAGAAGCAGCTAGCCCTTTTCTTGGTCCGTCCGTAACCACAAAAACTGAGTCTGACCTCCGAAAAGACTCAGTAGCTGCCAGATACACCCGAATCGCAAGAACCACATTCAAGTTATGCAAAGCAAATTCCTTGGGATGAGTTGGCTTGGGACACAAGGAAGGCAACACAATGTTCTCATTCAAATGGAAGTCAGAGACAACTTTGGGCAAGAATGATGAACAGGGACAAAGAACCACTTTATCCTTAGAACCATTAAATAGGGACTGCGACAGGATAATGCTGCCAATTCTGATACCCTGCGGGCAGAGGTAATAGCCACCAAGAATGTCAACTTCTGGGATAACGTAGGCAAAAGAATCTCCCAAATAGAGGTTTCTGGAGAACAGAAAGTACTACATTTAAATCACATGGCGGCAAAAGAGACCGTACAGTTGGAGCCACATGTCAAACCCCCTGAATGAAGGTACGAACTAAAGAGTGTGTGGCTAGGGGTTGCTGAAAGAAGATTGCCAAGGCAGACACCTGGCCCTTGATGGTACTCAAGGCCAACTTCTGATCAACGCCCTGTTGAAGAAAGGTTAAGATCCGAGCGACAGAAAAGGTTTGAGGATGAGTGCCAATCGACTCACACCAAGAAATGTACGCTTTCCACGTACAATGGTATATCTTGCTGGAAGATGACTTCCTCGCCTTCACCCTAGTAGAGATCACTGATCCAGACAGACCTCTAGCCGTCAGTACCAGGCTTTCAATAGCTAAGCCATTAAAACCAGTGGCTGTAAACCAGGATGGTAGATAACCCCTTGAGACAACTGGTCTTGTCTGAGAAGAAGCCCCAAACGGATGTTTACAGCCACTAGGATGATTGGAAGGTCCTCACTCTTGATTCCTCACCGGAATTGCGGAAGAAGCCTTAGCCAAGGATGATTCTGGCCTTACCGTGGCCCTTAGACGCCTGAGGCGTCTGTCAGAAGACTCCGTGACCTTGTCACAAACTTCTGTATCCTCCTTTGGAGCCGAACCTGCTAAAAGGAGCTACATGGAGGACTGTACAAAAAGAACTGTCTTGAAGGTGGATACCACCAGACTCAGAACCTGTATGCAAATCGGGCGAGAGAACGAGAATCGGGAAAGAGGAAGGGCCACCCTGGTCAGAATTAAAATCAATTCCCTGGACAGAGATTACTAGCAAAATAAATAAATAAAAAAATGGCATGTCTTTCCCATAGTTTGTAGACGCGATAACTTTTGTGCAAACCAATCAAAATACGCCTATTGGGATTTTTTTTTACCAAAAATATGTAGCAGAATACAAATTGGCCTAAAATTATGAAAAAATGTGATATTTGTTTTTTTATTAGGAAAGTTATATAGCAGAAAGTGAAAAATATTGTTTTTTTTTCAGAATTGTCACTCTTTATTTGTTATTTTTTAGTACAAAAAATAAAAATCGCAGAGGCGATCAATTACCACCAAAAGAAAGCTCTATTTGTGGGGGAAAGACATCAATTTTATTTTGGTACAGTGCCGCACGACCGCGCAATTGTCAAAGTAACGCAGTGCCGAATCGCGAAAAATGGCCTGTCATTAAGGGGGAAAATCTTCCGGTCCAGAAGTGGTTAAGTGACTCCTCAAAAGGGTAACGTACCTCAAAACTTTTGGGGACCGCAAAGGGTAATTTTGGATCCGTGAGGCTACGTCATGGCCGATCTAGCGTGTAGCTGCGGTCTGCACGCGCTTGCTGGCTGGGCGACCACTGGATCTAGATTATCTAGCCCGTCGCCCAGCCCGGCAGTTGATTGTAGATCTCCAGAGACAAAAACAAAAAACATGTAAGGACGGAGAAAATTGCTAGGACCAGAGACCCCAGCCGGGAACCTAGACTGATTAAAACTGATTACCTAGAGCAGAGAGGGGGGTTATATACCAGCTGAGTACGGCCCTATGGGCATAGCCAGGTGTTTTTGTTCTGCCTAGTCCTACTCCTGGAGGAGGCAATAGAACCCACTAGTTTTGATTTATGGAGCGCTGTATCCGTCGATGACCAAAAGAGAAAAAAAGTTTTCTTTATCGTACATCACGGGACACAGAGCAGGTAATAATGACTATCTGGGTTATATGCTACCTTTAGGTGAATGGACACTGGCAACCAATAGACAGGAAGTTCCCCCCATATAACCCCTCCCATACAGGAACAACCTCAGTTTTTTCGCCAGTGTCTTGAAGGTGGTGGTCATGGCTGTTAAAGCTCTTCAAAATCTCAAAAAATGTCCCAGTAATTGGGCGTTATATCGGATCCATTCAAATGGCTAGGCGCTAAAAGAATGGTACCCGAGCCTCGGCTAGAGAAGATCCGAGGTTTTGCCTGTAATGTGACCCATTTGGGCACTGGACTCTAGTAATGAAACCCTGGTTTTTATTATACCAAGGAGTTTTCAGCAGGGTGCTCTACAGGTCCAAGGGAGTAGACCCCATTAAAAAAGGGGGACCCGGTCCTTAAAGGTCAGATTGACCAAGCTCCCTGTAATGAGTGAAGATTGGGTCCTGCTGAGGACCCTGCAGGGGGGACTGGTAAGTTATTCCTTTGCTCTCTCTTAGAAAGAGGTTTAAGGGAAGGAATAAGCAAATTTTCTCATAGCTGTAGTTCAGTTTTTGGTCACTAGATGGCGCTGTTCTGCAGTTTTGGTTTTACCTGAGTTTGGTCCCAGCCAGCTTTTCATGTGGCTATGGGAGCGGCGTTCGTTGATGACGTCACAGACCTGTACTTGGATTACGCTGGGGTAAGCTGCTGGAAGCTGCTGATCAGGATCTTTTGGGACACAGAGCAGGTTGATCAGACTGTCTAGGCATGCGAGTGGCCGCGGGACAGGTCAGGAGAATGGTAGTTCTGTGATAGCGGTTTAGTGCTGGATCACAGTATACTCTACCCTTGTGCAACAGAGCCACACTTCTGGGTCTTGCTTTACTAAAAGCAATGTCTTCCAGAAAGAGAAGTGGGGGGGGGGGGGCGGCAGCAGGGAAGGGGCCTAGTGTCCTCACATAAGGGTTGAGCAGTCCGAGTCTGATTCCCGCTGTACTCTTCTCCCCTGATAGACCTGAAGCTACCGGCAAGTCTGAGCCATTGCGCTTGTCAGGTATGGTTGCTACCTCCAATGCTTCTGATTCTGCTTATGTTACTAAGGACGATTTGGCATTTGCCTTGGCTGGCCTAGAAGGTAGAATAGCCGGCATTAATGCTTCCATTTCACAGGGTGGGAACAATAGGGGTAGATCCCCCTCTCCTGTACCCGGGCCCAGCAAGGATACAGCAGGGCTTCCGTGCTCTCAAAACCTTGCAGGAGCCTCTGGTTTACAGCACGATTGGGCAAAAAACATTGAGGAGGTAGCTTTGGGTAACTTGGAGGGGGAGCAGGCTGAAGCTGGTGCCTCTACTGAAGATTCAGATCATGAGGTACTGTTTGCAGCGTCTCACTCTCAGAGGTTACTAATCCAGTCCCTTACTGAAATGGTGCAGACTGGGTTTAAATTACCTCCCCTGGAGGTATCAGAGGCCTCTTTTTCCTCTCTGGGATATTTGCGTACTCAGCAGAGTTCCCAGGCTTTTCCCTTATACCCTTTACTAGAGCAGTTGATGTACGAGGATTGGGATCACACTGACAGGTTGTTTATGCCTCTAAAGGGATTTTCTTCGCTATATCCAATGGAGGAGAAATTCAAAAGGAAATGGGG
This sequence comes from Pelophylax lessonae, assembly GCF_965119305.1. Classification (NCBI taxonomy): domain Eukaryota; kingdom Metazoa; phylum Chordata; class Amphibia; order Anura; family Ranidae; genus Pelophylax; species Pelophylax lessonae. The sequence goes on along the minus strand of NC_138770.1, from coordinate 594,798,466 downwards.
TATGCCGTCTGTTGATGCTGCTATTTCTTTGGTGAATACAAATTTAACCTGTCCGGTGGACAATGCCCAAGTCTTTAGGGACCCAGCAGATAAAAAGCTTGAGTCCTTGCTTAAAGCTTCTTTTTCTGTTGTCGGATATGCTGTTCAGCCAGCTGTGGCAGCTATAGGAATCTGTAACTTCTTAAAAGACCATATTAAAAAAACTGACTAAAGGTTCTATCCAGGAGTAATCTGTGGAAGAATTAGCATAAATTCCTTGCGCTGTTTTGAGATTGATGCCCTCAAAGATTCCATCCAACAGATTTCCTGGGTAGCCCTTCTCTCTGTCTATATGCACAGAGTTCTGTGGCTTAAATTTGGCCAGCAGAATTACCTTGTAAAAAACAGCTGACGTCCTTTCCCTTCCATGGGGAACATCTCTTTGGGAAGGATCTGGATAAATACATCCAAAAGATCTCGGGGGTGAAAAGTGCCCTGTTGCCGGTAAAAAGGAGAAATAAAAGTTCATCCTTTAAGGCTCCTAGTGTTACTGTTCCGTTTATCGTATCAGTATCTAAGCAGTTTCGACACCCTCAGCCACCAGGTTTCAGGAAAATTCAGGATCAAGGTCAGAAAAAACCCTGGGACCCTGGGTCAAAAAGCCTGGTAAAACAGGCTCCAAGTCTGCCTTATGAAGAGACGCTCCCACTTACTCGGGTAAGGGGGGGGGGGGGGGGGGGAGTCTTTTGCTCTTCTCAAGAGCTTGGGAAAAGGTTGTTCAGGACAAATGGGTCTTATACACTGTAACTCAGGGCTACATGATTGAATTCAGGGAGTTTTCTCCTTTTTAGTTTCTGGGTTCAAATGTCCCTGCGTCCCTGGGTCTGGTTCTCAACACAGTTCAGGCAAAAGTTTTTTTGCCGTTGAAAAAGGTTGTGGCCCTAAGAAGCCTGGTTCAGTTTGTAGGGAGATAAAATGTTTCCCTCCATATGACTAGGCATGAGGCTGTTGGGCATTATTTATTTTATTTTTTTAAAAGGTGAACTTATCCATTAAGGTAAAAAAACCCCTTCTGTTGCAGAGGATCTCCCAGCCTTCCCTTATACCTACCTGAGCGCAATCTCGATCCAGCGTTGTGCACAAGAGCAGTAGCTCTCCTAGCTCTCTCCCTCCTGACTGGGCAGACTGATAACCGTGGGAGCCATCGGCTCCTGCTGCTGTCAATCAAATTCTATGACGAAGAAGCCTGCACTGTATGTGTCTATAGATGTAGGCAGCAAGGCTTGGGAGCGAATCCGCACGAGTGCCCCCAAAGAAATCAGCTTTCAATGTGGGCACTTGCCCGAAAAGGATGAGCCAGGAGCGCAGGGGAAATACACCAGAGAAAGAGGATCAGGCCTGCTCTGTGCAAACCATTGCACAGAGCAGATCAGTAGGATGTGTGTACTATTTTAATTGAAAAAAATAGAAGCTTTACAATCATTTAAACCTGTACAACTTTAAGAGTGATCCGACAATGCAAGCCACACCACTTCACCAACTTAGGGATCTCTTTAGTAATATACTATACACAGGCCAAGTTTTGTGTTTTGCTTTTTAACTTGTTAAACTCAGTATACAGTATGCTCAATTTATCACACTGGAAATAATAAAAAATAAAATTCCATGTGCAAAAGTTAGGGCACCCTGTCTGTCAAAACTTAGTAATACCTACTTTGCAGAACAAAATCCAAACCCTTGTTGCTCAAAAATATTTGTAGCTTTTCTTATTTTTAAACAAAGGCAGAAAACCCCCAATTTACCATTAATGATGGTGCTACAACAAAGATGAAAGGCAGCAAAGCCATTTGATTCCTACTGTATTGTAATTTAATCATTAAGCTACACTGATCTTCAGCTATGACTTGAAGTCATTGGCCTATTTACATAAAACCTCTCATAACAAGGCCTTCTTTACTTATAACTTCAGAAATGTTTAAAGCCACATTACAAGAACTGTGAAGCATAATATTCCAACCACTGGTATATTAGTCAAGTCTAGCAGAACCACAACAAAAGGTTCAAAAGACAGAATTCTAGGAGGCACCAGCCACGTATTAATTTGGAAGCAAACAATGAAGAAAAAAAAATTACTAGCACAATGAAAGATGGGCACCCCTGACACAGGAAAGAAAACTCTGCTGCCCTCTGTAGCTATGCATGGACTTCACTGATGATGGTCCTACAGTGGCTTAAAAGAAGATGAGTCCTGTGGAGTAGGGCCCAAAGCAGCATGTCAGGGAGAAATTATTGTACTTCCCCTCTTCTTTTGAAGGACTGCTTTTAACTCAGGAAATTAGAAACAGGAGTGCCAGAGGGCATACATATCCAAGGCTGTACACTGGAACACACACGCTTTCAATTACAGAACATGAAAGGAACTTATGATGAACGAAAGAAATGAAATCCAGTCTTATTTCTGCAAGCCATATGCTGAAGACTTCGGAAATCTGACATCAGCTTCAAGCTGTTTCTTACTTACTCCTGAGTCAGGTTATGCTAGCAGAAGTTGGCCCTGGATTCTTCCGTATACATTTAGGCTTTGATGGAGATCTTAGATACTACAGGAGGATATTTGCTTAGTCAGCAACTTTGCAGTAAAGATGTTGAATTAAAGCAATGTGGCAAAGAACTCTTACTGGTAACAGCAGTCATAGAAAAAAGACTGTATCAGGTTTACACAGCTCATCCAAGCTGCTCAAGGAAGGACAGAATTCAGCAGCAAAATCATCAAAGGAAAGCAAAATGGAACGAAGTATACCAAAAGTATGCACTTTTAAACAATGTGCAAAATTTCACCCCCTGAATCCTATAACCATATGCATTACACACCACTGATGTGCTCTTCTTGATGCAAGACAGTTGTGACCTTCCCTGACATATTTTATGTCCTTCATAATGGTTCTTGAACGTTGTTGGAGACAGGTGCACAGTAATCATTCACAGAGATAAGGGAGGTCATCTTTTGAAACTATAGGTGACCCCCGTTTTTATATATATATATATATATATATATATATATATATATATCCTGCTGGCTTTGGTTGCATTATAACCTATATATATATATAGGTTATAATGCAACCCCAGCCAGCAGGAAGTGCAGCATGGGGCACACCACAGTGAAGGACATGGTTGTTAATTTAAGGTAAAAGAACCTAAAAGATGTGCAATGCATATTGTAATACGGGCAATGCAAAAGGGCTCATATGGCTGTTGAAACTTATTTGTGCCTTTAAATGTACAGTTGTACTTTAAAATGTATCTGTCAAAGTAAGGGGTTCTGTCCACAGGAAAATGCAGCAGGCTTTTAGGTACATCTTGCTTGCATTTTAGATCTGTTTCAGACACCTCTGAGATGTTTTGGAGGTCATTTGACCTGCAGTTGAATTTCTATTAACATGTATCAACCTGCTCCAAGTTGCTTTTACATTCCCTTTCACTGATACCAACAGAAGTCCTATGACCCAGGCCCAAATACAGAAATGCAAAATTGAACCTCCTTCTGAGTTAGAATGGTGATAAACTACCTCTCACTTTTTGAGTCACTTACCTAGAATACATATTCCGATCAGGAAAGTTAGAGAAAAATCAGAATTTCTTACCTGTATACCTGTTTCAAGTCAATGATTTGAAATATTCAAGGATAAGGGACCAAATGACATTTAGGCAACCCGATATTTTAAGAAAAAAATTGCCTCAATAAGGGCAGACGTCCTATATCTTTATGATAGGTTTCTATTAAAGCATATTTTTACCAGATACATTCACTGTGGTATAGCAGGTCAACAAAGGGTGTCACAAAAGGGCAGACACTGTACTTACGTACCAACCCCAAAAATAGAGGGGTGGGAGCTGCCTCTGTCAGAGGACTCAGAGAAAAGAATTTCACGGTAAGTTCTTACAAAAATCCAATTTTTTCTTACGTCCTCTGACAGATGCAGCTCTCAATGCTTCTTCACTAATGGAACGTCCCAAAGCAGTGTAGGCATGAGGGGTGGGAAGAACGCAACCAAAAACGGTTAACACATATCCAAGGCTAAAAACGTTGCCAACAGGGTAACAAAAAGCTCACCAAGAGGAGCTTACCCCAAAGCAAAAATTCACCCCCAAAGGAGAAAACCATGTCTCTTCGTCAAACAGCAGCCTGCAAAACTTTGTGGCCAAAGTAAGCATCCGAGGATTCCATCAAATCAATCTTGTAGAATCTTGTAAAAGTGTGTACAGACGACCAGGTTTGCCACTTTACACACCTGAGCCACAGAAGCCTGAATATACATCTTCCAAACATGATGATAAATCTTCCTGGAAGTCACTTTCCTGACTCTCAGCAAGGTAGGAATCATAGAATCAGAGAGACCCCTATCTCTCAACACCTGGCCTTAAACAGCCATGCTGTTAAAGCCAGCGACCGTAAAGCAGGATGGAAAATCGCCCCTTGAGACAGCAGATCTTCTCTCAGAGGGAGCCGCCAGGGATGCTCGACGGTATAATCAAATATACATACATACATATATATATATATATATATATATATATATATATATATATATATATATATATATACATACAAACATATATATATATATATACATATATATACACATATAAAAAAACACACACATACATATATACATATATATATATATACACACATATACATATGTATACACATATACATATACATATACAGTGGGTACGGAAAGTATTCAGACCCCCTTAAATTTTTCACTCTTTGTTATATTGCAGCCATTTGCTAAAATAATTTAAGTTCATTCTTCTTCCTCATGAATGTACACATAGCACCCTATACTGACAGAAAAACCCAGAATTGTTGACATTGTTGCAGATTTATTAAAAAAGAAAAACTGAAATATCACATGGTCCTAAGTATTCAGACCCTTTGCTGTGACACTCATATATTTAATATATAGGTGCTTTCCATTTCTTCTGATCATCCTTGAGATGGTTCTACACCTTCATTTGAGTCCAGCTGTGTTTGATTATACTGATTGGACTTGATTAGGAAAGCCCCACACCTGTCTATATAAGACCTTCCAGATCACAATGCATGTCAGAGCAAATGAGAATCATGAGGTCAAAGGAACTGCCTGAAGAGCTCAGAGACAGAATTGTGGCAAGGCACAGATCTGGCCAAGGTTACAAAAAGATTTCTGCTGCACTTAAGGTTCCTAAGAGCACAGTGGCCTCCATAATCCTCAAATGGAAGACGTTTGGGACGACCAGAACCCTTCCTAGAGCTGGCCGTCCGGCCAAACTGAGCTATCGGGAGAGAAGAGCCTTGGTGAGAGAGGTAAAGAAGAACCCAAAGATCACTGTGGCTGAGCTCCAGAGATGCAGTCAGGAGATGGGAGAAAGTTGTAGAAAGTCAACAATCACTGCAGCCCTCCACCAGTCGGGGCTTTATGGCAGAGTGGCCCGACGGAAGCCTCTCCTCAGTGTAAGACACATGAAAGCCCCCATGGAGTTTGCTAAAAAACACCTGAAGGACTCTCTGGTCTGATGAGACCAAAATAGAACTTTTTGGCCTTAATTCTAAGCGGTATGTGTGGAGAAAACCAGGCACTGCTCATCACCTGTCCAATACAGTCCCAACAGTGAAGCATGGTGGTGGCAGCATCATGCTGTGGGGGTGTTTTTCAGCTGCAGGGACAGGACGACTGGTTGCAATCGAGGGAAAGATGAATGCGGCCAAGTACAGGGATATCCTGGACAAAAACCTTCTCCAGAGTGCTCTGGACCTCAGACTGGGCCGAAGGTTTACCTTCCAACAAGACAATGACCCTAAGCACACAGCTAAAATAACGAAGGAGTGGCTTCACAACAACTCCGTGACTGTTCTTGAATGGCCTAGCCAGAGCCCTGACTTAAACCCAATTGAGCATCTCTGGAGAGACCTAAAAATGGCTGTCCACCAACGTTTACCATCCAACCTGACAGAACTGGAGAGGATCTGCAAGGAGGAATGCCAGAGGATCCCCAAATCCAGGTGTGAAAGACTTGTTGCATCTTTCCCAAAAAGACTCCTGGCTGTATTAGATCAAAAGGGGGCTTCTACTAAATACTGAGCAAAGGGTCTGAATACTTAGGACCATGTGATATTTCAGTTTTTCTTTTTTAATAAATCTGCAACAATGTCAACAATTCTGTGTTTTTCTGTCAGTATGGGGTGCTATGTGTACATTCATGAGGAAGAAGAATGAACCTAAATGATTTTAACAAATGGCTGCAATATAACAAAGAGTGAAAAATTTAAGGGGGTCTGAATACTTTCCGTACCCACTGTATTTGGCTCCATCCATCTTCCCATCAATTTTAACCTTCTCCCCTGTCCCTGCTGAAGAAAAGCAGGCCCAAACCATGATGCTGCCTCCACCATGTTTGACAGTGGCTTTCTTCTTGCCATTCTTCCATAAACGCCAGATTTGTGCAGTATACAACTGATTGTTGTCCTATGGACAGAGTCTCCCACCTCAGCTGTAGATCTCTGCAGTTTATCCAGAGTGATCATGGGCCTCTTGGCTGCATCTCTGATCAGTCTTCTCCTTGTATGAGCTGAAAGTTTAGAGGGACGGCCAGGTCTTCGTAGATTTGCAGTGGTCTGATACTCCTTCCATTTCAATATTATCGCTTGCACAGTGCTCCTTGGGATGTTTAAAGCTTGGGAAATATTTTTGTATCCAAATCCGGCTTTAAACTTCTCCACAACAGTATCTCGGACCTGCTTGCTGTGTTCCTTGTTCTTCATGATGCTCTCTGCGCTTTAAACGGACCTCTGAGACTATCACAGTGCAGGTGCATTTATACGGAGACTTGATTACACACAGGTGGATTCTATTTATCATCATTAGTCATTTAGGTCAACATTGGATCATTCAGAGATCCTCACTGAACTTCTGGAGAGCGTTTGCTGCATTGAATGTAAAGGGGCTGAATAATTTTGCACACCCAATTTTTCAGTTTTTATATTTGTTAACAAAGTTTGAAATATCCAATAAATTTTGTTCCACTTCATGATTGTGTCCCACTTGTTGATTCTTCACAAAAAATTACAGTTTTATATCTTTATGTTTGAAGCCTGAAATGTGGCAAAAAAACTATACTTAAAGATGCACTGTGGTTTGTTTTATCTACAGAAGTCCCTTATCTGCATAACGGAATTTTTGTAAAATCTTACCTGTAAAATTCCTTTCTCTGAGTCCTCCGACAGTCGCCGCCTCTTCATATTCGTCACATATGGGTATTAGACTTTGCTCCGAAGGAGTAGCTAGGCAACAGAATATGTTAATAAAGCTTTTAACATATCCAACATATCCCACCCTCAAGGGGTGGTCCCCTCAGTCAATACCCTCCTACTTCCTGCAACCATATCTCAGTTTTAGTGGAATAGCAGTAGAGTATACAACCAAACCCCAAAAGAGGGGCGGGGGCGGCGACTGTCGGAGGACTCAGAGAAAGGAATTTTACAGGTAAGATTTTACAAAAATTCAGTTTTCTCTTACGTCCTCCGACAGTCGCCGCCTCTTCATATTCGTCACATATGGGGACGTCCCAAAGCAGTGCAAACATGAGGGGTGGGAAACACAACCGCGCCGAAAGGCAACGCAGTTTCCACATCAAGAAAGGAACCTTACCAAAGGCAGGAAACCAGCTGGGCAACAGCAAAAAAACAAGTGCTCAACAGGAGCAACAACCCAGGAAAAGGCAAAAACCAGGGGATACAAAACTTATCCCAACAGCCAGGAGTCCCCAACAAGGGACCCTAGGGAACAGCCGCACTAAGAACCTTGCGGCCAAAGGAAGCATCCGCCGATGCCCGAACATCTACTTTGTAGAATTTCGTGAAAGTGTGCACGGTCGACCAAGTCGCCGCCTTACACACCTGGGCTACAGAAGCCCCATGACGACAGGCCCAAGACGTACTCAGAGATCTAGTAGAGTGCGCCTTCACAGGCACAGGGGGAACCTTCCCCTGCAAGGCATAAGCCTGTTCAATGGTCTGTCTGATCCATTTAGCGATGGTAGAGGCCGAAGCCGCCATGCCCTTCCGAGGACCCTCTGGAAGAACAAAACAAGGAGTCCGTTTTACGAAAAGACTCAGTCGATCGAAGGTAAACCCTGATCGCCCGAACAACATCCAAAGAGTGCAATCTCACCTCCTGTGGATGTTTAGGCTTCGTGCACAACGAAGGCAAGACAATGTCCTCATTAAGATGGAATTCCGAGACACGTTTCGGAAGAAAGGAAGGATTAGGTCGCAAGACCACCTTATCCAAATGAATAACCAAGTACGGAGACTTGCAGGACAAAGCCGCCAGTTCCGACACTCTGCGAGCCGAAGTGATCGCCACCAAAAAGGCGACCTTTTTGGATAACAGACAACGAGATCTCCCTGATCTGTTCAAAAGGAGCACGTTGTAACACAGATAGCACGAGATTCAAGTCCCAAGTGGGCAGAGGATCCCTCCTAGGAGGAACCAGATGCCGCACACCCTGAATAAAGGTGCCAACCAAAAGGTTGGATGCCACGGGACGTTGAAACAGAACGGCCAGAGCAGACACCTGACCCTTTATCGTAGCCAGCGCCAAGCGCTGATCAACACCCGCTTGAAGGAAAGACAGCACACGGGTCACCGAGTACGTGCGGGGTGAAAACCCCCTGGACTCACACCAGGCAAAATAGGCCTTCCAAGTACGGTAGTAAACCTTCCCAGAGGAAGACTTCCTCGCGTTGATTAAAGTATGAACGACCTCCGGAGAGAGACCCCTCTCCTTCAGGACCTCGGTTTCAACAGCCAGGCCGTCAAAGCCAGCGACTGTAAAGCAGGATGGTATATCGGTCCTTGAGACAGTAGATCGTCTCGAAGAGGCAGACGCCACGGGGCGTCGACCGCCAGATTCACGAGGTCTGCGTACCAGGACCGGCGAGGCCAGTCCGGTGCCACAAGAATCACCGTGTTGCGTTCCGATTGAAACCTGCGAAGGAACCTGGACAGCAACTGGATCGGTGGAAACACATACATCAGCCTGTACTGATGCCACGGGGCCACTAACGCGTCCGACGCGTCTGCCCGAGGGTCGCGCGTCCGTGCCACGAACCTCCTCACCTTGTTGTTGAGACGTGACGCGAACAGGTCCACATCTGGAAGACCCCACTTCGCGCACAACATCTGGAAGACAGCCGGGTGGAGAGACCATTCCCCCTGATCCAGGGTCTGGCGACTCAGATAGTCCGCCTGCCAGTTCTCCACCCCCGGAATGTGAACCGCCGTTATCGCCGGGACATGAGTCTCGGCCCAAGACAGAATGTCGGCCACTTCCCGAGCCGCTCGGGCACTCCTGGTGCCCCCTTGGTGGTTGATGTAGGCCACCGCCGTGGCATTGTCCGTCTGCACCCGAACCGGGCAGCCCTGCAGCCGGTCCGTCCAGCGACGAAGACAGAGACTTATCGCACGCAATTCCAGAATGTTGATCGGAAGGGAGGACTCCCCCTCCGACCAAGTTCCCTGGGCGGACAGAACGCCCAGAACACCACCCCAGCCCGACAGGCTGGCATCCGTGGTGATTACCGTCCACGAGATAGGACGAAACGACTTGCCCCCGGACACCATCGGGGACTGGAGCCACCACAGAAGGTCTTTTCTGGTGCGATGACTCAACGAGATCTGAAGATCCAGAGATTGAGGTCGCCCGTCCCACTTGGACAGGATCTCCGCTTGGAGACCCCGCGTGTGAAACTGGGCGAAGGGAATCGCCTCGAAGGCCGAGACCATCAATCCCAGACATCTCATGCACGTCCGTAGAGACGATTGCGGAACATCCCGGAGGGACCTGACTTCCTCCTGAAGAGTTCTGAGTTTGTCTTCCGGCAGGAAGACCTTCGCCTGCACCGAGTCCAAAATCATTCCCAGGTAGGGAAGACGAACAGACGGACTCAGTGCCGACTTTGGAAAATTTATCGTCCAACCAAACTCCTGCAGAGTTTGCATCGTGACAGACAGGTCCTGCTCCAGACCCTGGCTGGTCGCAGACCGAACCAGAATGTCGTCCAGATACCCCAGGACAGAAATGCCCTGGGCCCTCAATAATGCCAGAACCGGTGCAAGCACCTTGGTGAAGACCCGCGGAGCCAAGGCGAGGCCAAAAGGCAACGCCACGAACTGGTAGTGATCCTCCGCAATGGCAAATCGAAGGTACCTCTGGTGACCCTCGAAGATGGGGATGTGAAGATACGCATCCTTCAAATCGATGGAGGCCATGAATTCCCCCGGAACCAGGGCAGCCACCACCGACCGCAGGGATTCCATGCGGAACTTGCGAACCCGCACAGAGCAGTTCAGAGCCTTCAAGTCCAGAATCGGACGAACCTTGCCCTCCTTCCTGGGCACGGTGAACAGGTTTGAATAAAACCCCCGAAATCTGTCCCAATGAGGCACCGGAACCACCACTCCCTGAGCCCTCAGGTCCTGCACCGCCAGGTGTAGGTCCCGCAGGCGCTCCGGAGACAGTTGAAGATTTGAAGGAAAAAATCTGCTCTCCGGCCGAGAGAGAAACTCGATCTTGTAACCAGACCGAACGATTTCCTGAACCCATCTGTCCCGCACACGGGCCAACCAGGGCTGAAGAAAACCGAGCAAGCGTCCCCCCACCCCAAAACTGGGTGAGGGCGCCCCTTCAGGCCGAACTGTTATGGGCTGCAGGTCCGGATTGGCCGGACTTCTGCTTACCAGACCAGGGCTTCTTCTGAGAGCCTTGACCTTTGAACGGCTTGCCCTTGTAGTGCGGCTGAAAGGCACGAAAGGACCCCTGAGGGGGCTGAAAATTAGCATGCTTCTTCCCAGAAGCCCCCTTAGCCTTGGGGAAATGAGGCAAGAGAGTGCTCTTACCCCCGGTGATTCCCTTAATCAACACATCCAGGGACTCCCCAAAAAGGCGAGACCCATCATAAGGCAGATTGGCTAAGGTCTTACGCGAAGATTGGTCCACCGACCAACATTTTAACCAAACCAGGCGGCGAGACAACACCGCCACACTGTGCACCCGTGCAGCCAACGGAATCAGTTCCAGGTCCGCATCACACAGATACATGACACCCTGGTGGATCTGATCCACCATATCCAGGGTCGCCGGCGAGGCCGAGTCGGCCACCAAGACGCGCCTAAGCATCTGCGTCCAACTTGCGATCGCCTGGGCCGCCATGAGAGAAGCAAACAGAGCTTTAAGCATAGAACCCGTAACAGAATACGTATGACGGGCCAGAGACTCCAGTCTCCTATCTGTGGCATCACGGAAAATGGGTGAACCCTCTGCAGGAATCGCAGTGGCCTTGTTCAAAACCGCAATCGCATGATCCACTGGTGGAGGCACGCACCACCTTTCATCAGTGGCAGGTGAAAAAGGATAACGCGGCTTGAATCTACTTGGTACCGCAAAAGGTTTGCGCAGATCGCGCCATTGATCCTTAACAGCGCGCTGAAAATCAGCATTGCAGGGGAAAACCTGTGGCGTCCTGCGTTTCCTCTGCGTCCCATAAGCCGCCAAGGCAGCGGGGGGACACACTTCGTCCTGCAAACGCAGCGTTTGCTTAATAGAAGCAATCAACTCATCCATGATTGCAAGCTCTTCAGGCGAGCCAGGGGGAGAATTATCAACCCCTTCAACTTCAGCCTCCACCTCAGACCCCACTAGATCAAGAGAGGAGCGGGACCCCGATAGGGAAGCCCCTGCTAGAACAGCCCCATCACCTTCACCCTCAGAATCAGAGGAGAGCACAACTCTGGGCCTTTTGGTAGATTGAGCAGCCACCAGCATTTGCACCTGAGCAGCAAGGCCAGCCACAATAGTGGCTAAATCCCCCCCTGGGGGGGAAGCAGCGGTCCCCTGGCTTTCCACCAATACTGTAGGAAATTTGCCCTCCTGAGAATCCATTGCCCCTGTAATGCCAGACAACCAAGGGTTAACTGCCCCTTTCAGCAAGCGCGGCAAGCGCAGCCCACCGCGTCACACTAAGCACAATGAGACCCCCACAGGGATATGTAAACTGAACACAGGCAATGGATAGCAAGAAACAGAAGGATAAAACCTGAGGAGACCCCCGCCGCTGCTGCTGCCTCGATCGGTGTTCCTGGGAAGAGGAAGTGATGCTGCTAGGGCGCTCTATGTAAACCTATGGAGGCTACAAGAAAATGGCCGCCATGCATGTAAAACATGCGGCCGGAGCGAGGGCAGGCAAAATGGCGTCTTTTGGCGCCGAAACCGTCGCTCCACAGTGCAGTAATGCACACATGTCTGTATGTAAAAAAAAACAGAACCGATCGCCGCAGCGATCGCTGTAAGTGCCCAAACATGCCATAAAACATGCCCCACAGCACACAGCTTTCCACACTGATCATGCTGACACTCATAGTGCCACACAACTCCCCCCCCCTTGCAGCCCACAGCATGCAGCCGAGAGATAGGGAGACAAACAGTGTGCATAGAGACAGGTTACACAGTCCCAGACTGACACCCCTCCAGACAGACAGGTCCCCACATAAATACACTTACCTCACCACGGTGTGGGGGACCCGCACAGGCGAACAAGCCGCTACACATGAGGCAGGGAGAGTCGCATACAAGACGCTCCGAACGTGGGTTAAGAAACCGCACAGCGTCCAGTGAGGTAGCCACCTCACCAAGCATCCCTGCACCGAACAGGGATGGGTCGTTCACTATGCCAGGAGCGTTACCTGGCTGAACGCTCGATGGCAGACTGGGAAGCCACTGACCCACGACCTGCGACCAGGGGGATCAGCCCGAGACCCAGTCCGCATGATCCTCTTCGTCCGAAGAACTAACTAACGCTGATAAAACAACAGCTAAGTAAAGGTAGAGAGAAAAACTCAAAACAAAATATTAAAAAGAAGAAAGAGTCTGGGACATAAAGTCCCAGCACAGAGAGAGCCAGCCACTCCTGACAAGCTAGACATTAAAACTGAGATATGGTTGCAGGAAGTAGGAGGGTATTGACTGAGGGGACCACCCCTTGAGGGTGGGATATGTTGGATATGTTAAAAGCTTTATTAACATATTCTGTTGCCTAGCTACTCCTTCGGAGCAAAGTCTAATACCCATATGTGACGAATATGAAGAGGCGGCGACTGTCGGAGGACGTAAGAGAAAGATAGTTTTTTGGTAAAGGCAAACTAACCCTTTAAGGGTACTGAGGGCCAGAGCTGGCCAAGAACCGACCGGGGAAAGGCCCAAATACTAACAGAGTATTCCCTGGGAATCAGTTGTCTGTACTCATACCAAGCAAAGAAAGTCTTCTACATGCGATTAGAGATCTTGCAGCAAGTAGAGTCAAAGGATGCCCGTTCTTTAGGATATGGGTTTCAACAACCATGCCGACAACTGAATATAAGAGTGGAATAGGGAGCCTTGTGCCAGGATGTCTGGTCTATTTGAAAGAGACCAAGGGTTTTCTGCCAGGAGTCTGAGTATGTCAGTGCATCATGTCCCTACGGGCCAATTCAGTGCGATGAGGATCACTGGAACCCTTTCTACCTCTATCTTGCACAGCACTCAAATGAGAATCGAAGGGAAGGCACAGATGAGCCCGAATGAGGTCCAAGGAATCAACACATATGTACTGCAAAGGCTAGAGGATCCTAGAATCTGGCTACAAATCTGTTTGTCTGTTTGGAGTTGAGGTCCACTATGTCAGAGATTTGGGTTGGATGGGCAGACACATAGGAACATTTATGGAAGACAGTTGAGAGAAATTTGTTTCACAATGTGAGGAAGGAGAGTTGAAGAGAACTTAAAAGGGTAGCACAAAGGCAACTACCTTAAAAGGAGGCTACTATTAGGCCCAGACCCCCATGCAAAAGGGAACTGAATGGTGTTTGGATTTGAGGGTCCACATATGGGATGTTAAAGAGGCAATCTTTTCTGAAAGACCGGCTTGAACGGTTTCAATGTTTAGCCCCAGGTACTCCAGATGGTGTGGAGGCTGGAGGGAAGACCTTGGAAAGTTGATTAACCAGCTGAAGGCTTGAGAAACAGAATTGTACAGAATTGTCCTCTGGGCATTGGCAGACAGGATTGTGGCTGAAGAATGCATCAATAGAAGGTTACCCAAGTACCTGGTAATGTGAATGGCTCTGGGTCCACAGAAGAACAAGAAACACTTTTGTAAACACTCTGGGTGCCGAGGTGAGCCCGAATGGTAGTATCACATATTGGAGAGGTTGGTCTCTTACAGTGCAAAAACAGAAAGATGAGGTGTTGGATGTGTAGATAGGCATCTTGCATTTCTGTTGATGTCAGAAATTCACCTTTTCTGAGAGAAGAAATCACAGATCTTGCGGATTCCATCCAGAATTTTGTTACATAAAGATATGTGTTTACAGATTTTAAGAACCGAAGGCAAAACTCTTTTTAAATTTTGGTTAGAGTACGTGAGCGTTATAACTTTTTTTTCTCGCTCATCGAAAACTGTTTTTCCTTTACCTGTCCTGGCGAATTACATTCTCTAGAGCGTCAACATAAAACAATAGGGTCAAGGGCATCAGCTGCAATTGTTCCAAGAGAACAAGGTCCTCAAAGACAGGTTCATGTTCTCTATTCATGTGTTTTGTCCAGTTAGCAACAGTCTTGCAAATAGATATGGCAGCAAATTCTGGCACCAGGGATGGGCCTATAGGGCAGGAGCCTTTAAAGGCTTTTAAGAGGGCTTTAAAGCGCCTATGAACAAAATTCTTAAAAGGTGAACACCCTCCACAGGCACTATAAGGTGTTTATTAAAGGCTGGAATGTTAAGATCTACTACCAAACTGACCATTTTAATTTAAGTTCCTCTTCTATAGGATACATTTCAGTACAAACTTAGGATTACTGAACATCCCTACATGATTAGACCAACCCTCAGGTAGTACCCTTTCAATTTGTACACAAATGGGAAAACCTTTTTTTGACTTGGCTAGTATCTAAGTGCCCACATGGGCTTGTTTAGGCTGTTAACTATCAGGTGCTGCTAGGCAAATATTAGTTTGTGCTATATCAATCAGTCATTTAACCGAGGAGCCATTACTTGTTGCTCATAAAATGCAGGGGGTTAACCTCCTCCCACTCGGCCAATGCACATATACGGCCGAGTGGGAACTTCCTCCTTCAGGAACATCCTTCAGAAGGAGGAAGATTGCGCACACACAGCTGCGTGATTTCGATGTGGCTGTGTCCCCTGGACACAGTGCAACACTGTTTGGCAGGAGGGCTCTGTTGGTGATATGCCCCATCTGTCCGTGATCATCTGGCGCACATCTGTCCATGATTATTTGAAGCATGTCAGTGATTATCTGGCACACATAATCTGCCAGATCTGTCCGTGATCATCTGCTGCACATCATCTGCTACATCTGTCCATGATAATCTTGCGCACAACTGTCACATCTGCCAGTGATCATCTGGCGCATCTGTCCATGATCATCTGCCACATCTGTCCATGATCTGGCGCACATCATCTGCCAGTGACCATCTGGTGCATCTGTCCTTGATAACTTACCACATCTGTTCGTGATCATTTGCCACATCTGACTGTGATAATCTGCCACATCTGGTACACATCTGTCACAGATCATCTGGCGCATCTGTCCATGATAATCTGCCACATCTCAGTGATCAACGTCTGTCACAGGGCCTTCAAAAATGTAATGGTGCTCAGGAAATGAAATGTGTAATTTATGCTCCTAGAATGCCTGAAGTTGCAACTTGGATATTGGGCCTCTGTGTGTGGCCAGGCTGTGGAAAAGTGTCACACATGGGATGTCGCCATACTCAGGAGGAGTAGCGGAATGTATTTTAAGGTGTCATTTTTGCTATGTACATGCTATGTGTTAGAAATGTCTTATAAATTGACAACTTTGTGTAAAAAAAAAAAAAAAAATACATTTTCATTTTCTTTCCACATTTTTTCAAGAACTTGAGGAAAAAATTACATGTTCAAAAGACTCATTATATGCCTCGTAGAATATACATTGGGGTGTTTGCTTTCCAAAATGGGGTCATTTTGTGGGTAATTCCACTGTTGTTGGACCTCTGTATGTGGCCAGGCTCTGGAAAATTCTCACACATGTGGTATCGCCATACTTAGGAGTAGCAGAATATATTTTGGGGTGTAATTGTAAGTCTATCTATGCCACGTGTAAGAAATAAGTTGCTAATATGACAATTTTGTGGAAAAAAAAAAAAATCTTCACTACCCAAACTATTGTGGACAAAAAATTACAGCTTAAAAAAACTCACTATGCCTCTTACTAAACACCTTTATCATCCCAAGACTAGTCTAGCCACATTTCATAATGGGGAATAGAAGTGACCAATCCCCCCCTCCCCCCCATTCCTCTGCCTATGCATCCACATTGTGTGGCAAGCACTATGGGTTGTGAATTAATAAGCCTGAACGGGTCCCAAATTACAGGGAACCCTAGTGATACCTTATCCACATTGCTGGGCCTGTTAGAGATCCATATTTCACCCGTCGGGGTGGGCATCAGGGTCTGGAAACCACAGAGATAGACCACAGCCCTGGCCTAGTATAGCACTCTGGGTCTAACTAAATGTATTGCACTTTCTGCTAAGTCTTTGTAAAATAATCGCTAGGGCTAGATTTGACCCTTGATGGAACTCAAGTCCAAATGTTGATCCAGACTTGAGAAAAGACGGGAATCTTCACATGGCGTACATTCTGGGATGAAATTTTATTACCTCGCACCCGAGTAATAAAATATCCAGGTGTGATGGTAGAGTCTTTAAAAGAAGTTGATATCCTAGCTTTAAAAAATGTAAGTATAACTGAATCAGGCAGGCCATTATGCTTTAGGATCCAGGCTTCAACAGCCAGAAGCTTATTAAACCACTTGCCCTCTGGAAGGTTTACCCCCCTTCATGACCAGGCCATTTTTTGCGATATGGCACTGCGTTACTTTAACAATTACACGCTTGTGTGACGCTGTACCCAAATAACATTTATGTTTTTCCCCACAAATAGAGCTTTCGTTGGTGGTTGGTGGCTGAAAGTTTAGAGGGACGGCCAGGTCTTCGTAGATTTGCAGTGGTCTGATACTCCTTCCATTTCAATATTATCGCTTGCACAGTGCTCTTTGGGATGTTTTAAAGCTTGGGAAATCTTTTTGTATCCTAATCCGGCTTTAAACTACTCCACAACAGTATCTCGGACCCGCCTGCTGTGTTCCTTGTTCTTCATGATGCTCTCTGCGCTTTAAACGGACCTCTGAGACTATCACAGTGCAGGTGCATTTATACGGAGACTTGATTACACACAGGTGGATTCTATTTATCATCATTAGTCATTTAGGTCAACATTGGATCATTCAGAGATCCTCACTGAACTTCTGGAGAGAGTTTGCTGCACTGAAAGTAAAGGGGCTGAATAATTTTGCACGCCTAATTTTTCAGTTTTTTATTTGTTAACAATGTTTGAAAAATCCAATAAATTTCGTTTCACTTCATGATTGTGACCCACTTTTTGATTCTTCACAAAAAATTACAGTTTTATATCTTTATGTTTGAAGCCTGAAATGTGGCAAAAGGTCGAAAAGTTCAAGGGGGCCAAATACTTGCAAGGCACTGTATATAGTGCAAAAAGGTGCTCAGATTTTCTAAACTTCTATAGTCCCTCTTTCTTTGCCGTGAAGGAATGATGATAACGTGCACCACTGAAGAAAGAGTGCTCCCAAAAGGAATTACCACATGCGATTAAATGTGCTCCTAACCAGCTGCTCTGATCCCACAAGGAGACCATCAGACGCCTTGCTGCATAGCAGCCATATATACCACGATCTTGCATACGAAGGTTCCATGATTTCCTAAGCCGAGAGAGACTCTATGGAGAAAGTTAAAAGTACAGAGTAAAATCCACAGTGTGGTATTTCACCAAAATTTCTGGACGACGCTGGTTACAGAGAAATGCTCGCCATGGGAAAAGCCGCTCATGTGACGTTATTCCGCAAGTCGGCCTGACCGCTTGGACCTGCTGGTTGTTTTTAGCACATGCTGTGTAATTCCTTCAAAATGGTAAGTGTGATTTTATCATTTTATTAAAATGTTGGTGAAATACTACACTTTATTTTCCTTTGTACTTTTACTTCCTCCATGGAGTCTCTCTCAGCTTAGGAAATCATGGAACCTTTGTATGCAAGATCGTGGTATATATGGCTGCTATGCAGCAAGGCGCCTGATGGTCTCCTTGTGGGATCAGAGCAGCTGGTAAGGAGCTCATTTAATCGCTTATGGTAATTCCTTTTGGGAGAACTCTTTTTTCGGTGGTGCACATTATCCTTCACGGCAAAGAAAGATGGACTTTTGAAGTTTAGAAAATCTGCGCACCTTTTTGCACTATATATATATATATATATATATATACATATATATATATATATATATATATATATATATATATATATATATATATATATATATATACACACATACACACACACACACACGTATACTGTATACAAATTTTAATATATTTTTGAGCACAGTGTTTGCACATTTTATATAGACTTTATTTGCACGGATACACTATATTACCAAAAGTACTGTGATGAGTGCCATTACATGCACATGAACTTTAATGGCATCCCAGTCTTAGTCCGTAGGGTTCAATTCCGAGTTGGCCCTTTGCAGCCTTTAACAGCTTCACCTCTTCTGGGAAGGCTGTCCAAAAGATTTAGGAGTGTGTCTATGGGAATGTTTGGCCATTCTTCTACACTATGTGTATTTTAATCTGTACTTTCTCCATAGAGTCTATCTTGGCTTAGAAGATCATAGAACCTTTGTATGCAAGATCGTGATATATATATATATCTATATAGCTGCTATACAGCAAGGTGTCTAATTGTCAACTTGTGGAATCAGAGCAGCACATGGATAGCACACTTTTTGTTTGGTTTGAGCTTGTTATATATCCTACTTGGATTGGTGATTTAGATGCTGCTGTCCGTTCAATCTAATTGAGTTTTATTGTACTTGTTTTACTTATTTTTTTGTCACTAAGGTTTACAGTTTTTTTGCAAGTGCACAAATATTATCTTGGGTTTAGTAAAAAATAATATGAAACATATTGCAGCTTACTGGTCCTTAGATGACCTAGCAGTCAAGAGGTCAAACATATAAGTAATAACTGAACTTGTAGTTTTGGAATGTCAATCAGGAGATGAGCATTCTCTGTTGACTAAAAAGTGTCCAGGACTCCTCCCCAGCCCGACAGACTGGCATATGTGGTGAGAATCTTCCAGATCAAGGGGAGGATAGAAATCCACTACTTCAGGGCTGGACCTCTGACCCACTAGGTTAGGGCAAGCCCAGTTTAGGGCTTAGGCGCATGCAATGGTCCAGAGACTTAGGCTTCTTAGGATTCCTAGGATTCAAATTGCGCTGCATCAGTGTGAACCTAGTCGAAATGTAAAATTGTGCCTTTGTGTGAAACAATAAAAGTGGAAGGCACACAAATCTGTAAATAAGCAACCTACTATATAAATCTGATTCTCATCCCCCAACAAAGTAAAATTTGTGGTAAAGCATATTGACCAAACATAAAAGAGCTATCGTACATCTCTACAGTCACTATATGTGCCACAACTTACCTGTTGATGCTGCCAGAAAAGCCATTGCCAAGCTCCTCCCTTAGATGGAGTGGCAACAATGACACAATGAAAAGAAAACAGTTAATAACCGTGCTCCAGATTTGACAAATATGATCATGCAAAAATTGTATATAATGTGCCATTATATCAAATAAACACTAACATAATGGCCATCATCCGTATGTATAGAGAAAAAAGGAAATTGGGGATACCTCCCCTAAAGGATAACTGGATCATATAGGCCAGCAAAAAGGAGCGTACACAGTTACATAATAAAACATATAACAAAGTTTATTTAGACATAAAAAAAATGCACGGCGGATGAAACGCCATGACGTCATAACCTGGAAGTTCCGGGTTTGACGCGCGGCAGCATGGGGACATAAAAAATTCCCCCAGCAGCCCAACTGTTCCCTCCTCTTGGGTGGATTGAGGTCAAGTATGAGGTAGCTGCATGCAGGTAGGAGTTTTTAGCCGTTTTGGCTGTAACTGAGGGAAATGCTATGATAGATGTATCAGCCATATAGCTCATGTTTTTGGATGTGTCTGCTTTCTCTCTTAGTTGGTGGAATCCTGCAGGCATTTGGTATAAAGCTACACTTAGATAGAGGGACCCTTATCCCCTTTGCCTGAATGGGAGTGACTAAGAGTGGATGTACCCTTCCTAGATCTTGGGCTACTGAAATATTACGGTTTTCCAAACTACACATCCAAACAACTCTGATGGGCAAAAATGTACTTGCCAGACAGGTATTAACAGATCATATTAATAGAGATTATAAGAAATCTACAGTACTGTTATACTTCTTTGTAGCATCACTGTACAAAATAAACTGCATCTTTTTTCTTTATATATTGGTGATATAGATGTTGGAATATTAAGGCAATGAGGCCCTTTTAGGTGGGATATCCAGCGGTCCCTATCCTTGCCCAAAATACATTTTATGATGACTCAGCAAATTCAATTGATTTTGCTGTAAGTGCTCTATGGGGATTGTCAACGTACCGTTATATCAGGAATTCAATATATGTTTATATCTGAGTAAACTATGAAACTACATTTATGTATATACTTAATCTGTGTTTATTATATTTAGCAGAATGTAATTTTCTCCTATATTGGTCCAAAAGGAAGCATAAGCAATATAGCGAAAAGCGTTGACCTACGGAGGCGACCCAACATTTAGACACCCTCTCTGGAGACCTGTACCCAGGATGACGCAATAGCTAAGGAAGTGCTATACTAGGGCCACATTCTCTATTGATATGTCTCTCTTATGATTTGAAATGTATATTTTATTGTGTTTTGGATGTTATATTGTACATCCTGTTTTAATGATATTTGCATTATTACAATATTTTGATACTTTTTTTATACATTGGGTTGGTCTCATGCTCATGCCATTAAAGACCTTCTGCTGCAGGACGGGGTCCTGCTTTCCTTTTTCCTATAGTTTACAATTTGGGATGTGGCATAAATAGTGGTCATGGTTATGTATGATGTAATTACCAATTCTCTGCTTGACTACAAGTGTTTTTAACATAAACAGAGTCAGCACAATGGTATTTTACATTATATTGACTTCACCGATTGTTTGTAAGGAAAAGTGTCTCGCCACTCATCCAAGCCATGCCCTGTCCCTCTACTCTTTCTGCTATCACATCTTTGACATTGATTCCTGGAAGGAGGGACCGCAGCAGAGTGAAATTCAAAGAATTTTGCTCTTTAAATTAATGAATATACTGTAAACTTCTATGGCGCTTTTCTCTCTGGGGACACAAAGGACTCATAAAGCCATCCACAACTCTGCCCCCAGCGACATCACTAACCTGATCTCAAAATATCAACCAAGCCGCTCTCTGCGGTCCTCCCAAGACCTCCTGCTCTCTAGCTCCCTTGTCACCTCTTCCCATGCTCGCCTCCAGGATTTCTCCAGAGCGTCTCCCATTCTTTGTAACTCTCTACCCCAATCTGTCCGACTCTCCCCTAATCTATCCATCTTTAGACGATCCCTAAAAACCCTTCTCTTTAAAGAAGCCTACCCGGCTACTAACTAATAACACTGTTTCACTTGCTCCATCAGCTCATCCCCCACAGCTATTGCCTTTTGTATCAATTGACCCTCCCTTTTAGATTGTAAGCTCTAACGAGCAGGGCCCTCTGATTCCTTTTGTTCCAAATTGTATTGTAACTGTAATGTCTGCCTTCATTTTGTTAAGCGCTGTGCAAACTGTTGGCGCTATATAAATCCTGTATAATAATAATAAAGCTAGTAAGGCAGCCATCTTGAATAGATTACCCTTATAGGGCTGATTTTATACAGTGTGTCTTTGGAGCGTTGGTGGAAGCCAATGCATCCAAAGACCCCAGTGTTGCAAGGTGGAAGTTCTAACAATTAAGCCTGTGTTCTGTTAGAATAAATCAATGTCCCCTGTTTTTGAGAAAACTGCAGCACCACTATTGAAATCATGGCAATATTGTCACCCCTGCACCCTGTCTTCCAGCTAAAACTGCAGTGCAAGGAAATGGCACAATGGGGGACAGAATATGGTGAACCTATGTATAGTAACCAATCACATTCTGACTTCAACTTGTTCAATAAAGCTTTGCCAAAAAAACTTAGAAGCTGATTGGTTACTATGCACAGCTGCACTCGATTCTGTGTGCACCAGTTTTCGTAAATCTCCCCCAATGCCACAGTGGGCTGTTCTATTAGTGTATTGACTGTAGATTAAAAATCCTCAAGTATGTCGAACATTTGGCCACGCCTAGCTCAACACCCCTTTCCATCAGCATCCAGAAAGGGATTATGGGACATGCAGTTTGGGCTTTGGTTTGTATGGCTGTAAGAAAGGATCTGCACATGTTGCAGCCCTTTGGAAGTTTAGCAGCGGGAAAGCACATCGATAGTGAGGGTCAAAAATTTCTTAGTCAAACATTCCACAGTTCTGATTAATTTAAGGATTACAATTTTAAGAGGTTTAATTATCAATATATGATTTCACACAGTTTTTAGTTGTACTTTATGTGAAATTATGTAAATAACACCAAGCATGCAGTGCAATAATTATGTCACAACATAAAAGAACAGTGATTGCTATGTGAAGCAACAGTTAAAACTTTGAAATATTTCAAATAATAAACAAGTGTAACTTCAAAAGTCAGGGCTCCATTTTTAGGTTTAAGAATTTCTGAAGAGTTACGAAGGCTGATGTGACCCTCATAAAAATAAATGATTCCAGTAAAGATTTGAGAATTGTACCTAAGAGGTTGGGCATATACTGTAACAATATTTGTGCTTCATTGAAACAACATTATAATTTATGAGCACTGGAGACAGACCATCCCATTACCAGCTTTATTCATTCAATGTTTATGCTTGGTCTGCTAGGCTTCACAAAATACACATTTCCCATTTGCTGCAGGGCTTAGAGCACAATAATATAGAATCAATCCAGTTGTTACACAATACAATACCATAACATTATCATATAATACAGTGTTTTATAGCACCAAGCTGAATTTAAAGAAACGATCTACCGCCTACCTGACAGGGTCCCATTTAAGAAATATTAAAACAATATTTTCGCTAAATATACATGATCATCATTATTAGCCGACACAACATAACTTATGGGGGAACAGGATGGTACAGTATGGGGGGGGGGCAGAATGGCACAGTACGGGGGTGGGGCAGAGAAGGGCACAGTACAGGGGGTGGGACAGGAGGGCACAGTACAGCAGTTAGGAGGGTACTGTTCAGGGGATGCACAGTAGGGGGGCAGGAAGGCACAGTATAGGAGGATGGAGGGCACAGTACAGTGGTTAGGAGGGTACATTACAGAGGGGAGAAGGAGAGCACAGTACAGGAGGAGGGCACAGGGGACAGGAGGGTACAGTATAGGGGCAATAATGAATAATATAGATATGGTCTTCTCAAGCATAGCTGAAAAGGGAAGCTTCTCTCACAGATCCTTACTATTATGGCAGGCTGTCACTGGGCTAAATCTACAACTGGAATGACAACTCCCCCTCTACCTTCCCCTCCAGAGTTTCTGGCTTTCTTCTGGTGCTTTGTAGGGGTTAAGGAAAAACTCTGAGAAGGAGCATCTTAATATCTATGGGGGCCAAAAAGTCTCCCTGGTGTAGTGATGCCACTACTGTTCAAATGGATTCCGTGCGAAACCTCTGTACCCGCACAAAATGGTTCTGAGATCCAGAAGTGGACACACTTTGCCCTCTTTTCTGGGCACAGTAAAACAGGTTTGAATAAAACCCCTGAAAGCGATCCTGAGAGGAAACTGGCACAATCACCCCTTGCGACAGCAGATCTTATACCGCCTCTCATAGATTCCTTAATCGGTCTGGAGATAGGCACAGATTGGACAGGAAGAATCTGTCCGACGGACGAGACTGGAATACGATCTTGTACCCTGATCAGATCAGTTCGTGAACCCATTTGTCCTGAACCAAGGAAGTCCAAGG
The DNA here is from genome assembly GCF_965119305.1 of Pelophylax lessonae. NCBI lineage: Eukaryota > Metazoa > Chordata > Amphibia > Anura > Ranidae > Pelophylax > Pelophylax lessonae. Next base: position 594,774,292 of record NC_138770.1, on the reverse strand, counting down.
TCCTGGAAAGAAGCGAAGATGTCCCCCCCACCCCAGAAGTGGGCGCCCCATCATGCAGACAAGGATCTGTCTGTAGCTCCTGACTGGCCAGTCTTAGATTTACCTGATCATGGCTTCTTTGAACTCCCAGAAGACCTGAACGATTTCCCTTTTTCTTGCGACCCGGAGGTACAAAAAAGCCACTTATGAGCAGTGAAGGAAGGCCCCCGTCTATGACATGGCGCCTTGCCCTTAGAAGACTGAGGAAGCAGAGTTCTCCCCCCCCCCCACCCCCCGTAAGGCCTTTGATCAACTCGTCCAGAGAGGATCCAAACAACCTATCCCCCATAAAGGGAAGATCTGTCAAAGCCTTTTTGGAAGCCTGGCCTGCAGACAAGCTTTTCAACCACACCAATCTAATCTCAATCCCCATAGCCGATACTCTGACCACTAGGGGAGCTTCATCCAGGGACGCATCACACATGAACACCAGGGCTTGAGCCATCTGGTCCAGTAGTTTCAGCACCACTGGAGGGAGCTGCTCAGCTTCCAAGTTACCCTTTAGTAACTTCACCCATTCAATCACCGTCTGTGACACCATAACATTCACAAATATTGATTTCAATATGGACCCCGCTAGCACGTGTAGATGGCGGGACAGAGACTCCACCAGTCTATCCACAGGGTCCGCAAAGGCTGGGGATTCTTCCCCTGGGACAACAGTAGACCTTTTGATCCTGGAAACCGGGTGATCCACCTTTGGTGGCACGGTCCACCAAGTGGAAACTGCATCTGCAAATAGATAATAGCATTTAAAGTGCTAACGCACCCACTAGCATGTGCTTGATGCTAATTATCCTTGGATAATTGCAGCAGCTGTCCAGGTGGCTGGTCTCAGACGATCTTGGAGGTCCTGGGCTGGTGTGGTTACACGTGGTCTGAGGTTGTGAGGCCGGTTGGATGTACTGTCAAATTCTCTAAAACGCCTTTGGAGACGGCTTAAGATAGAGAAATTAACATTCAATTCACGGGCACAAGCTCTGGTGGAAATTCCTGTAGTCAGCATGCCAATTACATGCTCCCTCAAAACTTGCGACATCTGTGGCATTTTGCTGTGTGATAAAACTGCACATTTTAGAGTGGCCTTTTATTGTGGCCAGCCTTAGGCACACCTGTGCAATAATCATGCTGTCTAATCAGCATCTTGATATGCCACACCTGGGAGGTGGATGGATTATCTTGGCAAAGGAGAAGTGCTTACTAACACATATTTAGACAGATTTGTGAACAATATTTGAGAGAAATAGGCCTTTTGTGTATATAGAAAAAGTCTTAGAACAGAGTTCAGCTCATGAAAAATGGGGGCAAAAACAACGTGTTGCGTTTATAATTTTGTTCAGTGTACAAGCTTTTTAAGCTTGCTTCAAATCACAAGGAATCATGGGAACGCATTTCGGAAAATACTACTAGGCTGATGAAGGGGAAGTTCTATTTTCCGAACCGCGTTCCCATGATGCCTTGTAATTTACAGATGGTTATCGGCTTCCCAATCCACTCCTAAGGTGGCAGAAAATCACACAGTCAGTGTTAGTTTATTACTTCTTAGCACACAGCAATTCCTCTGTGATTTTTAAACAATAACCACTTTTGTCAAATGTGTTTGATACTTTTGTGCTGATCATGACTGAACCTGAAAATCCCTTGCTTATCATAATTTGATGGTTTGGTTTAAATTATTTTTCCCAGAAATCCCAGGAATGGATAGAAAGAAATGCAAATACTTTAGCAGGTAAAACAGTCATATATATTTGGGTTATCTATTTTCCTGAGGTTCAGGGTTAAGCTAAAGTTTGATCATTGAGGTGTTTATCAATATGTGCAGAACATACTGATTTAACACAATTTCTATCCTGTCTAAAATGTTTACATATCTATTTACTTCAATAAGATCAGTTCATATTAATGCACTTGGTGATCACACGTTGTAAAAAAAAAAAAAAATGGTACATGTAACAGTCAGTTTGAACAGGGTTCCTTGAAACAATTAAACAGAAGTGTATTAAAAGGATGCGCTTTCCAACAAGTCTATTGTTGTCTAATCAATAACTGTACGGTGCTAAAGCACATTAGAAGTCCATTGACGGACGCAGCACCAAACCCCTCTGTGGAGTTGTAATTCTCACATTGTTTATAACTAAACTGAGTGCCTATAGCAAAGAGAGGGAGTACACCCCCTGGGATTGCCCATAGGCGTAGCCAGACTTTTTCTACCTAGTGTCTTACTCCTGTAGGGGGCAGTATAACCCAATGGTTAAGAATATTAGGAGCTGTGTCCGTCAATGAACATCAGAGAAATAGATTTTACGGTAAGTCAAAAATCTAATTTTTACAATTTACAAACAAACATCACTAAAGGAAATTAGAATGCTATCCCCACATGTAGAAATAATAATTACAGGAAAATCTGTAAGAAGTTGTACTTCCTGAATATAAAATCAGTGCCTTTAAAGAGACCACTGAACACTATAATTGTTCTCGAAGCTTCAACCATCACTCAAGTGATGGCAAAGCCTGTAACGATGAAGGGCTATTAAGGAACAGGCAGATCCCACATGGGAGTTTTTCATTAACCTCCTCTTACACTGCTTAATTACATATCCAGATTTTGTTCCAATTTGAAGCTGGATGCCTTAATTTAAAGATAGTACCCACATCCTCTAGAAATTACTGCCACAAAAAATTAAAAGATTTCTTAAACAGAGAGAGAGAGGGTTCCAATTAAATACCACAAATCAATAGGCTGATCCCTTAGCAAGCAGATGGTTAAGCCACACAATCATCAAGCTAACATTTGTTAAAGTCTGTTCTCCTTATTTGTACGTTTGTGATCAAGAATACCCTCTGTGCAAGTGACTAATCATTCTAAAATGAAAAAGCTGACAAATGCATGGGTCATTACAGACCTTCACACAGGGTAGCATCGTTAATCAAACTCATATCAAGGTAAAAGTATGTGACAAGGGTTGAGTACTGACTTAACAGACAAATTACAAATGTCCAGCAACGAATGATGTATGACAATCAGCAAAAAAATAAATGGTAAAATGGAACCACCAAAAAAAAAATCGATATTTGCAGGAGAGGTGCAGGGTTTGACACATGCAGGGTCTTCAGAGCTCTCTGGAAACTTAGTTAGAACATCTCTGCCAATCCTGTCAAAACTGTGGCAGGTAGATGGATGAGTTTCCAATGAGATGCATTGTGCATGCAAGAAACAGAAATATGCTACCTTTAAAGCATATCTAAACTCAAAAACAAGAAACAAATATTTTGCAATTACCAGTCCTTAAAGCGGTTCTTCAGTCTTATACAAAAAATTAAAACGCAGCATCTACAAATACTGTAGCTAGTGGATAAGTGTGAGGGGGCGCTAATAATGTGTAAATTCTTCAGTAATACGCTAATAACTCATAGCAATTTAATACAAAGGTGCATAAGTAAACAATTGCAAGTACATACATCTGTGGTACAAAAAAACAATAAAGTGTTAAGCTAAAAATATACCAAATGTGCAACACAATAACAAGGGATAAAATGAAAAAGTCCTTTTTGTAAAAAGTTCATAGACTTCTTCTATATCATGAATCTTCATTATGGTAGATTTTGGGAAACCATCACCAGCTTGAATGTAGTAAAAAACACCCAGAAGTGCTCAGTTTGGATGACCGCTCACCATAGGATCATGACCCCTTTAACTAAAAAGAGGGTCAAATAGCACCTGTGTAGTTCCCTCTTTGAATCCCTTCTGGCACCTCTCAGGAGTTTTTCACCTCTCTCCTACTTTTCACCATAGCACCAAATGCAAGAAAAGAGGGGAACCAATAGCGTGACACTGTTTTTTAAAACAATATAGGTTAAAACAATAGATGGTTGCTTACATTTAAAAGTGCCTTCCCCCAGGCACTAAGGATAGTCCGCATAGACGTAGTTGGGAGCCACTGCCGCCCGGCTCGCGTTTAAGGGCCGACGTGTGTTTCACTGCCGAATAGAAAGAACCGGAAGCCTGGGACCCGGAAGTGACATGACCAGAATACTACGTCTCGACGTACGTTTCATCGTTCAATGTCATGGTGGACAGGGTCCCAGAAGACTGTGGGGGAAGAAGGGGGGGCAAACTTCTGCTTGGATCACCATAGTTATCCAACAGGAAGTGGGAGCGGTGTACCTATCAAAGCCAGGTACCCACTCCCCCTCAAAAGTTAAAAAGGAATCAGGCAAGTGGCATTTCACCTTTTGGGTGAAGTTCCGCTTTAAGTGAGATGCCTGCCATTTTTTTTCTTTTTTCAAGCTTTTTTTTCCTTTCCAATCATCAAATAATTTTGTAGCTACAGTTCCTGTGCCTAGGTAGAAGGTACAGTGCATCCGGAACGTGCCTTTTACTGAGAAGTGGCTTCTGTCTGGCCACTCTACCATACAGGTCTGATTGGTGGAATGCTGCAGAAATGGTTGTTCTTCTGGAAGGTTCTCCTCTCTCCACAGAGAAACGCTGGAGCTCTGTCAGAGTGACCATCAGGTTCTTTGTCACCTTTCTGGCTAGGCCCCTCTCCCCCGATCATTCAGTTTGGCTGGTTGGCCCGCTCTAGAAAGAGTCCTGGTGGTTCCAAAACTTCTTTCATTCATGGATGATTGAGGCCACTGCATTTGTTTGGACCTTCAATGCTGCAGATATTTTTCTGTACTCTTCCCTAGATCTGTGCCTCGATACAATCCTGTTTCAGAGGTTTACAGACGATTATTTGGACTTCATGGTTTGGTTTGTGTTCTGACATGCACTGTTAACTGTGGGACCTTATATAGACAGGTTTGTGTCTTTCCAAATCATGTCCAATCAACTGAATTTACCGCAGGTGGACTCCAATCAAGTTGTGGAAAAAGCTCAAGGATGATCAGTGGAAACAGGATGCACCTAAGCTCCATTTTGAGTGTCATGGCAAAGGTTGTGAATACTTCTGTACTTATGATTTTTTTATTTTTAATACATTTGCAAAGATTTTAAACAAACTTCTTTCATGTTGTCATTATGGGGTATTGTTTGTAGAATTCTGAGGAAAATAATGAATTTATTCCATTTTGGAATAAGGCTGTAACAACAAAATGTGTAAAAAAAACGAAGTGCTGTGAATACTTTACAGATGCACTGAAACTATTGTCACTCTTCCATTGTATAAAGGGAGCCACGATTGCCATTTCTTCATCTTTATTATATGTAGGATGGGGAGGTTTGTAGCTTACAGAAGAAAATATACATTGTGTTTGCTTTCTGGTCCGCTCCAAGTGACAAGGATGGTAGCAAGAACTGATATTTTCTGTACTTGATGAAAAATGTTCTTCGCTTGACAAATTAGTAATGCAGCCACCACATCAAACGACTGCTAGGCTGCAATATATATAACATATTTTTGCTCATTTGTTTAGTTATTTTTATGCAGTATGTAGAAGCTTCTCTAAAAAGTCATGTTTAAACTGTCACATCTTTGAAAATAGTGGAGGAAAAATACTGGTATCTGTAAGGGCAAAAAAGTTCCTGCAGGGGAACAAATTTATTCCACTCATCACACACAAATGTGTCGTCTGGAATCTCTATTAAACCAGTAGAGGGAGGCTGTTACATCATTTACATGTGGGGTCTCCTTGGCTCTCTACCTGATCTCTTTTTACGTAATAGAGACAGGTAATTTTCAGAGTAACAGGGAACCCAAAAAGGTAAAAGATAGGTGGAAGAGATTATATTTTAGCTGCTAATTTTTGACAAAAATGATGTGTGTATCAGCAATGGAGCTGTCTGGGCTGCATGTTTCAGGAAAAGTAAAATGCATTTAAAACTGATAACTGATTGGATTAAAGTGCCACACTAGGTTTACATGCTTGGGGAAAGATTAAATGAAACTCTGCTAAACCATGCCACCTCTCCTAGACTTACCTATACAAACAACCTATCTTCTTACTTAGACTGGGTACACACAGTCCGAATATTGGCCGGTTCAGCAGGATCTGGCCGACATTCGGACCAGGTGTACAGCTGTCTTTCCTACAGAAGCTGATCTAAGGACTACTCCTCCTCAACTCCTCATGAAGGCTTTTTGTAGGAGGTGGAAAAAAACATTACACAAGATGCAGCAATGTTAAAGAGGTACAGTATGTAAAAAGCCGAAGTTATGAGTGCAAGTATAGGTTAAGTTTAGTTAGTGAGTGGATTTAAAGAATATTTGCCTAAAAAGCACAGTTGTCCTTTAAAGTGTAAAAAAAAGTTAATGTGATCTGCTGATCCAGCGAGGGGACACGCAAAAGCCATGGTATGTACTCTAATTCAGTGGTTGCATAAACTGTACATGACATCTTTGCCTCCAGCTGCTCGGATTTACATAAATAGCAGCGTGTGGTCATTACTCTACCATGGATATCATAGGGCACATGTTAGGGACTAACAAAATTGGTGTTACAGAATAAAAACTGAATCAGCAATAGTCTATGTGTAAAGAATGTTAAAAAAAAAAACAAAAAACAAACGTTTATTATGGGTAATCGTTCACAGCTGATATCAAAAGTTGAACTTACACATGGCAGCTTAGTAATTAGAGATTTCTAGCACAAATAGTGCCTATAAAAAGTATTGGCACTCTGAAAGTTTTCATGTTTTATTGTCATAGAACATTGAAACATAAATTTTGTTTTTAAATATTTTTACCCTTATAAAATTACACCTTTGAACGTCAACATGAAAAAAAATATATCTGAAAAGTTATATAAATAATTACAATAAAAACACAGAAAAAATTACTATATCATCACCAATACAGCCAATTATTTTTAAAAGGCACATAATTAAATGAAAATCACCTGTGTATAGTTAAGGGGTTTACAGCGAATGTAGTATAAATGTTTATCTGAAAGTTTTAACTTTAGGGGGACAATACCGTGGCACAACCTACATGAGGAGAAAACAACACTCCAACAACTTCCATGATCAGGTGATTGAAAAGCACAAGTCAACGAATAATTACAAAAAAAATTTCAAGTTGCTAAATATCCCCTAGCGTACCAGTAAATCAATAATTAAACCAGAACACTAATTCCACTGTAAGAGCCAGCAAGCAGGCAGGCTTTTATTTCAGAAGAGACCTGCAATGTCTCTTCTGGAAAAAAAATGCTCCTACCTGCCTGCTTGCGGTCTACCTCTGCGCAGTAAAATGAGCTGTGCATGCATAGCCCAGCTTACAATGGTAGACCGCTGTCTGAGTGCCGAGATGATTAATTCTTGTGCATGCACAGGAGTAACATCATCCCTCGCTGGCCAATGAAGAGGCCCAAAGACCGGCACGCAGAAGAAGATGCCAGAGAAGGACCATTTGAAAGTATTCACCCTTTAGCTCTGCTTTAAGAGATGAAGAGTATACTGAAGCGGAGGAGGGATGAGGCATCCGTGGGGCGGCCCGGCTTCTACAGCAAATAGCTGCTTTGCCGATCCGTTCTCCTAGGAAGGTGAGTGATTCGGCGCCCCCTGTGTCTACCTGGTCCAACACCTCTCAGGATTAGGGGTCCGATATGTCTGATAATATAGGGGATAGAGACCTTAAACAACACATATGGTCTTTCCCCACTGAAGAGGACTTGGAGAGATTTGCTAGCAGGGTGGAAAAGGTCTTCCAGCAGGATATTGCACAACTTAAAGCAGACACATCCCAAATAGGCAATAAGTTGGAGTCCCTGGAACAGAAATTCGAAGAGACTATACCTGCCCTTTCACAACTTAACCACTTGCCGACCGCCCACAGTAAATTTACTGCGGCAGTCAGCCCCTCACAGGCAAAGCGATGTAGGTCTACGTCGCTCGCCTGTGAGGCTATAGGGGGCGAGCGCGCGCCACCGCGGGTGCGCTCCCGCCCCTGCTCGTTCATGGACCCCCCTGCGCGTGTGCCCGGCGGACCCGATTTCCGCCGGGCACTCACGATTGTCTGTTACAGCGGGAGAAAGGCAGGCGGCTAATGTAAACAAAGCCGCCTGTCATTCTCCCCTGTGTAAAAATGGAGAGCATATGGTCCTGCTATGCAGAATCGTATATCTCTGTTCTTACACCACAAGCCACATCCAATCATAGTTAGAAGCACGCCCCTAGGGACACACTTAATCCCTCCTTCTCAAATAAAGTTAACCCCTTCCCTGCCAGTGTCATTTTTACAGTAACAGTGCATATTGTATAGCACTGATTACTGTAGTAATGTCACTGGTAACCCCAAAAGTGTCAAAAATGTCAGTCAAGGGTCCGATCTGTGCGCCGCAATGTCGCAGTCCCGCAAAAAAAAAAAAATCGCAGATCGCCGCCATTACTCGTTAAAAAAAAAAACAACAAAAATGACAAAAATCTTTCCCTTAGTTAGTAAACGCAATAACTTTTGCGCAAACCAATCAAAATAGGCTTTTTGCGATTTTTTTTTACCAAACATATGTAGCGGAAAACAAATTGGCCTAAAATGTTAAAAAATTTGGATTTTTACATTTTTTTTTTAGGAATTTCATATAAAAAAATATTGTTATTTTTGCAAAATTGACGCTCTTTTTTTGTTTATAGCGCATGATCAAAAAATCACACAGGTGATCAAATACCATCAAAAGAAAGCTCTGTTTGTGGGGAAAAAAAGGACGTCGTTTAGGTACAGCGTCGCACAACTGCGCAATCGTCCGTTAAAGTCACGCAGTGCCGAATCGCAAAATAGGCCCTCGTCAGGAAGGGGGTAAAATCTTCCGGGGCTTAAGTGGTTAAGGATAAATGCATAAAACAAGATCACCAGATTGACTCTTTGCTGTGTCAATTAGATGATTATGAAAATCGCAGTCGCAGGGCTAACATACGGATCAGAGGACTACCTGAAGCCACTGCACCCAGAGAAATAATCCTGAATTTGCAAGGCGTATTCAGGAATATCCTGGGACTCAGCCACAGATCTAGTGGAAATTGATAGGGCTCATAGAACACTTTGGCCTCCATCGCAAGACCCAGATAACCCCAGTGACATAATCTGTAAATTACACAAATATACCCTTAAGGAGAGAATTATGCAGCAAATGCGGACGGAGCCCTTCTATGATTTTGATAGAGCTCCACTCTTATTTTTTTAAGATCTCTCTAAACGCACGCTAATGCAACGTTGCGCCCCCTTCTTGAAGCACTAACCAAAGCAGGAGTTACCTACACGTGGGGATTCTCCTTTAGTCTTCAAGCGCAGAAGGATAGACTGTTTGTTACCTTACGCACTAAGGATGACTTGCCGCATTTTCTTTCACAACTAGGCCTCAGTCCTGTGGATTTCCTGGATTGGCGCCTCTCGACGGATGTTCATCTACCTCCGGCTATTCCTCTATGGCTACCAGCTCGATCTAAAAGATGCTCAAGAGGCAATCACCTGCTGCCACCCCACCCTCTCCGGCGGGCGACTAGGCAGTGCTTATTCCCACTTCTCTCCAGCTGCTCCCACAACCGCTCATGGTCCGAAATTATCTGGCTCACATGATTGGGGACACTTTTGACCAGATGCTTGCTATTGCTATATCCTCCGGTAGCAAAATCTAGAGGCATCACAATAGCCCTATATAAGAATTGCCCTTTTCAACCAGAGGAACACTATGGAGAACCCCAAGGTAGATATGTTTTTCTGAAAGGCTCAGAAGGACAAAAATATACCTTTGCTACCCTTTATGCACCGAATTCATGGCAACTCACTTTCCTAGATTCTACCTTGGAACGTCTGGCAGACTTCCGGGAGGGTAAAATTATACTGGGAGGTAACTTTAATGTTAGCCCTGACCCTTCTTTAGATGTTTCCCATAAACACCCTACGCACTTCAAAGCTTTCTTAAAACATTTCCATAAGGCCCTAAAATCAAACCTCATGGTAGACAGCTGGAGGGCTATGCATGCTTTTCGAAAAAAGGACTTTAGTTACTACTCGAAAGTACAGGATACTTACACCAGAATTGACCTGCTACTGGTAGATCACAACACCCTAGGACTACTTGATGGAATCTACCATAGAACAGATCACTATCTCTGATCATGCTCCATTACAGTTTCTCTCCTGCTACCGGGGTCAGCATCTAAGAACTGGTCCTGGATACTAAATGAGAACCTCCTAGATGTCGCCATAGTTACAAAGATGGCAGAGACACCTACACACTTCTTTTTTGAGAATTCCACGGAGGGGATCGATGATAGTATTCTCTGGGAAAGGCGGTGGTGCATGGGGTACTTATCGCATTGGGTACCAAACTCAAAAGGGAGAGGCAGGCAGACTTCAACAGAGTCCTGGCAGCCTTACAGTGTGCTGAACTACTTCATAAACAACGTACAACCCCTGAGGCCCTGCAGAAGCTCACTGAGCTCTGGGAGCTTTTCGCAAAGCTCCTTGATCGAAGAATTAACCGACGGATGCGGTATGTTGCTCAGAAATATTATGAGTACCGCAACAAATGCGGCAGAATGCTAGCAAGAGTCTTGCGTAAACACCGCGTCTTCTCTTGGGTACACAAACTTCAAACCCCTCAGGGGGATACCGAAGTGCACACCTCAAAAATCGGGTCTCTGTTTTGAGAATATTATGCTGCGTTGTATGACCTGGATTCTGCTTGTCCTCCCCCTGACTTGGAATCTAGGATTTCCCATATTCGGACCTATCTGGCCTCCTCGGGGCTTTCCTGCCTTCTCAGAACAGAGGGACACCCTGGAGTCGGCGATCACACCTGAGGAATTGCTGTCCACGGTGAAGTCTCTTCCTAGCGGTAAAAGCCCAGGGCCTGAGTGCTACACAAAAGCTTATTATCTGAAATTCTTCACCATACGCTAACCCCATGTGTGTCCGTACTTCAATTCCTTAGCTACTGGAGGAAAAATGCCACCAGGGGCCCTCTTAGTACATATCACGGTCCTCCCAAAGGAGGGCAAGGACCATTCCCTGCTCCAAAACTATTGTCCAATATCCCTAATTAACATGGATTTGAAGATCTTTTCTAAAATCCTGACCAACCGACAAACATATGCTCCCCTCATTAATCCACCCAGACCAGACCGGGTTTATATTGGGGAGAGAGGCGAGAGACAACTCTGTCAGGGGAATTTAGCTTATCCACTGGGCCCGAACACATTGCAAAACACCTCCTTATCTGATACGCTCTACCAATGTCGAGAAGGCATTCGATCAGGTCAATTGGCGTTTTCTGGAGCGGTTGGGTCTCGGCCCCCACATTCTCCAGTGGATTGCCACCTTATACTCATCACCTACAGCTCAGGTCAAGGTGAATGGCATTCTAGCCACCAGGTTCCCCATCCGGAATGGCACGAGATAGGGACGCCCCTTGTCGCCCCTCCTGTTCGTGCTTGCTCTGGAGCCTTTACTACGCAGGATGAGGGCGGACCCGAATATCAGCTCTCCGCTTATGCGGACAATATTCTGTTCCATGTTACGAACCCCTTCGTTTCGCTGCCAAATCTGATGGAGGAACTGAAAGCCTTTAGCCTGGGTATCTAACTTCAAGATAAACTATGCAAAGTCAGAGATTGTCGCAATTGCCTTATCACCCGACCTATCACGGTCGCTACGCAAATCTTTCCCCTTCACATGGGCAAAAGCCTCTCTGACATACCTAGGGATACAGCTCTCCAAACAATATGAATCTCTGTACGCAACCAATTATATCCCCCTAATCACTAGAATCCGGTCCGACCTACAGTCATGGTCCAAGGCGTCATTTACTTGACTGGGACGTACCAATATACTTAAGATGACCATTCTACCTAGGATCTTGTTCCTCTTGCAGATGGTGCCTATTTCTATACCTGGCCGCATCTTCCTTGAGCTTCAAAGTCTGTTTATACAGTATGTCTGGGGGGGCAAAAGACCACAAGTAGCCATGACGATACTAAATATACCTAAAAGGTTGTGAGGACTTGGTGTTCCGGACATCAAAAATTACTACAGAGCATAACTCTTCAGAGGATTCTGAACTGGGGATTCGATAATTCTTCCAAATTATGGGTCCCCCTGGAGAAGACATTAGCTGGCCGTAACCTATCCTATGCCCTTGGGTCAATACAGCTGACAGAAGCCTCTCAGACTGTTTCATCCCCCATCTGTACACACCCTTAAGGTATGGGATAGGCTGAATAATTACCTCTCCCTGGTACCACCTTTGTCGATCCTGGCACCGATGGGGGGATTCCCTTTGTTTCTTCCCAGAGAAAGGTTGACTGAGCTGGGCACTTGAGTGACGGATGGCATTGTTAGCATAGGCAAATTTATGGTAGGCGGTGACCTAATACCCCTGGACACCTTGAGGGAGTGCTATGGTTCTTTTCCCCTAGATTTTTGGAGATACCGCTAGCTCTGTAACTTTTTTCTTGCACAGAAGCAATCCCTCCAAGCCAGGTCTACTTTAACGTCATTTGAACGCATGTAGGCAGCAACAGGACCCGCACCACATATGATCTCAGCCTTGTATCAGTTGCTGCTCTCTACCAAACTACAGTGCAAGCCGGGCTACGTCAGGGAGTGGGAACGAGACCTACAGTGTGAGTTTACAGAGGAGCAGGTGTCTCACCTATATCAACTGACTCATAACAGCTCTCTGGAGACAAACACAAGAAAATAATTATAAGCTACTGACTAGATGGTACAGGGTACTGGTGAATCTGGCCAGGATGTACCCCTCAGCCTCTGATCTTTGCTGGCGAGGGTGCGGCCAACGGGCTCTATGCTGCATGTATAGTGGGAATGCCACTTGATTAAACCCTTTTGGATAGAAATTAGGAATATTATGCAAAATATTCTAGATTGACCTTCCAATTGTCGGCTCACTTCTTGATCCATGTCCCCATGATCCCCAATGTCCCCACAATCCCTATAATGAAATATTAACGTAGTGCCCTTGATCACTTGCTCAATGCAGCTAGGAGTCTTCTACGGATATATTGGAAGAGTACGCAATCGCCTAGCTGTGGGGAATGGGTCCGACGGGTGACCGCAATTGGAGACGATAGGAGTGGATAGCCACCTGTAAAGGCAGACATGATCGCTTTGATTCTATCTGGGCACCATGGAAGCAGTATGTTGCAGGGACACACTCGGTTGCCTCCAATTTAGATATGGCACTGCTTGCGCTCACAGACCCCTTATTTGCACAACTTGTCCGGACGTAGCATGGAACCTTATTCCCCTTTATTTTATTTTTCTTTAAGGCATTATGTGTCTTCTTGCTGAGGGAGCCTACGGACTCGCCTGGCACGGACACAGACAGGATGGGAATACTCTACGAACCACATTGGATATTGATTGTTGTTGTGTATGCCGAAATTAGTCACCCCATTCTCCACTTCCTTTCCTGGTGGGTACGTGAAATGTTTACCCAACTCCCCTGATAGGGAGGGTAGTTTATTAATACATATGCTCCCGATACCTAGCATGGTTAAACTCATGCCTCATTGGGGCAGCCCCTTCATGGCTACTTTGTGGGTACATTTAATGGCCAGTCGCCGTGGATTGGGAGCGTGGGCTTCACTGCCACATATACAGTTAAGCGGCGAAGTCAGGGTTGTTGCTGTCCCCATCTGGTCATGATCTTCTCACAAAAGCAACCTGGAGCTTTATTTTTCTCAGCATACTGAATAATAGATTGACCGTGATGTTTTTTGAATGTTTGTGGCTCACAACATTGTGGCACCAATTTATTTTCATGTATGTTCATTTTTTTGTTTTTATTTCCGAATATAATAAAGATTGTGAAAAAAAAAGACATACTGCTAAATACAGGGAAATTCCAGATGAAATGCAGTCTGAAAAAAAAAAAAAAAAACCCAGACCAGATATAAATACATACATGGTGTACCAATACAAAAGGTGTTTATACTCCGTTTGTTTACTTTTGTTCCCTGCCAGCATGCTGTAGAAGAGGACCCTTGCTCTTTGTGCAGAAGCAATGGTCTCTCGGCAGAGGTCTGATATACCTGCTGATCAGTCACCTATACCTCTGTACTCCGTAGGGAGCATGAGCTTTGCTGATTGCAGAGCCAGAGGTCTGACTTGGCAGAGGGTGTGTTGGACCTCAGCAGACAGCAAGAGAGTCCCACCCTGCTGTGTATTGGCAAGGGCAGTCTTTAATCTGGCTGCATTTGCTTTCTAAAGAAATTGGTCTTCAAGATTTCGAGCACTACCTGTATTGGCGCACCAAGAATGTATTTGGAGGATTTAAACTGAAAGTTCAATTGTGATTTAATGGTTAGGCTAAAGATTGTCAAAACGCTGTGAAGAGCAGCTACAGAGGGGTGCTACTACTTTTTAAAAGGGCTTTGATAGAACATCCCTCTGTGTTAAAACATGAAAAGTTCCTAAAAACAGAGGGCCACTTACATTTTTTTTAAATAAGCCCATTTAATGGCCACTGAAGTGAGAATCTAAAACACCTGGAAAACCAAGAATTACAGGTGAATATAACTTATCAAGTGCAAAAGTTGTAAGCGTTACCAAAGAAAAAGATGAATAGACAAGCACACCAGTAGGTTTTTTTCTGTAAAGATTTCTCTATAATGCGTGTTTTGATTCAAGAACACAATAATTGAAGATACAAGATAAAACAATAAGGACAGAGGAAGATTCAAAGCAGATGCCACTTTTACAGATGCACTGTGCACAGTAAAGAAACAAGGGGTATAAATAGAACAGAGTTGAAATAGCACCGACAGATACAGCTGTGCACAGAATGCCTATGTGGCACACACATGTTCTACTTTACTCACTTGCTTGAGAAAAGTAGCAGTAAATAATTGTTAAATGGAAGCAGTAAATACCTGAAGTACTCACAGCTGTAGAATATGGGTTGTGAACTCCAGTGTTTTCAGCCCAGCAGCCACATCCATACAGAGCAGCCTGTATACAAGGCAACAGAAAACACTTAAAATCAAAATTCATGCCACATTTAATCCAGTTATGCATTTCCAGAAAAAAAAAAAAAAAAAGATATATATCTATACCATACATAGTTTAATCAGTGGATGTCATGTCCCACACAGCAGCACTTAGAATGGGGGGGGGGGGGAGAGGAGTATTAAGAACTGATCTTAACCAGTCTGTTCGTTTAATGCAGTGAACATTTTTACATGAAGGAAGAATGAGGGAATGCCCTCAGCTTTTGTTCCTTCATGGTCCAATAATAACCTGGGTTGGATTCTAGACAACAAAGGAGAAGCAGTACACCAATAAGGTTATCCCCTTGTACAGCTTTACACAAAATATTGCCATAATTCTATAACTTGCACTGTAAATAGTACTGTGTTTGTATGTGCTATTTGAGCCTGCAGTTAGTAAAATCCATTTCCTGGAGTACAGTACAGAACACAAGCTATTTAACTTTTACACCTGGGTTATATGTATATTTAATACAAAATAAAAAATATATATATATCAATTCATATAAATGCATTTTAAAAAGTTAATAGTAAAAAAAAAAATAATAAAAAAAAAGTGCAATAACAGAAAAATTTGTGAAAAACATCAAATACAGATAATGCTGTAAATAAAAATTATAAAAATTCAAGCAGTTCATGAGTCCCACAAGAAAAAAGTGTAACAGCAAAAGTCCTTCATGAGAAAAAGTGCCCAGGATCATATACAAAAAATCCCTCTTCGAAATAACCTCTGTGCATCAAGCCACCAGTGACACACAAAGCCACTTACCAGAAAATTAGACCTCAAATTTTAAGTGGTCTAACAACGCTTGTAAGAAAAGTTCCAGAGAATGGATGGATGGACGGAAGTTGAACCGCCATTCCCACAGCCAGCCACTTAAGCCACCGCTCCACAGCAGATAATTTTAAGGTAATCCACTGATCAAACATAAATAAAATATAAAATTAAGGGGGGGTGGCTTGGACATGATCGAGTAAGGAAGCACTGTCCCTTAGCTCCTCGTAGACCGCCGCTAAAATAGCCTGTACCGGGGAGTAAGCTGCTCCATCTGAACACCCACTGAGATGTCTCATCGCCGCAGAGCATACTCGCAGCCAAGGGGCACCACAAAGCCCGGCCGAGGCTCAATAAACGCCTTCTTCAACGAAGGAGGGAGGCCACGTGGTGAGACTGCCAAGATGGCACCCTGCCAAGACAGAGGGTGGGACACTGCTCCGGCGGCCTCACAAGATCAGGGCTCAGATATCTCAGAGCTGCAGGGGGACAGGGACTTGAAGCAACACATATTGTCTCTCCCCACCAAGGAAGACCTGCAGCCCTTTTTTCTGCAGGGTGGAGAAGGCCCTAAAGCAGGACATTGAGCAATTGCAATCAGACACCACACCTCTAGGCACTAGATTGGAATCCTTGTAGCAAAGATTTGAGGACACATTCCCTGCTATTTCTCAGCTCAAGGATAAATGCACTGCCCAAGATCAGCAGATTGAGGCCCTTCTATGTCAGTTGGATGATTATGAAAATAGCAGTTGTCGCTTTAACATCCGCATACGGGGAATGCCAGAGGCAACAGCTGCTGAGGACATTGTCCCTACATTGCAAGGTATATTCAAGGAGATCTTGGATCTTCCACCTGCTGAGTCAGTAGAAATTGACAGAGCACACGGGGCCCTCAGATCCCCCTCAAATCCTAGGGACATTATATGTAAGCTGCACAAGTTAACAGTACAGGAGTAAATCATGCGACACATGCGGAAACTTCCTTTTTTTTTATTTTGATGGCGCTCGCTTATAATTTTACCAAGACTTGTCTCGCCGCACCATGATGCAACGCAGAGCACTTCACCTCTCCTTGAGGCATTGAGGGCGTCGGGTGCTATATATCGCTGGGGGTTTCCCTTTAGGTCTGCAACTTTGCGTACCAAGGATGACCTATCCCGCTTCCTCTCTCAACTGGGACTGGACCTGCTGGATTTCCCAGATTGGCGCCACTCCATGGATGTAAACCTTCCATCAGCAACACATCCTTTGTTCCCTGCTCGGTCTAACCGACGTTTCCGGGGTTGTAAGTGCTCTTCAACTGGCAATTCTCTGAGTACTTCTACTGAAGGCAACTGAAATGTCTGATGATCTAGGGCAGTGGTCCTCAACCCTGGTCCTCAGGGCCCACTAACAGGCCAGGTTTGCAAGATAACTGAAATACATCCCAGGTGATATAATTTGCTGCTCAGTGATTGCAGTACTCTAGTCTGCATCTCCCCAAGGTAATACTTAAAATCTGGCCTGTTAGTGGGCCCTGAGATCTGGAGTTGAGGACCACTGATCTAGGGGATGTAGATATATGGTCTCGCTACTATTATTGAGCTTTGACTATATATGTTGCTGGCTCTTTGGTCAGTTGCTTTTGCCAGTGTTTGGTGCCTTAACAGTAATATTGATGACGAAACGCCATCCTCTCTAGGCATTTTCTTTGGAGGAGGCTTGACGACCTTAGCCATTATCTGACACTTCTTTTTTGCTGCCAGCATCTTTTTTTTTTTTCCAACATCACCTTATTTCCCCCTGTACCTACTCCTCAGGGCAATTATTGCTTTCCACTCTGCGAGGAGATGGAAAACTCTGTGGAGAACATGTCTGATCATATTACCCACATAGGTATACCTATTTTTACATAGTTACATAGTAGGTGAGCTTGAATAAAGACAATAGTCCATCCAGTTCAACCTGTGTAGGTGTGTGTGGCTGCAATCATCTCTCATACCCCTGAATGTTCTGATCCTTGAGATGCACGTCCAATAGTCTTTTGAAAGCCACCATACTACCCGCAGAAACCACCTCTTGTGGTAGAGAATTCCACAATCTTGTAGCCCTAACAGTAAAGAACCCCCCACGTTGCCTGAGGTTAAAACGCTTCTCCTCTAACCGCATTGTATGCCCCCGAGTCCTCATGCAATCCCTTCGACTAAACAGCTTTTTTTCTAAGCTGAGATCCCCATTGAGGTATTTAAAAATTGCTATCATGTCCCCCCTCAGGCGTCTCTTCTCCAGGGAGAATAAATCAAGCGATTGCAGACGCTCTTCATAATCAAGGTCCTCCAATCCCCTAATTAGTTTAGTTGCCCTTCTCTGGACTCTCTCCAGCTCCAACACATCCCTCCTGAGGACTGGCGACCAGAACTGGACAGAATACTACAGATGCGGTCGGACCAGAGTTTTATAAAGTGGAAGGATTATAGTCTTATCTCTGGAATACATCCCTTTCTTTATGCATGCTAATATTCTGCTAGCTTTGGCAGCTGCATGCTGTTGCCTAATCTATCATCAACCAAGACTCCCAGATCCTTCTCCATTTTTGATTCCCCCAAGGGTTCCCCTCCTAAAGTGTATTGTGCTTTTATGCTTCTAGTCCCCAAGTGCAAAACCTTACACTTCTCTACGTTAAACCTCATTTGCCAAGTCGTTGCCCACTCCGTTATTTTGTCCAGGTCATTCTGTAGGATATCTGCTTCATGCTGTGTGGTTATTGCCCTGCCCAATTTTGTGTCATCTGCAAAAACTGCTATTGTACTACTGACCCCGTCCTCAATGCTGTTTATGGATAAATTGAACAAGGTTGGTCCCAGGACTGAGCCCTGGGGCACCCCGCTTACTACCTCAGACCAGTCTGAGTATACGCTGTTTATTACCACCCTTTGGACACGCCCTTTTAGCCAGTTCCGTATCCAAAAGCACACCCTGCTGTCGATACCTGCAGACCTTATTTTATAAATTAAGCGCTTGTGGGGAACTGTATCAAACGCCTTAGCGAAATCTAGGTACACCACATCCACTGGTCTGCCCCTATCTAGCTCACAGCTCACCTCCTCGTAGAATGCTAATAGATTGGTTTGACAAGAACGCCCATTTGTAAACCCGTGCTGGTTACTGCTGATGATGATGTTGTCTTTAGCAAACTCTACGATATAGTCCCTTATCATCCCCTCCAGAAGTTTACATACTATCGATGTCAAACTGACAGGCCTATAATTTCCCGGGACATGCCTCTGACCCTTTTTGAATATCGGAATCACGTTAGCTTTCCTCCAATCTCCTGGTACTTCTCCTGACCTAATACTGTCCGCAAAGATCAGGAACAGTGGTCTGAATATAACCTTACTGAGTTCCTTGAGTACTCTCGGATGCACGCCATCCGGGCCTGGTGATTTGTTTGTGTTAAGTTTATCCAGCCTTTCCCTGATTTCACCCTCTGTTAGCCATAGTGGCAAGTCCTGTGTATTACTACTAACCAAACAGTCATGGTCAGTGTACCCCTCCGTTTCCTGTGTAAATACTGACGAGAAAAAAGCATTCAGTGTCCTCTGTAACCATCCTCCCATCATTGTTAATTATGTGTGCAATATGCTCTGCCCTAGTTTTTTTGCTATTGATATACTTAAAGAATTTCTTTGTTTTTTTTCTTATACTCCGCTATTTGTCACAAGTCTATTTTAGCCATCTTGATTTCGTGTTTACACTTCTTATTTGCCTCCTTGTATTGGTCGAAAGCCAATACTGTGCCTTCTGATTTAGATTTCCTGAAGGCCAATTTATTTCCCCTAATAAGGTTTTTTACGCTACGGTTTAGCCAGCCAGGTTTGGCTTTGTCTCTTCTAAATTTATTTCCCATAGGAATGCACTGCAAGATGCCTTTGCTTAATATGTTCCTAAAGCATTCCCATTTTTCCTCTGTGGTCAGGGATCCCAGGGTTTGGTCCCAGTTTACCCTTTCCATCAATGAGTACAATTTTGGAGAGTTTGCCCTTCTGAAGTTTAGGGTTCTTATGTTCCCCACTTGCCTTGTTCTATTGTTATTTACACTAAATGTGATCATCCTGTGATCGCTAGAGCCCAGGTTGTCCTGGACTCCTACCTCCGAGATTATGTCTGGGTCATTAGTGATCAATAGATCCAGAACTGCATTTTCTCTAGTCGGAGAGTCCACCAACTGTGACATGTAGTTGTCCTGTAAGGTTTCCGTGAATAGACGGGCCTTCTGTGAGTGTGTAGTCCCCTCTCCCCAGTCAATGTCGGGATAATTGAAGTCCCCCAATATGATGACAGATCCTAGCTTTGTCACTTTACCCAACAGTGCTAAAAATTCCAGCTCTACCTCCTCCCCTTGTTTAGGTGGCCTATAGCAAACCCCCACAATTACTTTTCCCTTTTCTCCTTCCCTAAGGAGTTCTACCCACACGGATTCTAACTCCATACTCATCCCTTCCGTAATGTCACTCCGCTCTATCACCCTTACATTGTTCTTGACATAGAGACATACCCCTCCCCCTCTTTTTCCTATCCTGTCCTTCCAGTACACCGAATACCCTTGGATAATTGCCAGCCAGTCATGTGAGGGGTCGAACCAAGTCTCCGCTATTCCCACAAGGTCTATGTCCTCTTCATGAACTAACATTTCCAACTCACTTTTATTAGCTAGACTCCTGGCATTAGCATATACCCCTCTTAGTTTTACGGTAGTTAAACGCGATTGGTGGTTATGTTTATTCCTGTTCGGTTTGAGGTTCTCCCGCACAGACCTACCGATTGACGTTGTGGACCTACTGTCGCTGCTGACCCTACAGCTGCCTTCAGTCCTCTTCTCCCTCCTGACTGATTCTACTTCTGAGCCCCCCCCCGTCTTCTAGTTTAAAAGCCCCTCCAACTTGGTAGCCATATTTCTCCCCAAAAGAGCTGTACCGTCCCCATTAAGGTGCAGCCCATCCTTGCTAAAGAGCCGGTAGCCGACTGAGAAGTCAGCCCAGTTCTCCAGGAACCCAAACCCCTCCTTCCTACACCAATTCCTCAGCCACTTGTTAAGTTCCCTAATCTCCTTCTGCCTCTCCTGTGTGGCTCGAGGTACAGGCAGTATTTCAGAGAAAACCACCTTGGAGGTATAAGCCCTGTTTAGGGCGACACCCGGGCAGCTTCTTTTTACTGGTTAAGCCCCCAGGGTCAGGCATGCAGCTGATTTTGGACCATCGGAGGACTATTGTTGCTTCCACTGGTCTTACCTACAGGTTCTTGTGTTCTGATGTGTTTACTATATCTCCTTATTTCTAAAATTCAGGCTGTTCACACCTAGTTTGAATTTCTCTGCGGGTATCGCTTGGACACATTGCTTCTGACTTTTAATGGCAACGGTTAAGGTAGTGTCATATAATGTTTGTGGCCTATGCTCTCCCAGCAAGTGCATTCGGTTATGGCTTAAGATGAAGTGACTAGGGCACAGGTGCTATTCTTGCAGGAAACCCACTTTACAGACAATTCAATTCCTAAATTGCCCACTCACCTTTTCTCACAATGGTATCTGAGCAATTCCCCAAAACCAAAAACACGGGTTACAGCAATTGCCATCCATAAGAATTGCCCGTTCCAATCTACTAACCATTATGTTGACCCCCAAGGGCATTACATGCTCTTGAAGGGCACTATCATGGGACAGGTAAACACATTTGCAACACTCTATGCCCCGAACTCGCAGCAGCTTTCGTTTCAAAGAATTTTTGCAAGCCCTTTCAGAGCCATGTGTTGGTGGACTGCTGGAGAGTTTTGCACATTTCAGGAGGAGGACTATAGTTATTATTCTAATGTCCACGGGGTGTATACTAGAATAGACCGGCCGCTGGAGGACTCACTTGCGGATTCCACTATAGAACAGATTACCATCTCTGATCATGCTCCAGTGACCCTCTTGCTCACACTGCCTCATGTAGCAGCCAGGGTTTGGTCATGGAGGCTAAACGAGAATCTTTTGGACAATGTGAGAGCGGTTGCAGGAGAGGAAGAAACCCTATCCCATTACTTTGCTGAAAATGCTACTGGGGAGGTGGGCGATGGTGTTCTGTGGGAGGGTCACAAAGCCATGGTGCGAGGCTCCCTTATTCACTGGGGTACTAAACTGAACAAGGAGAGACAGGCAGACTTCCAAGGTGTTCTCAAGGAATTGCAACAAGCTGAGTTGAAACACAAACAAAAAGTAGATCCAGAAGCGCTTTGACGCCCGACAGAACTACGTGCGCTTTTTTCTAAACTCCTAGACCGAAGATTTAGCTGGCGGTTGCCTTATAAGGCTCATAAATTTTATGAACACGGAAACAAATGCGGCATGATGTTGGCACAGGGACTCTGGAAACACTGTACATCCACTCATGTACATAAGTTGCGCTCTTCCTCTGGGGAGTCGGTACAACACACTTCAGAAATTGCATTGTTGTTTCGAGACTATTAGGCAGCCCTCTACAATCTAGATTCGATCGCCTCTCCTACAGAAGTGGCACAGAAACAAGCGCGCATAGAAGCCTCTCTCTCCTCATCCGGCTACCCCAATTTATCCACTATCAGCAGGTCCAGCTGGAGCTTCCCATATCCCCTACAGAGTTGTTGACAACTGTAAAATCCCTCCCTGATGGGAAGAGTCCTGGTCCTGATGGCTTCACGAAAGCTTACGGTTTAAAACTCTTCACACAGCCTCAGGCCCCTATATGTACATTTTTCAACTCCCTTGCCACAAATGGACACTTCCCCCAGGGATCCTCCTTGGCCTACATCACGGTCCTCCCTCCCACAGAGTTATCTCCTAAACTTATTGAAAACGGACCTGAAATTATTTGCCAAAATCCTCACCAATCGCCTTAAAAAAACTACTCCCCGAAATGGTCCACCCAGACTAGACGGGCTTTATAGTGGGTAGGGAGGCAAGAGCTAATTCCATCAGGGCACTCCAGCTCATCCATTGGGCCCTGATCATCTGCCTTCCCTACTCGATTCTTTCCACTGAGAAGGCATTTAATTTAGTGGACTGGGATTTTCTCAATGCTGTGCTGGTGAAGCAGGGTCTGGGTTCGTATATGATGCATTGGATTTCGGCACTATACACTTCTCCTACAGCTCAGGTCAGGGTAAATGGGGGCTTATCCTCACTGTTCCCCATCCGGAATGGCACGAGACAGGGGTGTCCACTATCGCCCCTGTTTGCGCTGGTCTTGGAACCTTTGCTACGAAGAAGGGTTAGAGCAAATCCAAACAGAGGGGTCGCTGTGGGTTCTGTGGAGCATAAGCTCTCGGCGTATGCAGATGATGTTCTTTTCCACATTGTCTCGTTGCCAAACCTGATGGAGGAACCATTGGCTTAAAGCCAGGTGTGCAATTTTCGGATCAATTACACCAAGTCAGAGATTTTGCCAAATACTGTTCCCCCAACTCTGGCCTCAGCCTTAAAAGGGGCTTTTCCCTTTACCTGGGCATCCCCCTCTATGAGATACTTAGAAGTACAACTCATGGACAGCCCGGATACGCTTTACGCTCATAATTATATTCCTTTACTTAAGAAGACCCGCCTAAACTTACAATCCTGGGACAAGGAGACCTTCACATGGGTTGGTCACACGAATATCATTAAAATGATCATACTGCCCCGTAAACTGTTTCTCCTGAAGATGGTTCCTGTCCCCCTACCTAGATACTTTTTTAATGAGCTTCGTAGCCTTTCATTGGGTTTGTGTGGAGAGGTAAAAGAACAAGATTGGCCATGGCAACATTTCAAACGAAATGGGGGTCTGGGTTTACCCAATATTTTCCAGTATTATCAGGCCATAGCTTTGCATCGGGTCCTCAACTGGAGATTTCATGCTTCCTCTAAACTTTGGGTGTCATTGGAAAAAGTAATTGCAGGTTGAAATCTGTCATATGCTCCATGGGTTTCAACGAAAGACAGGGGCCTTTCGAATTGGATATCTCCTCTGACTACCAATACTTTGAAGGTTTGGGATAGATTGAATGGTTCCATGGCCTTGGCTCCTCCTACTTCACCCTTGGCTCCAATATGTGGCTTTCCCTGGTTAATGCCTGGTGAACAAAATAAGAAATATACTGCACTTAGAGGCGCTCCGCCTGTTTTTTGCTTTACCATGCCTGGTGAACGACTGTCCTCTCTTAGAGCCTGGGTGACGACGTAAAGTGCAGTCACACCATAGTCCCACTCACTACCCTAAGGGAGTGTTATGGTAGCTTTCCATTCGACTTCTGGAGAAATCGCCAGCTTGCGGACTTTGACGCTTCACAGCATCACGAGTCGCTGATTAAGTCTACTTCAAAGCTTATGGGCTGCTCAAGACCCTCTGCCTCACATGATCTCTGCCCTTTACAAATTGTTAGATGCAGCTAAGCCTAGTTCCAAACCATTCTTCATTAGGGAATGGGAACGTGAGCGGCAGACTAAACTCACCACTGAACAACTGCATCATCTACACCGCCTGACACACACTAGTTTGGTGGAGTCCAGGACACAGGAGAACAATTATAAGCTGCTGACAAGGTGGTCCCGTGTGCCTACGTCTCTAGCTAAAATCTTCTCTTCAACCTCCGGACAGAGAGAAACGTTCCTTCATATTTGGTGCGAAAGCCTTTAATACTACCCTTTTGGTCCATGGTTGGTAAACATATTTTGGAAATGGTCAGTATAGATCTCCCTGATACACGGAAACACTTCCACATCCCCCCAAAGCCTATATCTAGCTATAAACTAAGTGCTCTCCCTTACCTTCTTAATGCTAAGCACCTTATACCGGTCCACTAGGAAAACTCACGCATCCCAAGCGAAACTGAATGAATCGAGAAGGTGAGGGAGATCATGGAGGCGGAGGTATGGCTTGCCACTTGCAGGGATACTAGAGGAAAATTCAACTCCACCTGGGCACCATGGAAAGACCATGTCTCAGGAACATCTCCAGTCTCTTCCAGCTTAAACATTGCTTTGCTGGCTCTAGCTGACCCCCCATTTAAACAACTGGTCCGGGGGGGGGGGGGGTGGCCAGACAGGGCATGTGAGCAGATTGTTGTCCCAGAGTTCCCGCACAAGATCCTGAAATAGATCCTTTCCCCAGCCGGAATCAGTCCTGACACTGCCGTTAGCGGTTGCAGCATATCCCCCTGATCACGGTGATATCCTGGATGCCGCGTTCCTACGCCGCAATGACACGAGGAGAGAAGAACAAGGAGGACACAGCAGCTGCAGAGGGCCAGCATGGTGCTGGAACAGCCACTCCACAGGGTGTCACACGAGGCACAGAGAAGCCCAAAGAAAAGGGGGGGGGGCAAAAGCAAACCCCAGCGTCCTTCAGGTAAGGACAATGCTGGGGATATATTTTTATATGCCAAAAAACTCTCAGAGATGCAGGGACAGGAGGCAATGGAAGGGGAAAGCGCTGCCTACATGACTGCCTATGCTGAGTCTGCACTAGGCCTGGGAGTTGACTCCATAACACAGCAGGCTGACCCACTAACAGATACGGAGCAGCAGCTAGAAGATGATCAACCAACATTGAGTCAGATCCTGCAGGCTGTTCATAAATGTACAGCATCTGTGAATACAGTGAAAGATCGCCTGGGGGGGGGCTCACTGAAGAGGTGACAATCCTGAGGCAAGACCTACAAAAAAATCTGTGAAAGAACCACGGCCGCAGAGAGTCGTATGAGCGACAAAAGATAAGCAACCGATTCTAATAAATGAATCCCGTTCCACTACTCGGTTGGCACATGAAAATAGGGATAAAACTGACGATATTGAAAACAGGTTGAGACGCAATAATATATAATAATAATATATCAGTGGTGGGTGGGCAGTGGCACAGTACACTCTCTGTGGACCTGACAGCAGTCACTGGCACCCAGGCAACTGCAATTTAAAAATTTTTTGGTTTAGTACAGCTCTGGTTAAACTTTCATGCAAGGATGTTTTGAGGAAAACACGGGACAACTAATAAAAATCCAGTAATTATTTTAAGTAGTAAATACATTTCTTTATAATAAACGTTATTTTATATCACTTGTTTTTGTAGCCAGGCGATTATTTCCATGTACACGAAGATGAACGCTATCTGCAGGATCTCATCATGGACGAAAATGCTAAAGATAGCTTCACAGCAGTTCTCATTACTGGTATCCAGCCTGTCCATATACAGTACCTGAAGGAATTTCGTCATCTATGGGTCAGGCAGTTGTCGTGAAAAGTGGGATTGCCGGAGAAAGTCGAGGGCAGGGACCCTACGGAATTAGTGGAATAATGGCTTTGTGATACATTTGGAAAAGATGAATTCTCCCCTCTCTTTGCAGTGGAGAGGGCTCACCGAGTTCCTTCCAGAGCATTGCCGTGTAATGCCCCCAGGCCTATGCTGGCACGCATTCTTCACTGCAGAGATAGGGAAAAGGTGTCATGTTTGGCGAGGGAGAAATCTGATGTGCGGTTCAACGGCATAAAAGGTATCCTTTTACCCTGACTTCTTGGCAGAAGTGCAAAAGCAACGCTCCAAATTTATGGATGTTAAACAGAGGCTACGTCACTTGGGATTGATATACGCCATGCTATACCCAGCCCGCTTGGGAGTGATAGCGGAGGGTAGGGCTCACTTTTTTGATACAGCTGCTGAGGCAGCAGATTGGCTGGATCTCCATGAGCCGTCACCTCGACAACGCATAAGGGAGGATCTGGAGGCCTGAGTGTAGTCCCAACACTTCTTGCCCTGTAGTGGCGCTACACAATTATTTGCTTGGACTAATTCGTATGTTCGTCCTGGCCGAGGATAACATCCCTTTTTGAAGAGTTGCTACCCTCCTGGCAGTATGCATCTCTAATAGCTTTGGTCGACTACCTCCAACTCTGCTCTGGCAGCAACCGCACACCAGATGTAGATTGTGCACGGAGGGTGGTACAGCAAGTACAACCAGTTAAAGTTCTATCTTTGTTGGGATGAGTATGGATTCCCACTCGACTGTTATGCGTTGAGGCGCCATTGTGCCTTTCTAAAATACGTTCTACCTTTCTATTTAGCCTTGTTTTGAGATGCCGCACACAACAATTGCACCGATTATCTGGTATACTCTGGGTAGCCTATTCAGGGAGACTCTGTATGACACAGGCCTTGGGTCAAACATGGCCTGGATACCTACTTACAATGTCAAGTTATGACCTTGTATTTCAGTATGGCTCAGGTGGGCTAGGCGTACCACTCCACTCACACCTCCTATTTGTTGAGGGGGGTGAGTGTCTTGGTGCAAAATTCCCTTGCATTCCGGGAGTTGCAGATAAAAGTTGATTCGGAGTGTAGATATGTTTTTCTATATTGTAAACTGTTTAATGTTATTTGTGTGATGGCGGTGGTGTATATTCCTCCTCCGTTTTCCTCTGTGGTGCTACGGGACTTAGTCTCCTTTATGCTTGATAAGCCAGATGTCCTGCTTTTTGTAATGGGAGACTTCAATGGTATTTTGGACCCTAGCATGGACAGACACCCCCCATCCCAGCTGCCAGCTTTGTTTAGGGGCACAGCTCTCTCTCGCTGCATAGCGGAGGTGAGCTTGGAGGATATGTGACGCATGAAAAATCTCAATACAGTCCAATTTTCATGCTTCTCTAAGACCCACTCTTCTCTGTCACGTATAGATATTTTTGTAGGCACTGGATCTGCTTTCTCCTTAGTGGACAGGATATGCACAGAGAAGGGTGTCAGATCACTCCCCACTTGTAGTTTGGAGCACGGCTAGGCCACCGGTCAGCCTTTTAAGAGCTCCATGGCGGTTAAACACCTTTTGGTTGAAATTATTTCCCGTAGACAGCGACATTCCCACCGAAATGTAAATGTTCTTTGAGGACAATAGCCTGTACGATGACAATCTCATCAGATGGGATGCTTTTAAATGTTTCCTCAGAGGGGTCTTGATTTCACACATAAAACACATTCAGGCAAAACACAAAAGCACAGGAGGAGCGGTTGACTCAGCTCACCCGTAGGCTGGAGGAGGAGTATATAGCTAACCCCACAGATGGTACAAGGAATGCATGGCTATTGGCACAGGATGCTCTCAACAAAGAACTTAATTCCAAACCGGAGAAGAAGCGTTTCTTCTGCAAAGTGAGTTCCTATGAGGAGGGGGAACAGATGGGCCAACTGGCTAGAATTGTTAGGGTGCGCCCTTCAGTCCCCGCTATTGGGGCTCTGCTACTCATGAATGGCCGTATAGTTAACAAGCAGGATAGCATTATGGATGAATTGGTTCGATATTATAATAATTTATATGCTTCTCGGGTGTCTTACAGACCAGAAGATTTAAGTCAATATCTGCAACTAATATCTCTACCCCAGCTCACAGAGGCTCAGAGGCTCCGCCTGGAATCCCTGCTTACTTTGGAGGAATTGCGGGAGGTGGTCTGTCAGTTTCCCAACTCCAAGGCACCCGGTGATGATGGGCTGGCTATGGAGATCTACCAGCGTTATTCGGATGTATTATTGCCCAGGTTGTTGGAGATCTTTAATGATGCCAGACTTAAACTATCCTTACCTAAATCTATGACGAGGGCTAGTATTGTGTGGATTCTCAAACCAGATAAACCGGCTACAGAGCCTAATTCATATAGGCCCATTTCACTTCTTCAGGCAGACGTAAAAATTCTGGCGAAGGTGTTGGCTAGGAGAGTGAACACGGTCATAGCGGATATAATACATGAGGATCAGGCGGGCTTCATGCCAAACAAATCTACAGCTGTTGATCTTAGGAGATTGTTTGTAGATATGCAGACTCCGGGCGGATAATGAGGGCGAAAGGGCATTGCTGTCCCTAGATGTCAACAAGGCGTTTGATAGTGTGGAGTGGGGCTACCTGTGGGTTGTGCTGGAGAAGTTTGGGGTTGGTCCTGTCTTTATATCATGGGTACGCCTACTGTAATTTCAGCCACGGTGTCTATTAGAGAAGGAGGGAGTATCTCAGGTAACTTTCGGCTAGGGAGAAGTACTAGACAGGGCTGCCCCCTTTCCCCGCTCTTGTTTGCTATGGCTATTGAGCCGTTGACACCGAGCATTCGGGCACATGCTTCCATAGTGGGGTTTAAATATGGTAATCTGCAGGAGAAGATCCTACTTTATGCCGATGACATGCACCTACTACTAGCAGATACAGATGCCTCACTAAAAATGGTTATGACCATTATAACAGATTTTGGACGATTCTCTGGGCTTACAATTAATTGGTCCAAATCTGCCCTCCTCCCCCTGGACCGGGCTGTAAATCCCTCCCTAGGAACCTTCTGCCCAGTACCTGTAGTGTCCACGTTTAAATATCTAGGGGTGGTGATCTCTTCACAACCATTGGACTTTTGCCATTTGAATATACACCCATTACTGGTGAAATTTAGAGATCGGGTCAAGGTATGGACAAACTTTGGCTATCAGTTGCCAGTCGGGTGAATTTTGATTAAAATAGTCCTGATGCCACAGCTACTGTATCTCCTCCACAACTCTCTGGCAGGAATCCTGCTAAAAGTGTTTCGGGTGGTTGTGTTTAGGACCCTGATATGGAAAGGAAGGGCTGCCAGGATTAAGCTGGAGCAGCTGCAGAAACCTAAGGACAAGGGTGGGCTGGCTTTCCCAAACCCATGGATATACTATATAGCATCCCCGCTCCAACACCTGTGGGGGATTGTCTGGGACACAGTGTAACTCTGCCTACAATTTTGTGGGGCACCCACGCTGGCAGAGGGGCTAGAGGCACAACTTTTTTTCAAAACCCAATAAACAGTATCCAACTTACAGGCTTCTTCATAAAGTATGGGATAAAACTAAACAGCTGCAGCGAGTAACTGCCTATACTAACTATAGCCCGATATGGAACAATCATACTTGCACTGAGCTCCTTAAGCTTCAGCACGCCTCTAGGTTTGGGTTGACACATCTCAAACATATTTTTGACAATGGGGCCTTTTTATACTTTAAACAACTACAACTCAAATTTAACATCCCCATGACCATGTTATTTTACTATTTACAATTGAAGCATGCTATATTGGCTCAAAAGTCGATGGAACACATGGTATTTTCAACTATCCCGGTCTTTTCTATACTGCAACAATTTACTTCCACTAAGGGCTTTATATCTAGCTGTTATGCCACCTTACTGGGAATATATCTGGAGAAGTTTCCTAATCTGGCCTATGATAAATGGGAGAAGGATGTTGGTGAGATAACGTGAGAACAATGGGAGGAAGCACTGGAATCCATTCGGATGTGTTCATTGAATGCATCACAGCAGGTATCGCAGCTTTATATTCTCCTCAGGGTTCACCGTACTCCACTTGGGTTTCACTATATGGGTCTACATTCTGATAGTTTATCCAGCAGGTGTGAAAGGGATGTGGTAGATTTGATCCATCTAATCAAGAGACAAACCAGGTGTGAACTTTAGGGGCGGAGACTTCCACGGCAACCAGGAAGCCGTCAGCTCGCTCGCTCGGAGTCTGAGGAGATATGTGCCCATAGCCCGCACAGATTGTTGTGCTGGAGTGTGTAAGTTTTACTATGTTAATTATCAAAATTAAACTTTGGGCCTCTATCTTCCTTACATGCTATATGGATGGTATGCTGTAAGTGATGTTGGTGATTGCCTAATATAATATATCCAATCCATTGGATTAACCCCTGGGTATTTTGAGTCAGTTGAGGAAACATCTTTAACCTCTAAAAGGAATTGCTTTATTTGACCTAGTGGTAACACACAGGTCAAAACTCCAGGTGCGAGGCTAATCTTAGGGTGGTGGTGATGACCAGCACTGGCACTTTTGGAAGCACTGGATAAGCACCTTTCTATTGTGCTTACACACCTAGGAGAAGAAACCTGATGGACTTTTGATTTTTTTATAGACACCTTGGTTTCCAATGATTGATGTGATTGATTAGAGCACTTAAGTCACTTTATCATTGAGATTTTGCCCTTTATTTGCACTTTCCATTTGCACTTGAGCACTTTGAGTCAACACCTTATTTAGTGATTTTTTTCACTGATATTTGATGTTCAAGAAGCGCTGTACCTTAATGTGTATTCATTTACTTTTACTTTGCAGTGGTAAGCATAGCCGGTATAGCTGCTGTATTGCATTATATATATATATATATATATTTATAGTTTGCGCTGATTTATCTATTTTTCACAGGTGTGAACTTTGAACCTCAAGTTTTTGGTTGTGTGAATTATACTTCAACTTTATCCTTGTTTACGGTCATTAGTACTCATTAGTAGTTTATTTTAGAAGTCTTAGGCCCGTTATAAAGGAGCTCAATGTTAATGAGGCCCTGCTACCCTCTTCCCAAGGGCAGAGTGGTTATGCCCACAGGGACCGAATGTCCGGGACATAAGGGAACCTCTATATGTTTCATAGTGCAGACATAACCCATCGTCTTTAGCGGTTCCATCTGAATGATACATGACGACTTTTTTTTTTTCCTACGTATTTTTGTCATTGTTTTATTCATTTTACCTATGATTTGTACTATCTAAAATGTTAAATAAAGATAAAAATAAATAAATAAATAAAAAATAAAATAATAATAATTAAAAAAAAAAAGAATAGAATGAAAGAGGAAGGGAAATCGCTCATGGTGTAGTAATAAAAACAAACACTTATTTATAATAAACTATAGAATCCTTTTCACATATCAGAAAAAACAAATCCGCATGCAACGAATGCAGCATCCAGCGCTTGGTGAGTGTGATGTCACAGCTTTATAGCCAGAGCTACAGAAGTGACATCATGTCCACCAGAGTGCTGGATGCATTCATTACATGCTTATTTGTTTTTCTGATATGTGAGTAAGATATTATAGTTCATAATAAATACGGTAAGTGTTTTTAATACTACACCATGAGCAATTATTCTTCCTCTTTCATGCGTTATTTGCTTTATGTTTGAACAAGGTATTAATGTGATGTCACGAACAGAAGGTAAGACCACCTGGGACTGTAAACTCAAAATTTAGCGGGCCAATGGAACAACAGGTGAACCTTGGTATTGGTCCTCAGATGTGGGAGCAGTGTGACCCCACGCAAACAAAGGTGTGCCAGAGTCAGGATCTAAGGAGCCACCGGGTCTTCACCAGAGTCACTGAAGGTGTGGCTGTTGCACTGCGTGGCAGCCCCCAGGTCGCGGCTCTCTAGCACACCTGTGCGGGCACAATGCAACCAAACAGCACGTTGGAAGGACACAGGGTATGCACAGGAGACAAGGAAACACTAGGAAGGGACGCCAGAGGAGAGGACCCAGGGAGCAATCAAAGCCTAGTAGAGAGGGGATGCAGAGCAACGGTGAAGAGAGAGAGACTCAGCAAGCTGGAAAGGGCTGTAGGCAAAAAACAAGAAATAATGCTGAGAAAGACACACAGCACCAGGAAATGAAGGGATCCTTGAACAGAAACCAAATGGAACATAACTGCACAGTCAGTGGAAAACACTGAGAACAAAGACAGGATCAAACAACACATATAATAAGCAATGCCCAGACGGCGGCAAACACCACAGGAACAAATCGGTCCGGTTTCCAAGTAAAGAATTGTTGCTCGAACACTAACACACAGGTGCAAAGGCTTATTAACACCTAGGTTCAGGTAGGCAGAAACCCAGGCAACTACAACAGGTGAAAAAAAACCCGGCGCTGGATCGATGTGTAATCTACTGTGGAGTGGTGGCAGCAGCTGGCTGTGGGAATGCTGGTTTGACTTCCGTCTATCCATATGTTCTCAGGATCTTTCCTTACAAGTGTTGTTCGGCCGCTTATAATTTAAGGTCTAACGTTCCGGTTTTGCACTTTTTTCTCGTGGGGCTCATTTATGAATGGTTTGGATTTTTATAGTCTTTATTCACAGCACTACTTGTATTTGATATTTTGAGACAACAGCAAGTAGATCCACCCACCATGACGGAGAAGGTGACAAGGCGAAACTCCAGTTTATAGCTCCTGTAAATTACACTCTGGACCCGGGTTTTCTGGGACCAGAAGGCCAAGATAGCCCACAGGCGTCTCCCCACAATGAGAAGGGCACCCCGTCACAGTAAAGAGTCCTTGGTGCCAGTTTCGGCTGGCCTAGAAAGCCAGATATTCTTACAAAAGTATGTTCCTGTCTTATACTTGGCATTGGAGGACTGAGAGGGACGAAAGAAACCCTTCCTAATATATGAAGTAGAAGATCTACTGGCTGTAATAAAGGCCTTTCTTCTGGGGAAGGAAGGTAATTTGACCCCGTGATTTTCTTGATGTACTTTTCCAAGGAGGGACCAAACAGGCGTTCCCCTAAAAACGGCAAACATTCAAAGTGTTTCCTACATGTCAGTTCAGCCAACCAGCATTTGAGCCACACAATCTTACATATGTGGAGAAGATTATCCTGAAAATTTGATGAAGTTCATCAGCAAAGCTATTCATGCAGTGGCATGGGCTGTACAGTAGATAAAAGGTCCAGCTTACTATTGGCAAGGGCATTCATAAGGATGGTACTAGGACTCTGAACCAAACCTTTAGCCCAGACAGCAATGGTCTGACAAACTGTTATAGTTACAACTGTGGAGGCAAGACATTGTTTGAGCTACCACAGTGGGTACTAATTCCTAAGTTGATTTTCCACAATAGGATACTGTTGGTGAAACCTTTAGTGGAGGGAGGGAAGGTCTTTATTCAGGACAGGCTCCACCAGTGAGTGGAATGTGAAGGTATTAGATGGTTTGGGGAATTTTAGAGATCCCATACTGGATACCTCTAGATGGACTTTGGCTGCTCCAATGCTAAACAAGAGCATAAAAAGTGCCAAAAAGCCTCCTTCAGTTTAGAAGAAATCTCTATAGCAGGCATGTTATTCTGATCCAATGCTCCTGAAGGTGAAGGGTCCTTCTAAAATCTCACCTCCTCTTCTGGCACAAGAGCAAAATCAAAGACCGATTCAGGAGGGGAGGTTGAAAGGACATGAAGATGACTCCAACTATCTATGGCCTTAATGAGGCCAGAAATTCTGCCGATGAAATCCGACAAAATTCATCTCTAGAAAGAATAGTCAGAGTGAGGCAATCACCAGAAAACATACTAGGGCCCTGAAAATATTTACTACCGCCCCAAATAAGGTTTATTGCTGTGAATGATCGCTAGATTAACGAGTTGCCAGTTCTGAGTGAACCTTTTGTTTTTAGCATAAAGAATTTAGCTTTTTAAACATGTTGCATAAGGATGGCTTCTCTTGTGGCTTTTTGACATCTTGTTGAGGGACCAACAGAAACATCTTCAAGTATAAATTGTCATACCAAAATTTATTAAGCTATATAAATCTCTTTGGGGTCTTGCTGTTCTGGTGAGTGTACATGTATGGTGGTGGGAAGAGCACATCCCAATTTTGGAGTGTTTATTGAAAGAACAGGTTACAGTGTAACAGTACTATTTCTTATGGACACTTATATGGACTGACAATTATAATTAACACTGGATTAACTAATGGGACTGGCACTTAATTTCCACTTGAGCTCCAACAGATTTACCCCTCCTAATGACCAGGCCTTTTTTTGCGCTACACACTGCGTTACTTTAACTGATAATTGGGCAGCCATGCAACGCTGTATCCAAATGAAATCTGTCATTTTTTCCCCACAAATAGAGCTTTCTTTTGGTGGTATTCGATCACCACTGCATTTTTTTTATTTTGTGTGCTATAAACAAAAAAAGATATACCATAAAACAAAAAATAAATAAATAAATAAACCCCAACATATCCCCCAAAAAAAAAAAATCTAATTTCCAATATGTATTCTGCTACATATGTTTGGTAAAAAAAAAATCCCAATAGGCGTATATTGATTGCATTTTCTTTTTTCTTTATACCAGTAATGGCGGCGATCAGCAACTTATAGCGGGACTGAGATATTGCAGTGCAAAATCTGACACTGACACACTTCAGTGGCAATCACTGACACTAATACAGTGATCAGTGCTAAAAACATGCACTATCACTGTACTAATGACACTGGCTGGGAAAAGGGTTAAACGTCTATGGCGATCAAAAGGTTAAGTGTATGCCTAGCCAGTGTTTTTGTTCACTATGTGTGCTGCTAAGGGATCCATCACATCCCTGCTGCCAGGAAGGAGCTCTGCATTGTTTACATACACAGTGCTCCATCCATCCATCCAGGCGCATGCCCCTACCCGGAAGTGCAGGATTTTATATATATATATATATATATATATATATATACATATACACACAGGTCCCTCTCAAAAAAATTAGCATATTGTGATAAAGTTCATTATTTTCTGTAATGTACTGATAAACATTAGAGACTTTCATATATTTTAGATTCATTACACACAACTGAAGTAGTGCAAGCCTTTTATTGTTTTAATATTGATGATTTTGGCATACAGCTCATGAAAACCCAAAATTCCTATCTCAAAAAATTAGCATATTTCATCCGACCAATAAAAGAAAAGTGTTTTTAATACAAAAAAAGTCAACCTTCAAAAAATTATGTTCAGTTATGCACTCAATACTTGGTCGGGAATCCTTTTGCAGAAATGACTGCTTCAATGTGGCGTGGCATGGAGGCAATCAGCCTGTGGCACTGCTGAGGTGTTATGGAGGCCCAGGATGCTTCGATAGCGGCCTTGAGCTCATCCATTGTGTTGGGTCTTGCGTCTCTCAACTTTCTCTTCACAACATCCCACAGATTCTCTATGGGGTTCAGGTCAGGAGAGTTGGCATGCCAATTGAGCACAGTAATACCATGGTCAGTAAACCATTTACCAGTGGTTTTGGCACTGTGAGCAGGTGCCAGGTCGTGCTGAAAAATGAAATCTTCATCTCCATAAAGCTTTTCAGCAGATGGAAGCATGAAGTGCTCCAAAATCTCCTGATAGCTAGCTGCATTGACCCTGCCCTTGATAAAACACAGTGGACCGACACCAGCAGCTGACAATGCACCCCAGACCATCACTGACTGTGGGTACTTGACACTGGACTTCAGGCATTTTGGCATTTCCCTCTCCCCAGTCTTCCTCAGGGTCCGGTCACCTCTTCTCGTTGTGCAGCGTTTTCTGCCACACTTTTTCCTTCCCACAGACTTCCCACTGAGGTGCCTTGATTCAGCACTCTGGGAACAGCCTATTCCTTAAGAAATTTCTTTCTGTGTCTTACCCTCTTGCTTAAGGGTGTCAATGATGGCCTTCTGGACAGCAGTCAGGTCTTACCCATGATTGCGGTTTTGAGTAATGAACCAGGCTGGGAGTTTTTAAAAGCCTCAGGAATCTTTTGCAGGTGTTTAGAGTTAATTAGTTGATTCAGATGATTAGGTTAATAGCTCGTTTAGAGAACCTTTTCATGATATGCTAATTTTTTGAGATAGGAATTTTGGGTTTTCATGAGCTGTATGCCAAAATCATCAATATTAAAACAATAAAAGGCTTGCACTACTTCAGTTGTGTGTAATGAATCTAAAATATATGAAAGTCTAATGTTTATCAGTACATTACAGAAAATAATGAACTTTTTCACAATATGCTAATTTTTTGAGAGGGACCTATATATATAATTCTGCACAGAACGGCTGCCCTATAGCAGTATATCTGCTCTAGGGCGGTCGGCAAGCAGATATTCAATTTTTAAACGTGTTCAGAGTCTATGTATATTACATACAGTACGGCTTCTTTTACATATTTATTTTTGGTTTATGCATTATTGAGCTTCTGCTTCTTATGTTCGTATTTTTAATTGCATCACCAAACCTATTCAGGCACTTTTTTTTTACAAGTTTAAATAGGTAATTTTTGCTAGAAAATTACTTAGAACCCCCAATCATTATATATATATATATATATTTTTTTTTTTAAGCTGAGACCCTACAGAATAAAATAGCCATTGTTGCAATATTGACTTTAACTTTAAAGGGTAACTCCACTCGAGTGGCTCTGGGGAAGAGGCTAGGCCTCGAAACGCGTCAGTCATCTCATCGGTCATGGACGATCATATGGACTAAACACGGACAATTGAGCAATTTTGCTTGACACGCCTTATGTTTATCTACGTCTGTGAGTAGCCATTTTTAATGTTACATAAATTAAGCCCTCTATTGAGGATAATGCGCTAGGTCGGTGCGCCCTTTCTTTGTTCTTTTTGCTTGTAGTACCGGTGGACGACCCCAGTCCGTTAAGGGCAGCAAGACTTTAGCCATTTGAGAAGCCATTTGTCAGTCCCGTGAAGAGTGTGGTCGAGGGGCTTGGATACCAAGCGCAGGAGAAGGGTGGTTTCACCTTATTGTTTTTCCAGCAGCTGCCACAGCTGATAGATAATTAGGAAACCACTCCCATTTGACCCACTCAGCACAGAGGAACAAACATTGATTTCTTCAGAATAACAAAAGGTAGGAATCGGAAACAAAGTTTTATAAAATGCTTGCAATGTACAGAGATCATCCAGAGGGGAATGTTTCTTTCTCAACAAAAGTGGAGTCACGCTTTAATAAAATTGTAGGCGAAAATAACTATTTGATCCCCTGCAGATTTTGTAAGTTTACCCACTTAAACAAAGGGTTTATAATTGTTATCATAAGTGTATTTTAAATGATATAGACAGAATATCAACCGAAATTCCAGAAAAACCTCAGGATACAAATTTTATAAATTGAGTTGCAGTTCAGTGAGTAAAATAAGTATTTGAACCCCTACCAACCAGTCTGGCTCCAGTATGTGCTCATGTGGTACAGAGATCATTCCTGTCAAATTTATGCCCCTTTCACACCTGTCCGCTTCGTCGGCGGACTCCGTTTTTCTCAGCGAGGATCGATTTGCCCATCCCCGCTGAGCAGGCGGATGACAGCTCCGTCTCCGCTCTGTGTGCGGAGACAAAGTTGTCATATCTCTGCTGTCCCCTATGGGGGAATCGGATGAGAACGGACCGCCTGTCCGCCAGACGGATGGAAAATAGGGTTTCCATCCGTCCGGATTTGATGGACAGGATCGGATCGGCTGTCAGCGTACATGTCTCTGCTGACATCAGCTGCCCCATAGAGATGCATGGGGCATCCGTTCAGATCCGCCTGAAAAACTGACAGGCGGATCTGAACGGTCCGCATGTGTAAAAGGGGCCTTAAGAAGGTGCTCCGAATGACAACTCGTTATGTGTATAAAAGACACCTGTCCACAAAATCTCTTTCTTTTATTCAAACCTCACCATCATGGGCAAGACCAAAGAGCTGTCAAAGGACGTCAGGGACAAGATTATAGACCTGTACAAGATTGGAATGGGCTACAGGACCATCAGCAAGAAGCTTGGTGAGAAGGAGACAACTATTGGAGCGATTCAATGCAAATGAAAAATACAAAATAACTAGCAATCCCCCTCGATCTGGAGCTCCATGCAAAATGTCACCTCATAGGATGAGGATGATCATGAGAAAAGTGAGGGATTAGCCCAGAACTACACGAGAGGGGTTTGTGAATGATCTCAAGGCAGTTGGGAGCACAGTCCCCAAACAAACCATTGGTAACACAATACGCCGCCATGGACTGAAATCCTGCAGCATGTACAGGCCCGTCTGAAGTTCGCTAATGAATATCTAAATCATTCAGAGAAGGATTGGGAGAAAGTGCTGTGGTCAGATGAGCCCAAAATTGAGCTCTTTGGCATTAATTCGATTTGCCGTGTTTGGAGGAAGATGCTGACTATGACCCTAAGAACACCATCTCTGCAGTCAAGCACAGAGGTGAGAACATTATGCTCTGGGGCTGTTTCTCTGCTAAAAGGCACAGGCCAACTTTGCTGCATTGGGGGGGCCAATAGATGGGGCCATGTATTGTAAAATCTTGGCTGAGAGCATCCTTCCCTCAGCCAGAACACCGAAGATGGGTTGTGGATCGGTCTTTCAGCATGACAATACATACTGCCAAGGCAACAAAGGAGTGGCTCAAGAAGAAGCACATTAAGGTCATGGTGTGGCCTAGCCAGTCTTCAGACCTTAACACTTTAGAAAATTTATGGAGGGAGCTGAAACTTCGAGTTGCCAAGCGACAGCCAAGAAACCTTAAGGATTGAGAACATCTGTAAAGAGTAGACTAAAATCCCCCCATGTGTGTGCAAACCTGGTAACCAACTACAAGAAACGGCTGACCTCTGTGCTTGCCAACAAGGGTTTCTCCACTAAGTATTAAGTTAGGTTTTGCTTGGGGATCGAATACTTATTTTACTCACTGAACTGCAACTTAAATGTATTACATTTGTATCATGTGCTTTTTCTGGATTTGATATTCTGTCTCTATCATTTAAAATAAACCTATAAAAAGATAGACCCTTTATTTCTCTGTAAGTAGGCAAACCTACAAAATCTGCAGGGGATCAAATAATAATTTTCCCAGCTGTAACTAAATTTTTGGGTGAACGATAAAAGACGTTACACTGAGTAAATATATGTCTAAGATGTTGCGCTTTAAAATTGCACACTCTCGACAAACTACGAACCTTAATCTACATAGGCAACACAAATTTTAAAGGTTACCTGTCTAGAGTTACAGAGGTGGTCTAGCGCTAGAATTATTGCTCTTGCTCCAAAGTTTGTGGCGATACCTCACTTGTGTGGTGCAAACACCATTTACATATGCTTGTGTGACTTACGCAAGCGTTTGTTTCTGGGCGCGAGCATGGATCGATGGGGGTGCTTTAATTTTTTTTCTTTTTTCTTTTATTTACTGTCCTTTTATTTTTTTTTCTTTATTACTTTTATTCCTTTTACAAGGAATGTAAAATCCCTTGTAATAGAAATAAGGAATAAACCAGCCTCTTTATGGAGAGATCTAGGGTCAATAGGACCCCAAATCTCTCCTCAACCTTTAAAAGAAAAATAACAAAAAAAAATGTTAATCTTTTGCTTGAAAAAAAAAAAACCCTAGACCTGAAGTAACGTCATGATATCGCTCAAGGTCCTCCAAGACCATAGAGGTGATTAGAGACTATTTGGTCTCTAGGAACCTCTATGGCCAGCCGCGTGAAATGGCAGATCGTTTAAACAGTGATCTAGTGACTAATTAGCCGCTCAGACCACTTTCATGAGCAAGACAGTTGCCAGCTGAAAAAAAAAAATACTGTGCTTATGGCTGATAGCTTCAACCATGACCCCAGTAAACCACTTGCAAACCCCAACGTATATATACACACACATGTATTGCGGTCGGCAAGTGGGTATTATTTTCACACATTTTTATTTGTATTGGTATCATTTTCATTTATTTTAGGTTACCCCATTTTTTGTTAAAGGTACACATTAGCGCCAGTGGGCACTTGTATCTTGGTTATTAAACATGCACTGCATCAACAAGGATAGAAAGCCAATTCCCCTGTGTGTCTGATCCGCCATGTGCGTGAGGATACTCAGGAAAGATGCTGCAGCAGGAGTGTGTGTCTGTATGTCCAGTCACCCTCGGTAAAGCACCCATAGTGCATTCAGAGAATGTGGTCTGACTGTGGAGAGCAGTCAGCAGTGCGCAGAAAGCCTAACAAAATGGCACAAATGTACAGAATGAATAACCAGGAGGGGGACTGCGGAGACACCCCCAGCATTCCCGGGTGTATAAAGGGCGCTAAACTAGACTTCTAAATAAGCAGAATTGCTTTTTGCTGTGGTTGCTGTGATTGAAAGAGTCATAGTCTGCGCTCTGGATTAACCCCTGAGAGACCAAGATCCAGGGCAGAGCATACGCCCAAGCTTACTTGAATCCAGGGACATGGACAACCAAATGCTTGTGAATTTAAAAGGGACAAGGACCATCAAGATCTGCCCTATGGTGGACTCACCTTTTATAGAAATCTTCACGTACAAGGCTCCACTGGCAGATGGACCACTGCCCTAGACCATTATTGCACACTGTGGCAAACATCACGATGCACTTCATACCAAGGTGAGCGCCAAATGCAGGATCCAGCGCCTGAAACTTAAAGGCCAGACCCACATCTTCCTTCCGGAAGGGTCTGGATACAGTCCCCCAAGCTACAGCCAATGAGTCAACTGATTCAGAAAGCTGCTGAGAGGTGCGCAAGTGGCAAAGTAGCATCTAGAAGACTTGTAAGAAAAAATCCAATGAGAAGAAAAGGAACAAGCTTCTCACAGAACAAAACATGTTCTTTGCACAGAGCAGGTATGTATAACATGTTTGTAATTTTAGAAAAAAAAAGTAAACTTTCACAATCACTTTAAAGGCTAAGTACCTGCATTGTAAGATCAGAGTCTGTCCATATGGCACTGGCATGTTTTAACGGAAGGTGTTTTTGAGGGTATAGCTCAAACTAAACATTAGGCATCAGTACCATCATGAAAAGCTCAGACAGCCATCTTCTGGACAAGTTGAATATTTCTGACAAAACATTATATTAGTTCTCTAGGGCAAGGATATCCACAGCCAAAAAGCAAGGTAGCCATTACATAAAATTATAGTCACAAGACACACATGAAAAAAGGCAAAACCTCTGACTATCTAAACTCAGAGTACTGAAAATAGTAAAAGTCTTTTTTTTTTTTTATACAAATATAAAAACGTGCAAAGTCTTAAAATAGATTACCTGAGCTTGGTCTTAAATCACACCCAGATAATCCCTTTGTTTTATGTATCCTGTACTAAAGTTTATTGAAAAAAACAAGAAATTCCCAAGAGTACCCATGTTTAAACCCAAGTATCCATGTGTGTCATACCATAACACAGCAGTATAAACATCAGAAAGAAAAACACCAGTATATAGACACAGTAAGGCCCCTTTCACACATACAAACGGTTTGTCCGTTTTTCATCCATCCGTTGACGGATGAAAAACAGACATCAATGCATATCCAAAGAAAAACAGGTGTAAACGGATGATCATCAATTTACATCAGTTTATATCCGCATCCGTCCACATCCGGTTTTGAAACAAATCAGAGCTCTATTTTTCTTCAATTAAAAAGAAAAACGGAACAGACGAAAAACAGATGTGAAGGGACAAGCGGTCCATTTTTGCATTGGTAGTGGATTTAAAAAAAAAAAAAAAAACTGATGAGAAACTTATGAGCAACTGATTAAAAACTGATATAAACTTTCCTTTTTTTTCTTTTAAACAAACGTGACTAAACTGATGAAATGAACGGTCCACATGTGTTAAAATGGCCTTAATCCCAAGCATACATTCCAAAACCACATAGCAGCAATACACTCACAAACCCTTATCGGCACATACCGGGTACATGCCTATAAGAACCAAATATTAACATAAATGAGGTAGTAGTTTCAAAATAATAACATATGCAGCAGCAGGTGCTAAGGTGCTCATAGTGCAAACTAATATTCATATGATCAATGCATTCTTGGGAGGGGGGGTCGTACACTTCTAACTAATGTAAAAGAATAGGTTTTTGTGCCTGAAATAGGGTCTGATCACATGACCGGACCAGATTAGAAAAAGCAGATCTTTTTTTACACAGGGATATGCAGGATAGGTAAATGAAGGGAAGAGAGAAAATTCGATTTTTTTTTAAAAAACAGTTATAGTTAGGCTTCTCTTCCACTTTAAAATGCATACAAGACTGCCTGCTTAAAATACCCGCGCACCACACACCCAGGAAATGTGTAAAACTTTCACCTTTTTTATGCTAGGAAACTTTTTATTCTCACCTGGAAAAACCCCTCTGCATCAACACTTTCTGCCTGGAAGTCTCTGATCGACAAAGCCCTTCCATTTTACAAAGCTACATATGCAGTAGGGGAGTGCCCTCCAAATTGGACAAGATTTGGGTAAGATGGGTTGTAATGGTATCTCGTACCAGACACACGAAAAGCTGTAGTCATGACAATCTTGCAGAACAGTTACACATTGCCGCAGTGACATTAACCCCTCCCTCCCTCCTTTAATTCATGGAATGCATAGGTTTTACACTTCAAAAGAGCCGTTATCTCAACTCAGAGACATAAGAAACTGTGCAGAGCTGTAAACTGCTAATTAAGTCCTGGCAGCTGTCCAGGCCTATCGTAAAACTATGACCAAATCCATTAAGGATACCCAGAACTAATAGGGATCGTAAAAGGCAATCAGAGAGCTCTGCCCAATTCAAAACTTAACAAATCCACACACGATTCATAAACTCAGACAGGAACATGACGCATTAGAAAAAAGTATATATTTGAATGAGAAATGTTGTACTGAATGAAATAAGGTCATACATGACCACACTAGCACATATACAGTGCTTTGCGAAAGTATTCGGCCCCCTTGAACTTTGCGACCTTTTGCCACATTTCAGGCTTCAAACAAAGATATAAAACGTTAATTTTTTGTAAAGAATCAACAAGT
Source organism: Pelophylax lessonae (assembly GCF_965119305.1). NCBI lineage: Eukaryota > Metazoa > Chordata > Amphibia > Anura > Ranidae > Pelophylax > Pelophylax lessonae. The sequence continues at coordinate 594,731,130 of NC_138770.1, read as the reverse complement.
GGGACACAATCATGAAGTGGAACGAAATTTATTGGATATTTCAAACTTTTTTAACAAATACAAAACTGAAAAATTGGGCTTGCAAAATTATTCAGCCCCCTTAAGTTAATACTTTGTAGCGTCACCTTTTGCTGCGATTACAGCTGTAAGTCGCTTGGGGTATGTCTCTATCAGTTTTGCACATCGAGAGACTGAAATTTTTGCCCATTCCTCCTTGCAAAACAGCTCGAGCTCAGTGAGGTTGGATGGAGAGCGTTTGTGAACAGCAGTTTTCAGTTCTTTCCACAGATTCTCGATTGGATTCAGGTCTGGACTTTGACTTTGCCATTCTAACACCTGGATATGTTTAATTTGTGAACCATTCCATTGTAGATTTTGCTTTATGTTTTGGATCATTGCCTTGTTGTAAGACAAATCTCCGTCCCAGTCTCAGGTCTTTTGCAGACTCCATCAGGTTTTCTTCCAGAATGGTCCTGTATTTGGCTCTATCCATCTTCCCATAAATTTTAACCATCTTCCCTGTCCCTGCTGAATAAAAGCAGGCCCAAACCATGATGCTGCCACCACCATGTTTGACAGTGGGGATGGTGTGTTCAGGGTGATGAGCTGTGTTGCTTTTATGCCAAACATAACGTTTTGCATTGTTGCCAAAAAGTTTGATTTTGGTTTCATCTGACCAGAGCACCTTCTTCCACATGTTTGGTGTGTCTCCTTCTGGAGAGAGTTTGCTGCACTGAAAGCAAAGGGGCTGAATAATTTTTGCACGCCCAATTTTTCAGTTTTTTATTTGTTAACAAAGTTTGAAATATCCAATAAATTTCGTTCCACTTCATGATTGTGTCCCACTTGTTGATTCTTCACAAAAAAATACAGTTTTATATCTTTATGTTTGAAGCCTGAAATGTGGCAAATGGTCGCAAAGTTCAAGGGGGCCGAATACTTTCGCAAGGCACTGTAGAAGGGAAGATAGCTGTCAGATATTCCCTGAGTGTCAAGTTTATCTGGGCTACCCTGTGTTTAGTATCCCTGGATGCAAAATTCAATGCTGAACAATAATCTATCAGTTTAAAGAATGCAACCAGTACGTAATAGAAGATATGAATAGTGGTATAAAACGGTCCATAGAGGGACCTGATATTGTAAAACTCAGTACAGCCAATGGACACTCAGTTTTATTGAACAGGGGCATCTGTCAACACCCCTTTGATCCCAGAGAAAAAGGGAGACCTAACCAGTTGAGAGAGTTCTCCTTTACCATCAAAGCAGGAACATTTGTTAAGTTTGAGAACCAATAAAAACTGGCTCATCACTGAACACTGATAACACCTAGGACATTGAATGCAAGTATTCTTCCTCCTCAATTGTACCTTATTTTCTATTGCTGAATTATGTCTCTATTTCTTTGGAACACCTTTTTTTTGTAAATATTTTATTTGCATCAACTTTGACCTTTTCATTATAAAAAACCTTATTTTGAAAATTGTTAACCTTGTCCCTAAGCTCTTAATGCAAGCTAAAAAAAAGAACCTGTCTCTTGAAGAGTGCTACTCCATAGAATAAAGCCTATGAACATACCTGTATGTGGTGACAGTGTGTGTTACAGACGATTATTCTAAAATCATAATTGGCATTTCTAGAATTACGAGCTTCCTCCCGCTCCGACCAAACAGAGGTGGTGGCATTTCAAGGGTTAGTTTCTTAATTAGCCCAGTGACAATCACTCGCAGCCGGCTGGCACCTAGATTGTGGTCCAACCAGCTGGAAAATATTTGTGCAGGGTGCAGCTGAGAGTGGCATTGTTACGTAAGTGACAGCATGGTGTGAGATTGGCCGGTCCTTTTTCAGGAGTTAGTGAGCAGGGCAGGGATCTGATACCCGCATCCATCACATGGGTCAATACAGTAACTACTAATAATAAAAATAAAGGTGCGCTGATATATATAGTGTAAAGCTGCTACCAAGAAATGTGGGTAATAAATTGTGAAAAAAAAGTTGGTGCACTAAAACTGAAATGTGTCGCAATCAATATTCTTAAAAAAGTAAAAACTCGAATTATGAAACACAATATAAACCATAAATATATCATATATGTGAAAATTCCAAAATAAAGTCCATCAAATGATAGTGATATTCCGTGAAGTTTCTGTGATATATTCTGTGCAAAAACTCAATTCAACATAAAGTGACATCCACGTGAAACGATCCCACCACCAGCAGGTTTAGTTTCTTTCCAGATGTATGTGTATAAATGGCATAACTCATCCACATAAACCAAGGTAAGCTGTTTTTCATATACCTTCACCCAGCATGTGAGCACACTTTCAATCCTCTTACCAGATGTAAGATAGGTTGGGCGTTAGGATTAAACTCTCCACTTTCCGAGATGTGGCTCTAGGCTGGCTGTCGGTCATATGGTCCGCAAATGGGGTGGTGCTCTGTCTTTTAAATTGCTCCGCAATTCATATATGTAAAGAAATTCAATGGAATCGACAATGGTGCATTACCCCCGATTTATTGAATAAAAATAAGCAATTGCACTTACATGTATCCAAATGTATGCTGGCATAAATGAATTGAGCCTGCGGGAACTCACGTCCGGCTGCAGCACAGACGGATGACACGAGTGGCGGCGCGACACGCCTCCTCTCTGACGCATTTCCTCTGACGAGACTTCTACCGATATAGGAGGGACGTGCGCGCCGCCACACTCGTCTATAAATATCTCCTAATCTGAATGGATACTTCCGGTTTCCGCAGAAAACTACAGGAAGTGTCTAAGCCGAGATAAAAAACGGTGGGATGTATGTAAAAACAATTAAAACTTTTATTAGTAAATGACTATGGGATATGTAAAGATTATTTAATAATTATCCTCTTTAAATGATTAAAACTAATCAATTATGCAATTTAGGAGATTGGGACACCAGAAGTAACATTCATATGTGTCTCACTCTGGAAAAATCCTGAGGGACATAATTCTTGGTGTCTAAAATGTACAAATTTGGTGAATTGCATACATATATGCCTCCTAGTCACATCAATTGATTAAATATAGCTTACATAAAAATACATATTTAACTAACATATTAGACTTTAAATATGTAAAAATACATATTTATAAAAACATATTAAATACATTTCAGATAAATATATTAAAATTAAGACAATATAAAGATAAAATTTATATAGAAATTATTCCAACATAGTTCAAATTAATCTTCTATATACTAATCTACATAGTAAAACCAAGGAAATTCCTATTAATTGTTGTTTATATGGGCGTTTATGTCCCATTCCACGTTCAGTCCCGAAGATCGGTAGCACCTCAGCTCATATATCCAAAAGGTTTCCCTTCTGGATATTGACCTCTTGAGGTTGCTACCCCTCCAATGGGGCACATATTTTTCAATGACAATGATCTGTAAGTTGCTGGGGTTCTTTCTATGACATTGGCTATAGTGTAAAGACACACTATGTCCTATGAAGCCTTTCCGTATATTAGCAAGGTGTTCTCCTATACGTATACTCGCCGTGCGTATAGTACGGCCCACATACTGTAGGCCACATTCACACTGTAGGAGATAAACAACTCCTTTAGTGTGGCCTTTTATTCCTTTATCTCATACTCTTTTCCTTTAACTGTGGAGCTGAATTTAGAAGTTCTTTTAGTCTTTGCTTCTTTGCAGATCTTACAATTTTTGCAAGGAAAGAACCCCTTCATGTCAGGAAAAATTTTTGGGACAATAGGTTTTTGTATCGGATTGGAAGCAATTATATCTCTGAGATTCCGTGTTTTCCTATAGATCATATTTGGCTTTTCCGGGAGAAAGGGTCCCAAGATTTTATCCCCCTGTAGTATACTCCAGTGTTTTCTGAATGTATGGTTTAGCCATCTATAGTTTTCTGAAAATTGTGTGACGAAGGCAAATTCAAACTTGGATCCATTGTTCTTAGAAATATTAGGGTTTTTTGGTGTTATTCAATTTTCTTGAGAAAGTTGACTAACTTGTTCTATCTCCTACTCTAAAGCTCTGATTTCATATTCTTTTTCTAGAAATCTTTGTTTCATTAGTTTAGCTTGTTCTTGGAAATCAGAGTTTTGTGTACAGTTGCGTCTTATTCGTTTAAATTGGCTCTTAGGTACCGATCTTAGCCAATTTGGATGGTGGCAGCTATCCATTGTGATGAAACCATTACGGTCGGTGGGTTTAAAATAGGATTTTGTAACGAAACTAGATCCCTTTCTGGAAATGACCAAGTCTAAAAAACTGACTGATTCGGGACTCGACTCATATGATAGCCTGATCCCCCAATAAATACAATTTAGTCTTTCCATTAAGTTTTTTAATGATGTTTTGTTACCCTTCCACACCAACAGTGTGTCATCAATGTAGCGCCTCCAAAATATTAGTTCCTTGGCTCTGTTGGAAAAAATGTTCCGATCCTCCCATAGAGCCATGAATAAGTTTGCCAAACTGGGGGCAAACTTGGCCCCCATGGCAACGCCTGTACGTTGGAGATAGAATGTACCGTCGTAGAATGTACCGTCGTAGTAGAAATAATTGTGTTCCATTCCGAATTTTAAAAGATCCAGAATGAACTGTTTCTGTTTCAACGGTACATCGTAATTGGTATCCAGGAATGTGCTTACGGTCTCGTATCCCATATCGTGTGGGATTATTGTATACAAGGACGCCACACCGGCTGTAACCAATAATACATTTCCCTCTACTTGTATCTGTGTCATTTCTTGTATACATTGAGTTGTATCTTTCAGATACGCAGGGGTGTCTTGTACTAAGGGCTGTAGGAAATAATCTATATACCTTCAGATTCTAGATGTAATAGAATCAATCCCACTCACAATAGGTCTCCCCGGTGGTTTGGTGGGATGTTTGTGTACCTTCGGAAGGAAATAGATGGTAGGTAGCCTGGGTGACAAAGGTATAAGATATTCCTTCTCCTTCTCTGTCAAGATGCCTGTATCGAAACCTTTGTTGACCAATTTTTTAAGCTTCTCTTTATATTTATGTGTGGGATCTCTTCTTAGGGTTTCGTATGTGTTGCTATCAGAGAGGAGGTTTTTCATTTCCTCCGCATAATCTTCTCGTTTTAGCAGCACAATACCACCCCCTTTATCAGCTGGCCTGATAATCAAATCTTTATGATCACAAAGCGTTTTGATTCCTCTCATCAAATCCAGTTGTGGTTTATGTTTGATATCTTTTTCCTCAAGCTCTTTAAGCAACAGGTCTTTAAATATTAAAATATTGCTACTCTGTTTTCCATCCGGATTAAACAGAGGGGCATTCCTAAGACCTGTGTTGACAATAGAGGTGGATTGATAAGATACATAATTTATTTCGCCAGCTTTAGAAAGAAAATGTCTTTTCACATTCAACTTTCTGATAAATTTCTGAATGTCAACAAATGTTTCGAATTTATTGAGGGGTTTGTTTGGGGCGTATTTCAATCCTTTACCAAGAGTGTGCTTCTCACTTTCGGTAAGTGTTACTCCACTTAGATTGAAAATGCCCATTTCATTGGCTTTAGAGCCATTCCGTTTTGATCCCCCTCTGCATCCTCTTTTTATTTTATTTTCTTGCCTTTTTTGTGGCCCTGTCCTAAAAAACCCCGCTGTCTGGAGCGAATAGGTGTTTTGGAAGCTTGCTTTTTCTTTTCTTCTTCTCTATCATCATACTCTTCATGTCTAAGAGGTTCAAATCTGTTTTGTGAACTTTGAGGGTATGATCTCGGGGTATGAGGTGTATCCAGGTAATTACCCATATAGTCTATTGGGACCCGTCTAGGTGATCTAGATCTGGACCTTCTCAGTCGTCCTTTGGGTGATCTATATCTATTGTCATAGTCTTCTCTATGGTATTCTTGTCTTTTAGAACGAAACTCATCTTTTACCTTTTCTTTTTTACATTTCTCTACAGTGTTGGTTGGAGGGTCCCTCAAGGGCCTAATTCCCTTGTTTTTTGGATGTATAAATCCTTTGTTGGGTTTATTGGCCTCCTGTGGGGCAGCTATTTTAGTAGCTGTCCCTCTAGAATCTTTAAAACCCAACGGGACAACGGTCCCTTTAGATGTCCCTTCCAAAGGATCGGTGATTTCCATTTAACCTTCATCTTCTTTCTCTGGTAAATTGAATTGCCATTTGAAGACCCTAGCGGAATGATAATCTTCCAAGTCCCTAAAGTACTTTTTCCTTTTTTTAGCTTTCTGGTCCTCTTCTTCTATAGCTATAATTTCTCTAAGTTCCTGGTTATAAATTTTATATGCTTCCTCCGATACAAAAGGAATTAACTTCTCCTTAATTTCCAAGATTTCCTTGTTTAATTTTAAAACCTTTTTCCTTCTCTTATCAACTAGGAAGTTTAAAAGGCTCATTCCAGCTCCATTGAAGAACTGAAACCACTCCATTAATTCCGTATAGCCTTGATCTGGATTAATGGTCCATCTTAAGCTTCTAGGGACCATTTTTTCTTGGATATGTTTCTCCAAGAAAACAATGTCCCATGATGCGTGTAGTTCTGACACCATAATATTCTTAAGGCGCATGAAGATGCCCCTGAGATCCGTAGGATCCGATAGGTTTTTGTCAAAGACATCTTCCACCGCCAGAATTCTGGTTTTATGATATTCAAAAATATCCATAAATATATCTGCTGCAACCCGTAAGGTGTAGGAATTAATAATAAAAATAAAGGTGTGCTGATATGTATATATAGTGTAAAGCTGCTACCAAGAAATGTGGGTAATAAATTGTGAAAAAAAGTTTGCGTCATCCGTGCATGCTGCAGCCGGACGTGAGTTCCCGCAGGCTCAATTCATTTATGCCAGCATACATTTGGAAGTGCAATCGCTTATTTTTATTCAATAAATTGAGGGTAATGCACCATTGTCGATTCCATTGAATTTCTTTACATATATGAATTGCGGAGCAATTTAAAAGACAGAGCACCACCCCATTTGTGGACCATATGACCGACAGCCAGCCTAGAGCCACATCTCGGAAAGTGGAGAGTTTAATCCTAATGCCCAACCTATCTTACATCTGGTAAGAGGCTTGAAAGTGTGCTCACATGCTGGGTGAAGGTATATAAAAAAAACAGCTTACCTTGGTTTATGTGGATGAGGTATGCCATTTATACACATACATCTGGTAAGAAGCTAAACCTGCTGGTGGAGAGGGGTTGTTTCACGTGGATGTCACTTTATGTTGAATTGAGTTTTTGCACAGAATATATCACAGAAACTTCACGGAATATCACTATCATTTGATGGACTTTATTTTGAAATTTTCACATATATGATATATTTATGGTTTATATTGTGTTTCATAATTCGAGTTTTTTCTTTTTTAGAATATTGATTGTGACACATTTCAGTTTTAGCGCACCAACTTTTTTCACAATACAGTAACTACTGCTTCTGACTGATATTTGCACTTGTTGTGATTTCACACCTTTGTAAACATGTTACACTCATATTTTGAGTGTAACATGTTCAGCATCTGCCCGCTCTACCCTCAACCATGCCAACCTCCCTGTGACAGGGATCTTCTTCCCACACCCGGCTTTGCCCACATGGCTGCATCATTAATTTACAGTGTTCTGTGAATGAACGAAATACAAGTATCGACAGCCTTTACGGCTCACTGCTTGTAGTTCTCGAATTACAAGGGTGCTGATGAGAGCTCTAGGTGGTTCATTGTTCTTTTGGTCACTTCCAAGCAATCAACAATTAAAACGTATTACAATTCATTTATTAGGCAGAGTGCTGGTTTATTGGCCACTGCTGGCTATAATGTCACTACTAAAAATTTGTAGACAACAGCACCTGTGCCACTGATTTCATATTATTGATGTGGACAGCTTGGCCCTGTGAACAAGTCATTTATGCACTGTTGGCACATGCACAGAATGACCTTAGCCTTCCGTTATGAAAGAATGAGAAGGGAGGTCATTATGAACATATGCTGCTGGCCCATGAATGACTTACTCACAAACCCGATATGTCAACACCAAGTGTGTAATCAGTGCCCCAGGCTACACACTTTTGAAATTGACACGTAAGCCTTAAGCAACAGTGGGAGTAAATAGGATCCATGTAAGCTGTACGGTTATAAGTTTGGTACAAATGTATATAAGCGTACAGCGTTAACCTACCTTCCAATTTGTAAACTTGACAAAAGAGGACAATGTTTTAACAGGGCAGAATGTGGCATGCATAGTGCTTTGTGGGTGTGGCCAGCAAAAAGTTGCTGTGATACTTCTCCAGACCTCTTCCTTGTTTACCAGTCAAACCCCCCTACTTCCCCCACCAGTACAGATCCTTTCCACCACACCCTCCAGTACAGACCTTTTCCACCACACCCTCTAGTTACAGACCCATTTCAAGCACAGAACCCCTCCCTGCCCAACAGCACAATGTAGAATTTTAACAGCACACCACAGATCTGCAGGCTTGGTCCAAATGTTTTTTTTTATCCACTTCACCTCTGGAAGGTTTACCCCTCTTCCTGACCAGGTCAGGTTTTTTTTTTTTTTGCGATACGGCACTGCGTTGCTTTAACTGACAATTGCGTGGTTGTGCGACACTGTACTCAAATAAAATGTGTCTTTTTTTCCACACAAATAGAGCTCTGCATTTTTATATTTTACGCTATAAACAGAGAACGTCCAATAATTTTGAAAAAAAATATATATTTTTTTACTTTCTGCTCTAAAACATCAAAAAAAAAAAAAAAAAGTAAAAAATACAATTTCGTCATCAATTTAGGCCAATATGTTTTCTGCTCTATACAGGTCCTTCTCAAAAAATTAGCATATTGTGATAAAGTTCATTATTTTCTGTAATGTACTGATAAACATTAGACTTTCATATATTTTAGATTCATTACACACAACTGAAGTAGTGCAAGCCTTTTATTGTTTTAATATTGAGGATTTTGGCATACAGCTCATGAAAAACCAAAATTCCTATCTCAAAAAATTAGCATATTTCATCCGACCAATAAAAAAAAAAAAGTGTTTTTAATACAAAAAAAGTCAACCTTCAAATAATTATGTTCAGTTATGCACTCAATACTTGGTCGGGAATCCTTTTGCAGAAATGACTGCTTCAATGCGGCGTGGCATGGAGGCAATCAGCCTGTGGCACTGCTGAGGTGTTATGGAGGCCCAGGATGCTTCGATAGCGGCCTTGAGCTCATCCAGAGTGTTGGGTCTTGCGTCTCTCAACTTTCTCTTCACAACATCCCACAGATTCTCTATGGGGTTCAGGTCAGGAGAGTTGGCAGGCCAATTGAGCACAGTAATACCATGGTCAGTAAACCATTTACCAGTGGTTTTGGCACTGTGAGCAGGTGCCAGGTCGTGCTGAAAAATGAAATCTTCATCTCCATAAAGCTTTTCAGCAGATGGAAGCATGAAGTGCTCCAAAATCTCCTGATAGCTAGCAGCATTGACCCTGCCCTTGATAAAACACAGTGGACCAACACCAGCAGCTGACATGGCACCCCAGACCATCACTGACTGTGGGTACTTGACACTGGACTTCAGGCATTTTGGCATTTCCCTCTCCCCAGTCTTCCTCCAGACTCTGGCACCTTGATTTCCGAATGACATGCAAAATTTGCTTTCATCCGAAAAAAGTACTTTGGACCACTGAGCAACAGTCCAGTGCTGCTTCTCTGTAGCCCAGGTCAGGCGCTTCTGCCGCTGTTTCTGGTTCAAAAGTGGCTTGACCTGGGGAATGCGGCACCTGTAGCCCATTTCCTGCACACGCCTGTACACGGTGGCTCTAGATGTTTCAACTCCAGACTCCCCAAGGTCTGGAATCGGTCCTTCTCCACAATCTTCCTCAGGGTCCGGTCACCTCTTCTCGTTGTGCAGCGTTTTCTGCCACACTTTTTCCTTCCCACAGACTTCCCACTGAGGTGCCTTGATACAGCACTCTGGGAACAGCCTATTCGTTCAGAATTTCTTTGTGTGTCTTACCCTCATGCTTGAGGGTGTCAATGATTGCCTTCTGGACAGCAGTCAGGTCGGCAGTCTTACCCATGATTGCGGTTTTGAGTAATGAACCAGGCTGGGAGTTTTTAAAAGCCTCAGGAATCTTTTGCAGGTGTTTAGAGTTAATTAGTTGATTCAGATGATTAGGTTAATAGCTCGTTTAGAGAACCTTTTCATGATATGCAAATTTTTTGAGATAGGAATTTTGGTTTTTCATGAGCTGTATGCCAAAATCATCAATATTAAAACAATAAAAGGCTTGCACTACTTCAGTTGTGTGTAATGAATCTAAAATATATGAAAGTCTAATGTTTATCAGTACATTACAGAAAATAATGAACTTTATCACAATATGCTAATTTTTTTGAGAAGTCGACAATAGAAAAGTGCAGCGCTTAAAAGGTTAAAAAACAGATCAATGGATAAAAACACGAGTCCTTGAATGGCACAATCAGTATCTAAAATGTATGAGGGTAGTAAAAAGTCCAATAAGAGAATTTCAATGAAAGTGCTCAGTGCTGTAATGACACACAGGAAACAAGGTGCTTTCAATCTGTGCAATCCTCCACCAGAGATACAAGCCTCTCACCTGAGGGCTGTGATAAAACAGCCTCAAACAGATCCCAGCAATGTAAAACTCTTGATCAGGACAGCAGTCTCTGTGGACATCCCTTCATCTCAGATATTCACAATGATCCCAGTGAATAGGTCTGGCTTGCAACATCCTTTGTTCCCTGCCATTGGAGCTGATGTGTAGAGGCTTCTCATGGACTCTGCCAGTAGGAATAATACACAACCCCAATCTGTCCAATTATCTCCTACTCATCCTACTTATCCCCCAGTAGGAGATAATTGGACAGATTGGGGTTATGTATTATTCCTACTGGCAGAGTCCATGAGAAGCCTCTACACATCAGCTCCAATGGCAGGGAACAAAGGATGTTGCAAGCCAGACCTATTCACTGGGATCATTGTGAATATCTGAGATGAAGGGATGTCCACAGAGACTGCTGTCCTGATCAAGAGTTTTACATTGCTGGGATCTGTTTGAGGCTGTTTTATCACAGCCCTCAGGTGAGAGGCTTGTATCTCTGGTGGAGGATTGCACAGATTGAAAGCACCTTGTTTCCTGTGTGTCATTACAGCACTGAGCACTTTCATTGGAATTCTCTTATTGGACTTTTTACTACCCTCATACATTTTAGATACTGATTGTGCCATTAAAGGACTCGTGTTTTTATCCATTGATCTGTTTTTCAACCTTTTAAGCGTTGCACTTTTCTATTGTCGATTGTTCATTGGGTTTTTATCTATTTTACCTATGTGTCAGCTGCTATTTATTTTATTTTATTTTATCTTGTGCGTGCGCTGATATATCTCTGGTTTACAATTTTTTGAGAAGGACCTGTATATTTTATATAGCAATCAATAGGCGTATATTGATTGGTTTGGGCAAATGTTATAGGGTCTACAAACTATGGGATATTTTTATTTATTTTTTACTAGTAATGGTGGCGATCAGCGGCTTTTAGCGGGACAGCAATATTGCGAAGAACAAATCAGAGGCCTGACACATTTTTGTGGACCAGTGACATTATTACAGAGATCAGTGCTAAAAATATGCACTGTCACTGTTCTAATGACACCTGTGCCTAGCTTATGTTTCAGTGTAGTGGGGGAGGTGTTTTTACTAGTGGAAGGTATTGATCAGTGTTTCTGCTTTAAAGAAACACAGGATCCATGCCTTATGTACTGACAGAATGGCAATCTGCCTTGTTTACTGTACATAGGCAGACTGCAATTTTGTTAGTGTACCGAATGATCAGCGGGTTCTGACAGACATCGGGCCTGGGGGACCCACTGATCAGCTGCCGCTGTGTAAAATCTCAGTGGGAGCGAACCGCTGGTGGCCCGCACTCGCGCCCAAAACCTGGAAGTGCAGAATCACATATATATGGGCGGCACAGTGGTGTAGTGGTTAGCACTTTAACCTAGCAGCAATAAGGTCGCTGGTTCAAATCCCAACCACGACACTACCTGCCTGGAGTTTGCATGTTCTCCCTGTGCCTGCGTGGGTTTCCTCCGGGTACTCTGGTTTCCTCCCACACCCCAAAGACATGCTGGTAGGTTAATTGGATCCTGTATAAATAAAAAAAAATTGGCCCTACTATGTATGTATGAATGTGAGTTAGGGACCTTAGATTGTAAGCTCCTTGAGGGTAGGGACTGATGTGAATGTGCAATGTATGTTTAAAGCGCTGTGTAAATTGACAGCGCTATATAAGAACCTGAAATAATAATAATAATATACATTATCTCACAAAAGTGAGTAAACCCCTTAAGTTTTTGTAAATATTTTATTATCTTTTCATGTGACAACACTGAAGAAATTACACTTTGCTACAATGTAAAGTAGTGAGTGTACAGCATGTATAACAGTGTAAATTTGCTGTCCCCTCCAAATAACACACAGCCACTGATGTCTAAACCGCTGGGAACAAAAGGGAGTACATCCCTAAGTGAAAATGTCCAAATTGGGCCCTATTAGCCATTTTCCCTCCCCGGTGTCATGTGATTTGTTAGTTAGTGTTACAAGGTCTCAGGTGTGAATGGGGAGCAGGTGTGTTAAATTTGGTGTTATCACTCTCACTCTCTCATACTGGTCACTGGAAGTTCAACATGGTACCTCATGGTAAAGAACTCTCTGAGAATCTGAAAAAAAAAGAATTTTTGCTGTACATAAAGATGGCCTAGGTTATAAGAAGGTTGACAAGACCCTAAAACTGAGCTGCATAACCGTGGCCTAGACTATATAGCGGTTTAACAGGACAGGTTCCACTCAAAACAGGCCTCACCATGGTCGACCAAAGAAGTTGAATCCACGTGCTCAGCGTCATATCCAGAGGTTGTCTTTTGGAAAAAGATGTATGAGAGCTGCCAGCATTGCTGCAGAGGTTAAAGGGGTGGGGTTCAGCCTGTCATTGCTCAGACCATATGCCCCACACTGCATCAAATTGATCTGCATGGCTGTCTTCCCAGAAGGAAGCCTCTTCTAATGATGATGCACAAGAAAACCCGCAAACAGTTTGCTGAAGACAAGCAGACTAAGGACATGAATTACTGGAACCATGTCCTGTGGTCTGATGAGACCAAGAAAAAGGTATTTGGTTCAGATGGTGTCAAGCGTTTGTGGTGGCAACCAGATGAGGAGTACAAAGACAAGTGTGTATTGCCTACAGTCAAGCATAGTGGTGGGAGTGTCTTGGCCTGGTGATGCAGGCACCGGAGAATGCCAACATGTATGCGACATACTGAATCAGAGCATGATCCCCTCCCTTCCAAGACTGGGCCGCAGGGCGGTATTCCAACATGATAACGACCCCAAACACATCTCCAAGACGACCACTGCCTTGCTAAAGAAGCTGAGGGTAAAGGTGATGGACTGGCCAGGCATGACTCTAAACCTAAACCCTATTGAGCATCTGTGGGGCATCCTCGAATGGAAGGTGGAGGAGTGCAAGGTCTCTAACATCCACCAGCATTGTGAGGTCATCATGGAGTGGAAGAGGACTACCTGGGGAAACTCTGGTGAACTCCATGCCCAAGAGGGTTAAAGCAGTGCTGGAAAATAAAAGTGGTTACACAAAATATTGACACTTTGGGCCCAATTTAAACATTTTAACTTAGGGGTTTACTCACTTTTGCTGCCAGCGGTTTAGACATTAATGGCTGTGTGTTGAGTTATTTTGAGGGGACAGATAATTTACACTGTTATACAAGCTGTACACTCACTACTTTACATTGTAGCAAAGTGTCATTTCTTCAGTGTTGTCACATGAAAAGATATGATAAAATATTTACAAAATGTGAGGAGTGTACTCACTTTTGTGAAATACTGTATATGCGATTCTGCGCAGCGCGGCCGCCCTGTAGCAGTAAATGTACTATGGGGCAGTCGGCTAGTGGTTATTGAAGCATTTTCACATCACAAACAAGATAGTGTAAGGTTTCAGAGCCTCACAGCACCCCTTCATCGGGCATGACAATCACAAGTATGATACTATACTGTAATGATGGAAGGCCAATCCCTTAAGGTAGAAGTCTATACTATCTGTACAGATCAGCATAAACCACCTTTTGTGGATGCCAAAGTAAGGATGGAAAAATAATCAGTGTGAAATTATTCCCAAAGATAAAGAAAGGACTGATAATATAGCAGTGGGATCCTGTTGAGACTATTTAAAGTAAAGTCCTGGATAAAATATATATATATACACCAAGCTGGAGATTTCCAAACTCAACAGCTGAATCAACAATGATGATAATGCCATCTCTGTGTGGTGAATGTTATGTATTCATTAAGTGGAAGCAGCCCATATTAAACATAATTCTCCCCTGACTCATGTACTGTAAGTGACAGGATAAATAATACCTCAATAGCCCCAATGTCCATATAGTGATGGAGACTTCTTCTCCTTATAAGAAGGGTACAAAACTGATTGGCAGCTTATAAATAGATGATGATAGAGCAGCTGAATTGGATTCACTGTCACATACAAGCCGGCTGGATGGCTCAGCCACATGCCGACATAACACAGGATGCAATTTTCACCCAGACTTTACCCCTCCTTGGGGCAATATCTCCTTTTGTTTGTGCTGTAAAGCCCAATTCTCCCTGCTGCACTTGGATCTCCACAAAGGTACTTAACAGACCAGGTTCCTGCAGACTGCTGCAGGCAACTGTTCCAAACAATCTTTCATTCAGGCTGCACTGGGAGGACATAGGTGGTAAGCAACGTGCCCCAAAACGTCCCGTTTCGTCCCAATACTTTGGAACTTCCTCAGGAAGTAAGCCAAGGCTGTTAGCCATTGGGCTTTATTTATCTTGTCATTCTCCATCAAACAACCGCCCATTAAAAAAAACAAAAAACAAAAACAAAAATAGGTGGTGTTCTGTTGGCATCCTTATCTGGATAAGATTTTCAATTAATTTTCTGAAAAAAATTCTGGTGGAAAAGGCCTTTCCCCTGTACACCTTTTCTCTTGTTGACTGAGTTTCATAATCCGGCTTATATTTAAGTTTTTAATTTTCAATTTTCTGAAAAAAATTTCTGATCCCTTTTTGCGAATACAATAATTTTTGACTGCAAGCACAGAAAGGGAGGGTCCAAGGGTTGCCCATTGACATGTTCACAATGTTAAAGCACTAGGTCCTCAGGGGTCAGGCTGGGCAATCAGAATCACCGTAATTCCTTCCCCTGGAGACCTGTGAAGCAGACAAGAAGGAGCTTTAACAGTGTGAAGGCATATATTAGGGAGAACAGGTCCTACTGTGTCATTAGAGTATCCACTACGAACTATGGGACAAACCTGTCCAGCTTTGCAGTGAACCTGGACACCAGAAGATCCACCTAGTTATCACCAGAGCTCCTCAAATACTCCCCTGGAGACAGTTGCTGGCGACGAGGAAAAAAAAACACCAATTTTTCATGCTTGGATTGTGGATGGCAAACAGTGTAAGATCATGGAGTTCCACCCAGGAAAGGATGATATCCATCATGTTCTGGGCCGCCCAACCTCTGGTGCATGCTTGGTGATTTATGTACCCCACCCCCCGTGGCATTGTCTGACTGGACCCTTACAGGGAGGCCCTGCAGCTACACTGGCCAGTGTAGAAGAACAAGGCAAATTACCATCAGTTCCAGAAAGGTGATGGGCAAAATCCTCTTCTGCAGTGAAACAATAATTCCCTGGCATCGAGAGATTGTTAGGTACATCACCCCAGCTCACCAGCCTGCCGTCAGGACCCTTTCCAATATAGCAGGAGAAATTTTCTTCTCACCTCCCACATCAGTGTGAAGACCCACCAGTCCAGAGACAATCTCATGCTGTGGAGTAACAACATCCCAAACTGCCAAGATTTTTAATTGGAGGGGCCTGGAATAAAAGTGGGCAAAGGGCACTGCCTCAAAGGCAGCCATCTTTCCCAGAACCCTTAAGCAAAGATGAATTAAGGGATTTGACAGCCTCTTGAGCAAGTGCACCTCAGAGCAAGACAATTGTCCAGAGGGACGGTCACTCTTGCCTGGGTGGTATCCAGGGTCAGCCCCAGAAATTCTAACCTCTGGGCTGGCATTAAAGCAGACTTCTGTAAATCCATAAACCATCCAAACCTCTCCAGAGTGCATACTGTGAGAGACACATTGGTCTCCCAAAAGTGAATTGGATTGTGCTCTGGAAAGTAAGTCGACCATGCACTCTAACAGGGACACAAGAGTCCCAAAAACCCAAGCCAAGACTTTGGTGAGCACTCCGGGAAGCAGTAGATGGACAGCAGTGCCACCAACCAGAAGTGCCAGTCCTCCAACATAAACCATAGAACCTTTGGCGAAGTGGAAAGATTGGAATGTGTAGGTAGGCATCTTTAAGGTTCTCTAATGCCAGGAAATCTCCCTGCTTGAGAAAGGCCACCGCTGACTGCACTGCTTCCATCCAAAACTTCTACACCCATAGAAAGTTGTTGAGTTCCTTGGAGCCCAAGATAGGATAAACATCACCATTCAGTTTCAAAATCATAAAGAGGTTTAAGAACAAACAGTAAAAGCTTTCACCCTCTGGAACCAGAATGATTACTCCTTGAGATATAAAAGGATTAAGAGTTAGGAAGGGGGAAATATTTTTTGTGGATTCAAAAAAAACATTTGAAAATATGAAGCATGTAGAGGCTGTAAAATTTTAGCTTGCAGCCATGAGCAACTATGCTGTGAACCCACTGGTCTGCAATCTTCTACTGCCAAACATCTGTGAAGGCCTGCAAACATCCACCCGAGCAAGTGGGGGCTCCCATTCATTGTGAAGTGAATTTCCCCCCCAACTTGGAAGGCTACGAAGTCCATGGTTTCTTGCGGAACTGGGACTTGGGGGTATGGGCTTAAAAGCCTGAAACTGGCCAAAAGAAAGCTACTTGGAAATAGAAGGGGCAGCAGGTTTTCGAACTGTAGACTTAGCCTTTTTAAGTGGTAATAAAGTAGTCTTACCCATAATCACCTTCTAGTGGTAATCATCCAGGCCAGGACCAAACAAATGTTTCCCTTGAAAAGGCAAACATTCCACATGCTTCTTATAGGAAAACTCTGCTGATCAACACTTTAGCAAAAATATTCAGATAAGAAAGTAGAGCATGTAGGAAATTCCCCAGTTTTTTGCTTGTTTCAGTATCTCCAATTGCAGGATCCATTTCACCCCTCATTCAACGAGCCCAAACCTTAGGGCTTTGGCACAAGCCTATAGTCGCATTTATCAGCTGTAATGCTGCACCCACTAAAACAAATTAGGCTTTAAATACAGCCTCCAGACATTGTCCAAGGCATCTGTAAATACTGGTACCTTATCTATTGGACATGTATGGATCTTATAAGAGAGAAACTGCCAGATCCACAGAGACGGTATACGTCAATTCTTAGTGAACTTCAATTAAGTGAACCTAATTTCAATGAACAAACCTTTTTTGTTGAAGGAACACCTTGTCACGGTGAGCCCAGTCTACATACAAAACGTCCTTAATGTGAGGAAGTACAGGAAAAAAATGATGTTGTTGTGGTAGACACCATGACTGGAATCCTGTGTCCTTCGACTGGAGGACTCAGGAAGCAATAACTTCAAATTAGTCCAAGCAACTTCCATGAGAAATCTCACAACGGCCTCCCGAATCTGAGATAAATTCTGACCCTAGGGTTTTTCACAAGTATCATTCTCTTCCTCTACCTTATCCTGAACTTCTATTACCAGAAAGGGGGAGGAGAGGGGAATCGTTTCCCCTTGCAACTGAAGCTATTTCTCTAATGGGGAGGGGTTATGCCTAGGAGGGGACTACCTGCCTTTTTTCTGCCAATGTTCAAGCACCTGAAGGTGGCAGCTTAACTATAGAAATGGAGCTGAAGATATAGAGGGCCTAATTCATTGAGAATAAGGAGAAGAAATAGTCATTCCACATTTAATTACTCCCAATTAAAACAACTGAGACCTTAACTAGGTGAACATGTGAATGGAAAAGTGAGTACAAAAAGGCGAATATGCATTAGTGGACTCCAAATTGTCATAGTCATGGTTCCATAACTGCCAAGTTCTCAACAAGTTTCCTATATGAAACTGCACTGCAGTATTTAGCTATGATCATGTGTGTACATGTATACCAATAAATATAGGGTTGTGTGTGACCATTTATTTATATTACAATTATTGTGCCTAGTTTGTTTTCTTCTTTTGCTAATGAATTCTGTCCTGAATGATTATTAGAGTAATGTCTGCTATTCCATGAGGTTACATGTATTTATCATTTACAGTTACTTATCTCTGAGGACGTCACAGGAAGTGACGAAACGCATAGCGTCATTACGGTACACCAGGTGGAGCGCAAGCCGAAAGCACCGCTCGCCACTCTGCAGAGAGGACGCGCAGCCCGCACAGCTGATCGCCGACAACCGTCTTTTTACTTGTATACCTACCTGCTTTTAAAACGCACATTGTGGGTAATAAATAACTTTAATATACTACACCATCTGGAGCTTTTTTCCCTTCCTCCATATTTACCTGGTTTCTTACCCCGCTGCGAGTAGGAGCCTGATACCAGTCCAAAGGAATCTAAAGGGGAACCCATCCCAGCCCAGGGGGCAATTAAGCGCAAATGGTCCTAATGCTATAAGGCATATAGGACCCATTTGATCTGGTAAGTGATTTAATCTACCCACAAACACGGTGAAACGAATCAATGTCATAGAATTTATGGATATCCATGTTTGAACACCTGCACTTTTGAACCTATTGGATAAATACAGTCATAAAGGACTTTTACATTTGAACATTTTGAGCACAACAGTCACTTATTTTGGACTTTATTTTATGTGATCAGTCACTATTTATTTTTTGATCCCTTCTATTTATTGATTTTATTTATTGGTTCATTTATTAATTTATATTTATAAAGTCACTGATGCAAATTGGGGCACATATTAATTTATTAGATAAGTGAGCCACTATTTGTTTTTGTAAACATCATAAGTTTATTCAGCAAGCGTTGTAGCTAGCCTTTAGTGTTAAGGCTATTACTTGCACTTATCTGTTATATGGTAATTATTTTCATGTTACAGTTATTTTTTAGGAGACTATAGAGTCCTAACTATATACAGTATGTTCATTCTTTAATCATACTCAACTATTATGCAAGTCCAATTATACTCAGCACATTGGCTTAGTGGTCTGCGCTCATGATCAAAAAGCACTAAAGTCATGAGTTCAAATCCCAACCAGCTTCTTTGGAGCGTATTGCGTCCCGCGATTTTGTTTGCGCGATGTTGCCGCGATTCGGCGGGCGTAAATCGCGGCAACATCGCTCGGCGTTTGGGGGGCTATTGCAAATCAACGGGCAACGCTAGGCGGCGGTTCTGCCCGCGATTATAAGCTGACATGTGAATGCAGCCTAAAGCAGGTGACACCATGCTACATTGGATTTGAACCCATGGTCTGAACCTTTCTAGGTAGGAGTGCTACCCACTAAGCCATTGAGAAGAGCACAATTATCCTTAGAATATACAGTAGTACCATGATTAATGAATGAACATAGATCTAGAGAATCTATGTTCCACTAAAATACAAATGCAAGGTCACTGCTACATTGTCAAAAATTTGTAGATGTGACTTGTTTTGCTTCTTTTGCTAATCTTTATATTATTATCACTGATGTAAGAGTTATATCTCTATTCTATATATGTCAAACTTTTTCTAGGTCTAATTCGTATTTTGAGTGTTGATTTCTATTCATATATGTTCATTGGTACTTCTTTATATTCTAGGTATAATTGTACTCAGCACAGTGGCCTAATCTTTAGCACTCTTAGCTAGTAGCACTTCGGTCAGGAGTTCAATTCCCACCCATGCTACCACCTCCATAGAATTGCAATGGCAAATGCATATGTGCTTTGATGAACGCATAAGTGCCATCAGCGAGAGATAAATTGTATCACGCTGAGAGCAAATATGCTTTCGCCTAGGCACATATCTATTCGCCATTAAAACTTTAGGGAGGGTAAAAAAAAAAGACTTTAGGGAGGTTATAGGTAGCATAGATGGGATTTGAAGCCATGACCCAACTGTTGCTAGATCAGATCGCTAACCACTAAGACACTGTGTAGATCAGATTTATAACTAGAATATATAGTAGTACCATGATAAAAGCATAAACATATATAAGTGAACATTCTAATAAAATTCTATTTAGACATTAACATTTATCATAAAATAGAGACCTATGAGCCTGGTTTGGATTGGGGGGACTCCCATGCTGATTTTTTTTCTGATCAAATTTGGTGTGGCTGTTTCAAGATGCACAATAAGGAGGCACTTGAAGAAAGATGGGCTGCATGGTCGATACGCCAGAAGAAAGCCATTACTGCGCAAATCCCACAAAGTACCCTGCTTACAATATGCCAAAAAGCACAGAGACAAGCTTTAAACCTTCTGGCACAAAGTCACTTGGAGTGACGAGACCAAAATTTAGCTTTTTGGCCACAACCATAAACGCTACATTTGGAGAGGAGTCAACAAGGCCTACAATGACAGGTACACAATTCCTACTGTGAAACACGGAGGTGGATCGCTGATGTTTTGGGGACGTGTGAGCTACAAAAGGCACATGAAATTTGCTCAAAATTGATGGCAAGATGAATGCAGTTTGTTATCAAAAAATACTGGAGTAAAATTTGCATTTCTCAGCCCAGAAGCTGTACATGGGATGTACTTGGACATTCTAACATGATAATGATCCTAAACACAAGGCAAAGTCAACCTGTCATTGGCTACAGCAGAATAAAATAAAGGTTCTGGAGTGGCCATCTCAGTCTCCTAACCTCTATATCATTCTGGGGAGATCTAAAAACGTGCTGTTCATGCAAGACAGCCCAAGAATTTACAGGAACTGGAGGCTTTTTTCCAGGAAGAATGGGCAGCTTTACCATCTGAGAAGATAAAGAGCCTCATTCACAAATACCACAAAAGACTTCAAGCTGTCATTGATGTTAAAGGGGGCAAGACACGGTATTAAGAACTAGCGTAAGTAAGCTTTCGATCAGGGTAATTTGGGTATTTTCTGTAGTCATTATAATTTAAAGAGAGTAAACAGAGTTGATTGATAATAAATGGCTTCAGCCAAACAGTAACCATGACTGAAAGAAAAGTTTTTGTGTTATCATTCATATTCTCTGAAAAATGGCCAAGAAATCAAATTCTGACAGGGTATTTAAACTTATGAGCACAATTGTATATAACATAGGTTGGATTGATAGCACACCTACACCCACCTAGTAAAGGACACACCCACCAGTGTAATTAATTCTGTCTCTTCATGTATGCTTCAAGTATTCACACCGGCTGATCAGGAACACACACTCTTGGCAAATTAAAGAATGTATCAGCTATATAAGCATATGTTTCTGTGCAGTGTATAATGGAAAAGATCAGATGTTCAAGTCCCTGGCCATGATCAGTGATACAAAAAAACAAAACAATTCAAGTTGTAAGTTGTTGGGCATGTGAAAGGTACAAGGCAGGAAATGTCAACTTGGTGAGGGCTGCTTCACACAAATTGTTGACAAGCACATTCGTCATCAGCATCCAACATTTCAATATGGGTGCAGGATCACACCATACTTAGAAATCCATATCCGACAAGAAAAAACTGTTATAGATTTGGTGTAAAAAGCACACCCGCTTTATTCACAATGTAATTTCTTTTGTTTCCATTATGTGAAACCCGTCAGAAATGTAATACCTTGTAAAAAAGAATCTGTAACACCACAACAGGGGAAGAAATGTCTAACTAGATAGTGGCATGCGTGGGATTCAAACCAAAGACCCC
Organism: Pelophylax lessonae; assembly: GCF_965119305.1. Lineage (NCBI taxonomy): Eukaryota > Metazoa > Chordata > Amphibia > Anura > Ranidae > Pelophylax > Pelophylax lessonae. The sequence continues at coordinate 594,709,197 of NC_138770.1, read as the reverse complement.
AGTGCTGCAAGGCAGAAGTGCTAACCAGTTAGTCACTGTGCTGCCACATGCATGGAGGTGAAATTACATCAGGCAGGAGCTCTGTTTCTTGATTTTTTCTGTGATATTTGGTGTTTATTAGTGTGTGAGTGTAGAATAGTGGTGTTAACCTATGAGTTTTGGTAAAGACATTTTGATTTGGAATAATGATGTTGGTACATATATTACAATTTTGTGGTGAAAATTATGATTTGGAAATACTAAACAACACACAAAATTGTTACTCATTTTAAATGGGTATCAGCAATGGTATTGTGTGGGGTTTGTGAAGACAGCTGTGGGAGTTTTGGTTTAGATATATATGAGATGGAGAGCAACAAGTGCATTATCTACCATTTACTTATCAGATGTCAAACAGCTTAAGTGGGGTACACACTAGTAGAAAATCTGCCAAAAATTCCCATCCGAGGTAAAATCGTACGATTTTCGGCTAGTGCGTACACAACTTTCAGCAGCCGATGCCGACATTTTCAACTAAAAAAAATGGAGGGACAAACACCAAAATGTTTATAGTCTGTCCCCAGACGACCAATTTTCGTTTAATGTGTATGTAGTACGTCCGTGAAAAATCGGATACGAAAGACCGCGCATGATCTGAAGTTGCTGACGACCCGGAAGTGTAGGAACAAATGTCCCAAAAAAAAAAAAAAATCGGATGATCAATTTCGTAAACATTATGCACTGTCAACTAAAAATGATTATGACCGCTGAGCATGAGAGAGAAAAATCGGAGGATATTTGGTCTGATTTTCGTCAAGTGTGTACGAGTCTTTAGTCTCTGAGCATGCTCAGTGTAACCAGAGATATGGCTTAAATGGCAAAGTGGCTGAGCATGCTCAATGTAACAAAAGATATTTCACAAATGGCAAAGCAAAGTCCCTGGGCATAAACAATGCACATGGCAGTATATACACAAATATTTATACTGCAGAGAATGCATATAGAATATCTATCTATCTGAAAAATTTTAACAAGTGTGTGTGTGTAGAGAGAATATCATTGGTTCCAAAAACAAATCAAAACTGCATATTACTAGCATGGTTTAAAAAAAAAAAAAAAAAAAAGGAATAGGAAGCAACAAAAACCAGCAAGGACAAATTATTTTAGGAATTAGAGAGTTCATCTCAAACTTATGTTTGTGTGTAAGTAACAGTTGTACAATGAGAATCAATAGTTTACAATTGCATTTATATATAAATAGTACATAGTTTGCCAGCTCTAACAAATTCACGCTTGTTAGGCATTCACATATTTCCGAATTCATTATAGCACGGGGCTAAAATGAAAGCAGTGTAGGTTTGTGACTAGTTTTCTAGTCTGGGCATGCTCAGTTGTGTCAGTACAGAGTTCTAAAAACAGGGTGAATTTATCTCTTATCTTTTCAAGCATATTTCTGCTTTCACAACAATATTTCAAGAAATTTAAAAGCAAATCATCTGCAAACAATATTCCACATGTTTAGAAACCATTTAATCAATGAGATTAGGCTCTAAACATTATTTCCATGTGCAATTCACCTGCTTCTAGCACGACTACTGATTTATGTAACCTATAGTGAATTTGATTTAGTGATTATTTTTTTCACCATGTGCTATAGTGAATACCGTTTCTGACTAGTTTTATTCGTTTTCGATGGATTTAAGTCCCTTGTGACCACTTGTTTATGCATTTGCCGACCAGGTGCGATAGTGAATTAGGCCCACAGTGTCCTGGGACGCATGATAAAAAGTATGGCAAGTGTTCTGTAGTTTTTAATAGGATTTGCTTATTGGTATGTGCAAAATGTATCTGTCCAATGCGTTGCTGTTAAAAAAAAAAAAATGAAGGCTTTAACTACTACTTTAAACCTAAGGCACAGGACATCTAAGTGTTCCATAATGCAACTCAATTACTTGTCTACTGCTGGCTAGCAAAACAAAACTGACATCTGACTAGTCATACCACAGCTGTTCTCTTCATTAATTTTAATTACCATATTTTCTCTCTTTGAACGTTTAACCTATTCTGCCATTTTTACCCGTCATAAATCATGCAATGCTGCACCAGAGAACAGATTCTAGAGTGAATATTTCCAGGGACCACACAAGTGGCCCTCAATATAACAAGCGCCCCGCACATTACCTCAGCAAAGAAATATCAGATTGCATTTTGAGATCAGAGTGCCAGTATGGAGATATCACAAACCCCTGGCAGTAATCTTGAAATTTCTAGACATAATTATACCACTGCAAACAGACTGTATTTACTCAGGACCATCAGACATTAGAATATGGATCAAATGAAAGAAAACACTGCTATTAGGAGTCTCCCAGTAACAACTGAAACTGATCGGTAAATTACTATAAATGCTGCTTACACTTCAAGTAATATTTAACATTATGTGTTGTATTTTGTACCCTTAAGTTTTCAACCTCTTATATGTGCTTAAGCGAGAATTCTCTTTGAAAATAGTGGCCAGAAATAAAATTCCAGGGTTGATCATACTCGCAACACTTAGCAAATGGTGATGCCAACGTTCCTTCTTATGGACACCAAGATGATTGTAGGAGAAAAGAAAAACTAAAGGGCCTCTACTGTAAAGACATTGTCAAGCCATTTGACTCCCCTGTCCTGACACTCCAAACAAGAGGCATAAAACAGGGCAATTACCATCCAAGGTTCTTGGTCACTGTCTCCGTCTTCACCCTTCCTAAGAATCACTCATTCATAACTTTCATAAGCTTTACTCCTATTTCCTTTAGCTTCAGTCCCTTTCTCCTTAAAAAGCTTTACAAGTGGACCCTTCCCCACCTTTTCAAATCTACTTTAATACATGTCTGATAAGTCACAATATACAGTAAACAGTATATTTTTCCCAAAAAGCTGCACCTCTTATTACGAAAAAAACAGCCGAGTTTCAGTTCACGGACTTTGTTTGGGATTACACCATCAGCTGCTGGAATAGGGCAACATTAATATCAGTTCCAAGTCTAAGTCCCAAAAAGTTAAGGGGGAGGAATGTGGTGCTTATTGGTGCTGCAACACCTTGGGGAAACTCCTGTGTAAAAGGAAAGGACAATTTAGGTAAGATGGTGAATTATTTCAGATGGGACTGAACTTTTTAGGACTAGGTTGCCCTATTCCAGGTGTGTGGAGGGGCCTTTGGCTCCACTATAATGGAAGGGGAAGATAACTTTTAATAATCAGATGTCAGCTGTTGATATTGTTGTTACTCAAAGGCGGCCCAAGGGAGTGCATTTGCAATCCTTGATTGAGCAGGAGCAATTTAAGGTATTTATTTTTGATATCTTAATTATGTAAGAGATATTTGGAAATTATCAGGCACTAAAATTTAAATAAATAAAAAGCCACGATTAAGTCTAGTATAATCACTTTACTTCCTTGTTTCCCTAGGTGTTTAGATTCCGACCCTTCGTGCTTCTTATGGTACACTGATAGCAACCTATATATATGCACTTATCTGGTTAAAATCCTATTTGTCCTTCACTTGGTCTTAATAGTCAGGGGTTTTCCCCTGTGAATTTGAAGTTGCAGTGACTGAGTGGGATACAATGTTTCCTATGTGGACCCAGTAAATGTAAGCTTGTCATGTTGTTATATATAAGATATATATATATATATATAAGTTGTTATATATATTTGTTGTGGTTGTGTGTTATGTGGACAGTATGATTGTTATGTAATAAATAATGATACTATCTATTACTAGCTTATGTGGACAATATTCAGACAAAATCTCCTGATGAAGCTATGATTTTCTAGCGAACCATGTCGAGAAAGTTTGGTTTATTGACATATGAAAACAATAATTTTATATTATGAATTTTAATAAGTTAAATAAATAAAATTTTTGGGAATTTTCTAACATTGTCTGTAAAAAATCCTTTTGATAGCACCTTAAAAACCCTAAAAACACAAACTGCACATTTTCCATTTTGCGGTAAATACCACATAATCGCTTTTTTTTGTTTGTTTTTTTGTGAATCAGACTTTAACTTATGCGATAATTTATGTAAATGTCCCACGTGACTGTGTTATTGCATGTGGTAAACATTAGTGATTTGACCCCATTGTCAGGAAAGGGGATCAATGTAAGAGGTAATAACTGTATGTGCTACACATGAAAAAAAATATGCATGATGCTGGGTCCACTGTACTACAGGTTTTGGGGACCCCAAGACATTCTAAAGTGCAGCAGAGGTGGTAGGTGGACATCTAGATGTGCCTGCTAGTTGATTTAAATTCTAATTTACACATTTTTTGGGGGTTTAAGATTAATTTAAGTTTAAGGTTTGGCTAAAAATTTGAAAACCATGGGCAAACAGTTGCATGTTCTAATTAAATTTTAGGTTTCATTTTAAATATTACGGATTTTGTTGGTTCTTATTTATCACCAGCCTTTTCCTGTGTAATTCTGCTGTTGTTACAAATGCACATAATCATTTCAGTGTGTAGGAGCACCTCAAAACAGGTAACAGCTCCACAACAAGATTTTGCTGAAGTTGCATTGCACAGAAACATATTGAGCCACAAGAGGGAGTTTTGTACACAGATCATCAGATTTCACTACACAGGACATTAAGTACAGGCTGTCCTACACTCATGTCATCCTTGACATTGCTTATTACTTAAGACATAACATTTTTAATCATGAGTAACAGTAACATTCCCAAGAGAGTATGAATTAAATTTAAAACAAGAGCAAACAACTTAACATTTTAAAAGAGGTGGGGGATTAAAAAAAAAAAAAAACCTCATTCATACTAACCTGAGTAGACCTGTCCAACGGCTCTTCACTGACAACTGAGTGTTTAAAGAGCGCTAATCATTTAATTCTCAGGTCTGTTCTGAGCACAGAGCGTTGACTGTCAGTATGCTCTGTGCCTCCAGCACTCACCTGCCATAAATATTACAATGGGCACCACACAGTGCTGTACACACAGGATTGGCAAGATTGCGTTGTGCTAAAAATTAAGCATGTTGCTTTCATGAGGCATCAAAACTTGTCAGCTGCCTCCATTGATTTCAATAGTAATCCTATGTAACCGCAACTTAACGGCACCCTATAGCATTTATGGCATGTTAGCGAAGCATTTATAAAGTGTTAGATGGGTGCTGCTGGAGAGGTAGTGGATGTTCCTGTATCCCAGACTGCACTTGGAAATAATAGAGAAAAGGACAGAGCAGATTCAGACACCTGTTTGTACATGTAGCACCCTACAAAGGTAGGTGCTAGGTAAAAGCATAATGGGCTCTGGCTGTCGAACAGCAGGGCTACGATTTTCAGCTAGACTGTCATGTCTCCCAGGTGTGGCTGCTGAGAGGGGAGTCTCCCCACTGGCTCCATGAGAGGATTCTAATTGGGCAGTGGAGGAAACCCAAGCAGTGGCCCATTCAGGCCTGTATCTACCCCAGAAGGCAGATTCTGCCACAGAGGATTCTGGGAATGGGTATAAGTTTGAAGGGAACACATGACGCAGCGTCTTTGGTGGGAAGCAGAGTCCCAGGAGGGAGAGTACGGCTGTCTCTCCTCCTGTCAGATCGGGTGTCTTGGGTGCTTGCCTGAGAATCCAGAAGGGAGAGCTGAGCTGCAGAGAGGATCCAGTGTGCCGAGGACCAGTGGAGAAAGAGGGGTTCAGTTCCAGGACTGTCTTCCAAGGTCGTGAGTACTGTGAATTGCCCCAGGGGTCTGCCTAGTGTAGAGGGGACCATTCCGGTGAAGGTTCCAGGGATCCTGGAGCCTGCAAGTGTCAAGGGGGTTGCCTAGTGAAAGGACCCTGAAGTGTCAAGGGGGGTTGCCTAGTGAAGGGACCCTTAAGTGTTAAGAGGGCTGCCTAGTGAGAGGACCCTGGAAGTGTAGAGGGGCCGCCAGCGGTTGGGCCCTGAAGAGTCAAGTGTGCAGTGTTGCAGCAGTACAAGCAGTTACAAGGAGCTACCTCAGTCAGTGAAGGGCTGGAGGGAGTCATACACAGGACATTTGAGCTAGACAGAGTGTCAAGAGTCAAGGATGATTACAGTCCTGGATCTTCTGAGTTAACCAAGGAGTTAAAATCAAAGTCTCAGCACTTTTGGCAGAACAGTATTTAAAGCACCAGGAAGCGTTGGTCAGCATTCAGCTGGCATCAAGAAAGCGCTAATAGGCATTTTTCTACAAAGTGTCCCAGTTAAACCTAGTCAAGCCAGAGGAGTATCCCAGTCATTCCTTCTCCCATCCCCATTATAAAATAAACACAAACCAAAGATGCCAGAATGGTCATTGTCTCAGTTCTCACACTTGGGTTTTCAACTTAAATGTGTTGGAAGTGTTTCCGGTAACAATGGCAGACCCACATCAGGCCCAATGCCTGGAAATATTGCTACATACAGAGTAGCTATGTGGTAACGTTTAGGGCTCGAAAAATCCCAGGCCCCTAGTTGCCATGGTGACTAGATATTGCATGCTGGTGTCTGGGCTTTTGTCAGCCACCCATATCCGCCTCCTACTTGCTGACAGTGCTATAACTGAAAGATGGCTACAGCGTGGTTGACCAGTTCTGGGAGGGTGTCCTAAAACACCAGGGTGCGCACTGTGATCGCTGTGCCCTTCGGACACAGATGATCAAAGATCAGGGTAAATGACCAAATCACAGTGATCCTTTACAATGTGATCAGCTGTGTCCAATCACAGCAGATTACATGTAAACAAATACGAGTTATCGACAATTCTTTTCCTCAGCGCTGTCAAAGTGTGAGCAAAAGAAAGCAGATAACCAGCTATCCTGTGACGGTACATTTACGATGATAATCAGGGAACTGATTATCAGTGCAGCCCTATTAGTGACAATTAGTGCCCATCAGTGCAGCAAATCAGTGACCACCAGTGCCACCTATCAGTGCCCATCACTGCAGCCTCATCTGTGCCCAACAAAGCAGCCTCATCAGTTCCCAACACTGCAGCCTGCTCAGTGCCCTACGATGCAGCCTCATCACCGCACCTCAGTAAAGAAGAAAAATTACTTATTTACAAAAAATTATAACAGAAATTAAGTGTTTTTTTTTTTTTTTTATTTCATTTAATCCGGAAATTATTTTTAAAAAACCCAGTGGTCTGGCCATCATCAGGTATCCTACTTTCTAACTGGCCTTCTGCTACCTCCTTAATGAACTCCTCAGATCCGTTTTGTCTAATCACGGCTATTCCACCAGCGATCTGGATTGCTGAGGTGTGAACAGAGCCCTAAAGAAACTGTGCCACCACACTTTCATTTGAGCAGTTTATAGTAAAATGTTGAATTGTATTTACTAATATTTCTCTCTTCAGCAAGCCCTTTTCATATTCCCAATTACCGGCGTAGTTAGAATCAGACACTTCCGTCTGAGGAGGTGTGGGATGAGGCCTCTGAGGTGTGTTTCCAGGACCTTATTAGTTCTAACCACAGACTCATACAGTTCAAATTCATTCACCGTTTGCACTACACGCCTCAAAAAGTAGTCCGTATGGGTGTTGCCCCGGGAGCCGCCTGTCCTAGATGTGGTTGTCCTGCAGCAGACCTCCTCCACATGTTTTGGTCCTGCCCCCATATTAAAGGTTACTGGACGTCTATTTTCGCATTTTTTAATGATAAATTACACCGGTTGGTCCCACATACGCCGGAGGTAGGCCTCTTGGGCGTGTTGAATGATTTCATTCCCCGTGTACGTCCCCGGACCCTGATCCGCATACTACTGTTCTATGCTAGGAAACTTATCTTGTTACATTGGAAAAGTGTTGAACCGCCTACCGTACAGCAGTTATATGTTTTAGTGTGTGGAGATGTACCACTCTATAAACTGATCTATAAGAGTAGAGGGTGTCCTGGCAAGTTTTCTAAAGTTTGGCAACCTTGGCTTGATGTAGAGGATTTGTTCTGGGCAGATACCCCTCTACTTTCCAGCTTGTCTGCTGAATGAGACCATGGAGGTCTTGTATGAATTGAGGATTATCTGACTAGCATGTAGCATAATACCTGCTCCCCTCTGAGGGGATGGATGGTTGAGGGTAGGGGAAGGTGTGTGTGTGTGTGTGTGTGTGTGTGTGTGTGTGTGTGTGTGTGTGTGTATGTGCGAGTTGGTGAGTGTGTGAGTGTCCTTGTTTGTGTTGGACGTCTTGTCTGGTTGTCCCCCTGTCCACCTTAGGGTGGGGACCACTTAAGGTGTCCTGCTAGGTGTGCCCCTATGTTGCCGTTCGGCTTCCAAGCAATTCTGTCTTGAGGTCCCCCCCCCTGTCCTTTTCTTCCTCCTAGGCCCGTTGGCCTGTTTTGAGTTGTCTATGCTGCAATGCTTTCCATTGGTTTGTTGTTTATTCCCTGCTCTGTTTTACTGACATTGCGTGTACCGTTGTTATGTATTGTTCTTGAAAATTTATAAATACACACCTTTCAAAACAAAAAAGAATCAGACACTTCCAGGTGTGTCAGATAATTCTCATTTCAAGCTGCTGAATCTTTTTTCTCACCGCTACATCACCCACTTCTGCAGGAGCTCCCAGCACAACCTTGTGAGCCATCAAATGACAGAGCAAAAGCCATGTTTGGGATGGCGTTTCTACAAGGGCAAAATCAGCAGTTTTACAGTACTAGCCAATCTAAAATTACAGCAACCTTACAAAATCATAATTCAGTGCACTGACTGCAATTATTTGATTTTTATTTGTCTGGTTAAGGTGGACTCCATTTTCTTCTGCACAATTTACAAATAGCACTGCAGAAAATGCACAAGGGGACCAATGTGCCCTCTGATTGCCTGTAGTCGAGCTGCCAAAAACAAAAAGAAAAAAACAGGAAAAAATGCATAAAGCAAATCAGAGGTGCTCTGTGTCTTCTGTAATGGCCAATCACAAGACTAAACACAAGCAGTCATCGGTTTAATTAAAAAAAAAAAAAACACCAGTTTTTACATTTGAGAATTCTCGTCTGCCACCCATGCACTGCCCTCCTTTGCCAATCCTTAATGTGATTAACACTGCTCCCACTATTATGAATGGAACGAGACAGGGATGTCCCCTCTTCTGTTTATAATCGCTTTGGAACCTTTTCTTTGTAGGATAAGAAAAAATCCAGATATTATGGGGGTACAGTGTGGAGCTGGACACTACAAGGTAACTGCATATGCAGATGACTTGATGTTCTCGATTACTAAACCTGAAATATCTTTACCAAATTTAGTGAAGGTATTTGAACAATATAAATTTTTATCTAATGTGAACATAAAATTTTGATAAATCGGAGGCAATGGGTATTAATGTTCCTCGGTCTACTCTACAAAATTTGAAACAAAATTTTAAGTTTAAATGGTCAGAGAAGGTTATAAAATATCTGGGTACATCCATGCCAAAAGAAGTAAAACAGGTATACGAGAATAATTTCCCCATTCTTTTTAATACAATTAAGAATTTATTGGAAAAATGGAATACAGGGATGCATTTTTGGTTTGGTAGATGTAACTTACTAAAAATGACAATACTACCGAAAATTTTGTATTTGATACAAACATTACCAATCAAGATTCCAGTTAAATATTTTAGACAGATCAATACACGGTTTATTAATTTTGTTTGGGCTAAAAAGAAACCTAGATTATCACGTAAAATTCTGTCCCTGCCAAAAAAATTTGGAGGTGTAGCTTTACCAGATGTACACAAATACTATCAAGCTTCACATTTTTGTAGACAGATCGATTGGTGTAAACATAAAGAGGGTAAGCTATGGGTACAGCTGGAACAAGCTCAAATGGAAATACAACTAAAAAGGGCCGCTTGGTGCTTTAGTATTCTGCCATCAAAGTTGAGGACTCATCCTTTGATAGGTAATACTCTAAAAATAGTTTCAGGGAGCGGCCCTTGGATTCTGGGCCAAATGGATATATCTCCCTTATTCCCTATTTTAGGGAATCCGAGTTTTCCTGTAGACCTAGATGCACATCCTTTTGGAGATATGCGGGATTGTCGGGATTATTGGGGATTAAATAGTAAAAAATAATTGGATTTAAAAAGCCATGTATATTCAGTCTTATATAGATTGTGAACAGCATAGCTTCCCTCTTGTTTGAAGGTGAATGAAAGTTCATATGTACTTGTTAAACAAAATTTCTCTTACAATAGGGTCTTATAATTTCAACAGAGGTCTTTGTATCCCTTTTGTCATAAATAAGGTGATACATTGACATCTCTATCAGATAAGACATAATGGTAGTGTCAGCCTGTCTGTAAGTATTGCAACAATAGACAATGGCTCAGTGTTCTTCATCAGACATTTAAAATATAAATGTTAAAGATACCTTATATTATGTGTAAACTGTATATCGACAATTAAGTCTTATTCTATTGTTGATGTGGTGGAATGTGTATGTGATGTTTTATATATATATTATATATATATATATATATATATATATATATATATATATATATATATATATATATATGTATGTGTGTATATATATGTATATATAAATGTTAGAATACATTTCTCTTAAATGTAAGGACATGTATAAGTGTAACTAATTAGCTCATTTCAGAGAACTTTGTGTTTAAGTGTTTAAGGTATCATAAATACTACAAGCCAGACACGATAGATCTTCCAATCCTAGCCTAAATGTCTGACAGCCTATGGCATGGTCAAATAATTAATGGATCTTCACTGGCCAGACAGGTCAAAGATCATCAGGTAAGAATATGTTCTAATTAGTCTAAATACAAAATCTAATGAACGGTACAATACTGCCCTCTTTGGATGAAATACTAAATGCAGTCTTGAGATAACTTAGATATTTCCAATATAAATATATATATTGTATTAAAAATATAATTATTGAAATGGCATTACTTGCCAGGGTGAATGATGGAGATTAGATGGACATTTATGTAAGTACTGAGAGTATGGACAAGTTTTTATATTGCTTTTATGATTAATCTTAAATATAGAGAAATCATCCTTTAACCTTATTATACAAAATATTGGGTTATTAGGAGAGGTGTGACTATGACCTCACCAGTTAATGGATAGAATATCCCAACCAATGGGGATAATTTTTCCTCCCTCTGGTTTTAACTTATGGTAATTTTAATAGTCCTTTGTTCATACCATATAAAAGAAGAACCCAGATATGAGAGAGGACACATTACATTGCACAACACACCTTACACTTGCAACATACACACTACTACATCCATTTATAGACTCATCCAGACATACTCCATCTTGCTCCATCATTCTTCTGAAACTTTGAGGGACGCCAAACGAAACTCCGCCCTCACTGACCACCATCTTAAGAAAGGCATCCATCTTAGGACTCTGGTAAAGACCATTTGAAGCAAGCAGCCATCTTAAGTGTGGTAAATATAACTTTGCTGTGTTATTTTATTTTATTCAATATGGTTTATTTCCTTCCTTTTATGTTTTATATTGCATATTTAAGGGTAATAAGATTACAACCCCAGCCGTATAAACCATAGTAGATTTTTCTCTAAAAAGCTGATTTTTGTTTTTATACATTTTTATTAATATCAGATTTAGCACATTATTGCGGATTTAGTCTTCCGTTTTGCATGGCTTATTCTTGCTCCATCTGCAGTGAAGTGACTTTCGGCTATGCAATTCGCAGACAATTGTGGTCTGTTTATATAGAATATTTGGCTATGGTTTATGCTATACCTGGAGAAATGGTAATCTTGCTTTCACTCTCACTTTCATTATTGAGCTAAATATCACATTGCATTGATTGTTTGAAGTTTGTATTTTATGCAGAGTTATCTTTTTGTGTCACTTCCTGTTTGATCATATATTGTGAATACATGTCTTGTGAATAAATATTTTTATATATTCCATACTGTAGACTGTACTCACTAAGATTGGTATATGCTTTTAAAAAGAAATTAATTAAAAATAATTCACTACATATTGATTTGTGGAAATAAGTGGAGATTCTCCTTCCTCACAGATCTTTGCTTATTGACATAAATAGACACTGTTATATTCAGAGCAGTATAAATATTCTGACATAATGGAGGCACAGCGAGATATTATTAAATATTCTTACAGGATAATGGTGTGTTTCAAGCTTTACACTTTCTGGTGGGGAAAAAATGGCCCACGATAGAACAGTTGATGGACAGGGAGGGTAGATATAGGCTACCATTTTGGAATGCGATACAGTTACATCATTTCTTGCACTCTATCCCCAACCCCCAAGACTTTGACAGACACTTGACTCTTTTCGAAAAATATTGTTCAGACCCAGGTGACATAACCCATATTTTGTCCAAAATGTACAACTTATTAATTACACCTCTGGATCAACTGAGCTCAATTAGGTTTGATAAATGGGAAAGGGAACTGGGTGTTCTCTCTCTCCTATACAGCACCATAAGATAATAGAACAAGTTTTTAATACTTCAATAGGTATTAAGATCCAAGAGACTAATTACAAAATACTGACAAGCTGGTATTATACTCCAGATAGATTAAATAAGGTCTACCCTACAGTATCGGATAGGTGTTGGCGCTGTTGGACAGAGCAGGGCACTTTAATTCATATATTCTGGACATGTCCTAAGATAAGGCATTACTGGGAAGAGGTCAAAAGAGTGACACAAAAATATACTGAAATAGAGATTACAATAGACCCTGCTTTCTTTCTTCTACAACTGTTGGAAACTTCAACCAAAAAATATAAGAGCTTGATAGTAAATCATTTATTAAATGCAGCAAGAGTATGTATTCCGAGAAAGTGGAAGAAAGAGTCAGCACCTATGGCAAAAGATTGGGTAATGAAGGTCGAGGAAATAAATAAGTTGGAAGATTTAATTTTCACCTCTAGACAGAATAGGGAAAAATATAAGCAAACCTGGGAAGCCTGGAATCTATTTATTCTCTCGGAAGAAGGAAAAGCTCTTATGGAGTATTGACCCTATGGGGGAAAAAATTGGTGCCATTGGATGAGAGGAAGGTGGGAGGGAGGGGAAGGGAAGGAACAATTTTTTTTTGTTTTGTTTTGTTATTGGTTTGTTTTGTGGTAAATGAGGGATAAAATAGGTGAAGGCATCAACAGGTTTCTTTTTAGGATAATAAGATGTGACTACAATGTTCTCTTTATTATTGTATTGTAGACAATGTATGTTTGTTTATTAATGATGCCTTTAATAAAAAAAGATTAAAATTGAAAAACACTGCTCCCACTGACCCCAAACGAAGGAGGGGTCCTAAACCTAAACAATTTTAGGTGCATGTTAGGCCACCAAGAAATAATAAGCTGTAGGACATCATGTGTTTTTCAAAATGATATGTCTTTTTCCCATTATAGGGTAAAAAAAAAACCAAACAGACATAACCAGCTACTACAAAAAAGTTACTTCCCAAAAATTGACATAAAATTGATTTGGGTACAGTGTTACATGACGAGTAATTGACAAGAGGATTACAGCACTGAAAGCTGAGAAAAGGTGTGGCAATGAAGGGGTATATACAAGCTAGCACTCGGTTACTATGGATTGTTGCTTATAACTTTTCTGTATTATACCAATTAAAAAAGTTTACACTATTACGGTTTGAGTTTCACTATTCATTACTATTTTATTTTTTATTACTGGTTGATGTTTTTGCAAATACATTTTCATCAAATTTGGAGCCTTTTACTTACAGTGGGTACGGAAAGTATTCAGACCCCCTTAAATTTTTCACTCTTTGTTATATTGCAGCCATTTGCTAAAATCATTTAAGTTCATTTTTCTTCCTCATGAATGTACACATAGCACCCCATACTGACAGAAAAACACAGAATTGTTGACATTGTTGCAGATTTATTAAAAAAGAAAAACTGAAATATCACATGGTCCTAAGTATTCAGACCCTTTGCTCAGTATTTAGTAGAAGCCCCCTTTTGATCTAATACAGCCAGGAGTCTTTTTGGGAAAGATGCAACAAGTCTTTCACACCTGGATTTGGGGATCCTCTGCCATTCCTCCTTGCAGATCCTCTCCAGTTCTGTCAGGTTGGATGGTAAACGTTGGTGGACAGCCATTTTTAGGTCTCTCCAGAGATGCTCAATTGGGTTTAAGTCAGGGCTCTGGCTGGGCCATTCAAGAACAGTCACGGAGTTGTTGTGAAGCCACTCCTTCGTTATTTTAGCTGTGTGCTTAGGGTCATTGTCTTGTTGGAAGGTAAACCTTCGGCCCAGTCTGAGGTCCAGAGCACTCTGGAGAAGGTTTTTGTCCAGGATATCCCTGTACTTGGCCGCATTCATCTTTCCCTCAATTGCAACCAGTCGTCCTGTCCCTGCAGCTGAAAAACACCCCCACAGCATGATGCTGCCACCACCATGCTTCACTTTTGGGACTGTATTGGACAGGTGATGAGCAGTGCCTGGTTTTCTCCACACATACCGCTTAGAATTAAGGCCAAAAAGTTCTATTTTGGTCTCATCAGACCAGAGAATCTTATTTCTCACCATCTTGGAGTCCTTCAGGTGTTTTTTAGCAAACTCCATGCGGGCTTTCATGTGTCTTACACTGAGGAGAGGCTTCCGTCGGGCCACTCTGCCATAAAGCCCCGACTGGTGAAGGGCTGCAGTGATGGTTGACTTTCTACAACTTTCTCCCATCTCCTGACTGCATCTCTGGAGCTCAGCCACAGTGATCTTTGGGTTCTTCTTTACCTCTCTCACCAAGGCTCTTCTCCCCCGATAGCTCAGTTTGGCCGGACGGCCAGCCCTAGGAAGGGTTCTGGTCGTCCCAAACGTCTTCCATTTGAGGATTATGGAGGCCACTGTGCTCTTAGGAACCTTAAGTGCAGCAGAAATCTTTTTGTAACCTTGGCCAGATCTGTGCCTTGCCACAATTCTGTCTCTGAGCTCTTCAGGCAGTTCCTTTGACCTCATGATTCTCATTTGCTCTGACATGCATTGTGATCTGGAAGGTCTTATATAGACAGGTGTGTGGCTTTCCTAATCAAGTCCAATCAGTATAATCAAACACAGCTGGACTCAAATGAAGGTGTAGAACCATCTCAAGGATGATCAGAAGAAATGGAAAGCACCTGAGTTAAATATATGAGTGTCACAGCAAAGGGTCTGAATACTTAGGACCATGTGATATTTCAGTTTTTCTTTTTTAATAAATCTGCAACAATGTCAACAATTCTGTGTTTTTCTGTCAGTATGTGGTGCTATGTGTACATTCATGAGGAAGAAGAATGAACTTAAATGATTTTAGCAAATGGCTGCAATATAACAAAGAGTGAAAAATTTAAGGGGGTCTGAATACTTTCCGTACCCACTGTATATAGAATACTTAAAGTGGTTGTTAAGCCACTTGTATGACTTTCGATAATCCTCTTTGTTATTTAAGCCTGTGTGCCTCTGTCTCTGCGTTTTATAAAAAAAAATGCTGTGAATACCTTTTTTTAGTGTGCTGCTTCGCGCTCATGTGACTGGCCAGCTCTCTCTTCTCCCCATCTGATAAATGCGGGTAGGAAAAGAATTAGCCGCACATCCAGGGATTCCAATAGGTTTCAAAAATGCGGGGGTGGGGCCGAGATTCCCTGGTGGACATCACTCAGGAGGAGAAGGGGGAGAGAGAGAGTGATGGCCAGTTACATGTTACAGGGGGGGCTGACACAAAGCTGACAGGTAGGGAGGGGAGGGGGGAGGAGGACACAGGAAAGCAGAGAGGAGAGCTGCTCATAACAGAGGTACGTACACTGACCACGGTGTCAGGGCTCAGCAGCCATGATACACTGTGGTCAGTGTACAGGGGGAGGATAGAAACTGGCAGGATCAGTCAGGTTTTAATGTGATAGAAGGGGCCAAATGACAGCACAAGCACTGTGCTGTATAACATGCTTTAAGGGAACAGGATCCATTTTTTTCTTTTAGGGTAACAAACGCTTTAAGTTAATATGCTCCCTTCTAGCCCTTGCTATCGTTTTAAAAATCAAAAATACTCGCCTTCTGACAGAGAAGCTGGTGCACTCTACCTGGCAACTCAGCAAAGGAATATCCATAGAAACAGGAGGATGGAAACCTGTTCTTCAACTTTGCACATACACCCTGCAGCTCACTAGACTGTAATTTATTTTCCTCTCTCTTCCTAACAATAAAGGTTGACAGGAATCAAAGAGGGTGGGACCAAGCCGTGCTGTGTGTTTATGGATGCACACAGACTGGCTTGGGAGAGCGTTTGCACATGTGCCCCCAATAGCAAGTGGCTTACTGTGGAGGCACACAGAGAAGAGGAGCTGAGAGCACAAGAAGGGGACCCCAGACGTGGAGGTAAAGGACCACTCTGTGCACTCCATTGCATTCTTTATATTGTGGGAAAAAAATGGTTTTACAGCCACTTTAAAGCAACCATGTCGGTAATAATCACACTTCAAAATAGGCATACCTGAAAAAAAAGAAAGTGAATACTTAACTTTCCTTCTGGTAATGCCGATCGGTTAATGGGAAATCCTCTTCTGAAATCAGAAGGGAAAAATCTCTTACAGGAGTGCCAATCACCTCTGCAGTATTAGTGGTTTCCCCCCTCTGACTTCCACTCCTTGCAGGACTCTGTAATAATATGGAGGTCAGAGGAAGGAACCACTTAGCACTGCAGGGACCTAGGAGACTGTCTCTACTAAATAGTTGGTTTCACTTCAGACTTCAACTGGGGAGTAAACCTAGCTGTGATCTGGTGGTGTGAGAGGGGTAAGAAGTCACCAGTTTCTTTTCTATGTATGCCAATTTTAAATTGTGACACTTAATAACTAAACCCCTTTAAGGAAAATTTGAGCGAAGTACAATTTTTGTGGCTATTGCTGAATTCTAGCTACCATTTTTCAGGTTGTAAGGCCTTTGACTAAATACTGACTGTTCTTTTGCAAGAAAAGCATGAAATTAATTTGTGATTTCAACAGCCTATTTGCTTATAGGCTTTAATCTTATATCTTGACATGTATTGTGTGGAGCTGGCTGCCAGTCAGTATATATAGTTCTCAGTATCACCAACATCTAAATGGCCCCAATTTAAAAAAATATTTTAGTGTATTTAGGCAACAACCCCCATCTAAGCCCACTGTAGTCTCAACCAAATAAACTAAAATGATGTTGCGGAGTGTTGAATCACATGAAAATAGGATGCATTTTAAATAAATAAAAACAACTGAATTTTCCGTAACAGGTCATGTCATGTAAACATAGAGAAATGTTTGACCTTAACACAACTGCTTTTGCCTGAATTGTATTAGATGTTTACTGACTGACTTGACTTGCTGTGTGTTTTTTTTTTTTTTACATAATACATTTTCATTCAATGAATAGAAAGTTGTCCACAGACACATAAAATACAGGTCAACAACCAAACAAATACAGTGCCATGAGGAATCATGCACAATTTAGTTTCAATGTGTAATCACAAGCATGTCTGTGGAATCAAAACTCCAAGGGTTGCAAGAAGTCGTAACCATTTGCAAGTTTTTTTTTCTTTCTTTTCACTGGCTGTTATAATATAGCTGATTTACAAGATCTTAGTTACCAAAAGATCCTCGTTATTTAACCCCTGCTGTTTCCATATTTTTAAGAAATGGGGGGAGGGGGGGGGACGGTTAAATGAACTATAAAAACCAATGGTGACATTTTCCTTGAAGCAGAAACAATAGAGGAGACATCTATATAAAAAGGATATTCACCTGGCCAACTCTTCCAGGATGTTTCATGGCTAGTCCACCACTGGAGACAGCAGCAGCTACGTTTCCATCTTGGTCAACAACTATTGCTCCAACAGTGTCCAGAGTTCCTGAGTCATTCTCCTGTGGAGTAATAACAGCAATTGCGTTAAAGTATTTTAACAAGGCACTGAGGCAGACTTTAATGTAAACCAATTCTACTATAAATACTGGAAAGGAAATGTAAGCATTTAATTTCAGTTGAGAAGGTCACGAGACATACGTAATAGTTTTTCTATTGTTTATATTGGCATAAAATAAATAGAACAGTTTATTAGATACACACACACTGTATTATTGTAACCTCAAGAACCCTCATGTTGTCACAGTTACTTAACACCGGTTTCATTTTTTTTGTTATATTCAACATACAGGTCATGCTTAGTACTGCTTACAGCATTAGCAATGCTAAGATGAATGATGAAATTTGGAAATAGAGGACAAAATAGTAAAGTCAAATCTAGCATTTACACTAGTAAATATTACACTGGGCTTTCTTTTCCCCATTTTAATTTACATTCAAGGTAATTCAGGTTTTACAGAGATGTCTCAGAATAGTAAAGTATACGCCCATCCAAAACTATATTCTAGTTTTGGATAGAGTAGGAAAGTGTTAGAACCCTTGTCAGTTTCTACTGCTGTCCAGTACTCTATTAGAGATAATCTGCAACAAGGACACCTAACCCCCCCCCCCCGACAAAAAAAAGAATGTGGGTGTATATATATATATATATGCACATACATACACCATACACAAACTAATATATATGTATATATACATATACACATACATATATACACACACACACACATTTTATATATATATATATATATATATATATATATATATATATATATATATATATATATATATTGTAAGCTGGGGAACAGGTAGCAGGTGCAAAGCTCCCTGAGATAAGTAGTGACAAACAGTGCGGTGTTTATTGGTGTTATATACCAAGTCTATATACAGGTGCTGTATATAGCCTAGCCATGTCCCGGCGCTTACTACACACAATGCAGTCCCTAACTAACACAGACTGATACACACTCTGCTACATATCCCCCCCCTTGCTTCAACCCCAGGGTTGGAACACCTGTGGCCAAACAGGAGTGAACACGGGACAGGGCATCTACATTCCCCATCTCAACACCTGGCCTGTGTTTTACAGTGAAGGAGTAATCCTGTAGAGCCAAAAACCACCGGTTCACCCGTCTATTAGTCTCCTTCTTTTGGGCCATCCATTTCAGAGGAGCATGGTAAGTTATCAAATCAATCTGACGCCCTAACAGATAGTACCTTAGTGCGTCCAAGGCCCACTTTATGGCTAAACATTCCTTTTCAATGACTGCATACTTTCTCTCGTGTTCATTAAGCTTTCTGCTCAGATACACCACAGGGTGTTCTTCCCCATTGTGTACCTGTGACAATACGGCCCCAATACCTACATCAGACACATCCGTCTGAACCAAGAAATCCTTGGAGAAATCAGGGGAGTACAACACTGGCTGTGCACAAAGAGCCTTCTTTAAAACTTGGAAAGACTCCTCTGCTATTGGGGACCATTTCACCATTACTGATTCTTTCCCTTTCGTAAGGTCGGTCAGTGGGGCAGCTAGAGTTGCAAAATTCGGGATAAACCTCCTATAGTACCCTGCAATTCCAAGAAAGGCTCTGACCTGCTTCTTGTTTGCAGGACGTGGCCATTCTTGGATGGCTTCTACTTTGTTTAACTGAGGTTTAATGACTCCACGACCAATAGTGTAGCCCAAATACCTGGCTTCCTCTAAACCAATGGCACATTTTTTTTTGGGTTTGCTGTAAAACCTTCCTTGAAGAGGGAATCCAGAACAGCCTGTACACGGGGCAAGTGAGACTCCCAGTCAGTGCTATGTACCACTATATCGTCCAGATAGGCAGCTGCATACTGTCGGTGAGATCTTAGGGTCCTGTCCATGGCCCTCTGAAATCTCGCAGGGGCATTTTGCAACCCAAAAGGCATTTTTTTATACTGAAATTAACCCTCTGGGGTAACAAACGCAGTCTTTTCTTTGGCGCTACCAGTCAGGGGTATTTGCCAATATCCTTTGGTCAAGTCAAAAGTAGCTAGATAGCGGGCTTTGCCAAGTCTGTCTATAAGTTCGTCCACTCTGGGCATTGGGTATGTGTCAAACTTTGTCACTGCATTGAGTTTTCTGAAGTCATTACAGAACCTCCAAGTACCATCCGGTTTTGGGACTAAAACGATGGGGCTTGACCAGTCACTATTGGATTCCTCAATGACATCTAGCTCCAGCATCCTTTTTACTTCATCACTAATGTCCTTTCTCCTCGCTTCGGGAATTCGGTACGGTTTGAGCTTGACACGGACCCCAGGTTTAGTAACAATATCATGCTGAACTGCTGAAGTCGTACCAGGCAACTCTGAAAATTTCTCTCTATTCCTTATCAGGAACTCTCTAGCTTCTTGTTTTTGGGAATAAGACAGGGTGTCTGGAACCGTGACCTCAGGGACCAGAGGGGACTCAGTAACTCTAGATGTCACAGGGACAGACCTTGCAGTTAAGGCCAGCCTATCCTTCCAGGGCTTTAATAGATTAATATGGTAAATCTGCTCTGGCTTCCTTTTTCCTGGTTGATGCACTTTATAATTGACCTCCCCAACTCTTTCCAATACTTCGAAGGGACCCTGCCACTTAGCTAGGAACTTGCTCTCGACAGTGGGAACTAACACCAAGACCCTGTCACCAGGTGAGAAGACACGGAGTCGGGCTCCCCTGTTGTATATTCTCTGTTGGGCTGCCTGGGCCTGCAGTAAGTGTTCCTTTACCATAGGCATGATCGCTGCAATCCTGTCCTGCATTTAAGCGATGTGCTCAATGACACTTTTGTGGGGTGTCTGCTCCCCCTCCCAGGTTTCCTTGGCTATGTCTAAGAGCTCCCGAGGGTGTTTCCCATAAAGCAATTCAAAAGGAGAGTATCCCGTAGAGGACTGGGGTACTTCCCTGATGGCGAACATCAAGTACGGAATCAAGAAGTCCCAGTTTTTTCCATCCTTGTCCACAACCTTTTTTAACATACTCTTTAATGTTTTATTGAAGCGTTCTACAAAGCCATCAGTTTGAGGGTGGTATACGGAGGTTCGCAACTGGGTCACCTTAAATAACTTACACAATTCTTTAGTTATTCGTGACATAAATGGGGTGCCCTGGTCCGTAAGGATCTCCTTAGGGACCCCAACGCGACTGAACACCATGAACAACTCTTTAGCAATGTTCTTAGCGGATGCAGTGCGTAAGGGAACTGCTTCGGGGTAGCGGGTAGCATAATCCATAATTACAAGAATGTGTTGATGACCCCGGGCAGACTTGGGGAGTGGACCTACGAGGTCCATGGCGATCCTCTCAAAGGGCACTTTAATAATGGGTAAGGGCACTAAAGGACTTTGGAAGTGGGGTAGTGGGGCTGACATCTGACATACAGGACAAGATTGACAATAATTGTCAATATCTTTTTGTATCCCAGGCCAGTAAAACCTGCTTAACACCCTTTCAGTGGTTTTTTCAACCCCTAAATGACCTCCCAGTAAGTGTCCATGAGCCAATTCCAGCACCACCCGTCTGTAAGGCTTAGGGACCACCAACTGTTCAACAATTTCATCGTTCTTTTTATATACACGATACAATAAATCCTCATTGCTGCTGAAAAAAGAAAACAGGGCCTGTCCCCTGGTTCCGACAGGTACATCGTTAACCATTACTACATTCTCCCAGGCCCTGGCAAGGGTAGGGTCTTTTCTCTGCTCTGTACCAAAGTTTTCCTTGTGTACATTAAGATCAGCAAACTCTAATGTACCCTCAGGGTCAGCAGAAGGTTGTCCACCTTGACTGGCTGTGGGGACTTCCTCAGGCTCCTCCAGTTCTCCTGCCAAAACAGAGAAAGGAAAATCCGGGGAACCGTGAGAGGGATCCCTTAAACCCACATTGTCAGTAATAGCCAGGGGTTCTGGCTCCACCGAGTCAGTTACGGTGACCGAGTCGGGACCGTCCCACAGTTCCCAAAACTTAGGAAAGTCTCTACCAATGATGGCCTCATGCACTAAGTGGGGCACAAGTCCGACCGGATGGGTCACCGTACCTAAATCAGTTTCAAAGCGAACAGTCGCTATAGGATACTCCCGAGTATCACCATGTACACAGATCACAGCAACTTTTTTTGCATTTAAATTCACATTTTCAACCATTTCTGCTTTAACCAAAGTCACTAGACTTCCCGAGTCCAGCAAGGCTGCAATAGGCTTATCATTAACAGTCATTTGGCATATGTGTTTTCCTACACCTGGCGCAGCAGCGCATGAAACAGCAGCAAACATAGACTGCCTTCTAAGAGACATGTCACACTGCATGGGTTCATCTGTCAACGGACAGTTTGATGCAACATGTCCCAGTTCCTGGCAACGGAAACACCTGATGATACCCCAGTTAGGTTTGTTGACAGGCAGTGGCTTCCCTTGTTTGGGACGCCAAACTTCAGCTCTGGCACCATCCTTTCCATGCTGACCACCCACTTCCCCTGGAACAGTCTTACCGGTTGTCTGGGGAGACCGTGGCTTTGGGTGGAAAGTCTGTGCGGCTGTAGGGGTGGTGACCAGGTTATCTGCAGCATAGTACCTCTCAACAAGCTCCACCAGGTTGTCCGCCGGCTTGGGGTCTCCTTGACTCACCCACTTCTGCAAAGGAGTTGGTAATGACCTCAGGAACCGATCCATGACTACACGCTCCACTATTTGTGGCCCAGACAAGGACTCCGGCTGTAGCCATTTTCACACCAGGTGGATTAGGTCAAACATCTGTGATCTTGGGGGCCTCTCATCTCGGAAGGACCAGCTGTTGACCCGCTGGGCTCGAACGGCCAAGTTGACACCGAGACGCGCCAGGATTTCCTGCTTGACCTTTTCATACTCTCCTGCATCCACGGAATCCAAATCGTAATAGGCCTTCTGCGATTCCCCGGTAAGTAAGGGAGCGATCAATCCTGCCCACTGGGTTTTGGGCCAGCCTTCCCTCTCAGCGGTTCTCTCAAACGTAACCAGAAAGGCCTCTGGGTCATCATCAGCAGTCATCTTGGACAGGAAGCGACCAACATGGATGGCTGAGGGGTGGTCTCTAACTGTTTCTGTTTTCGCAGCAGACTCCTGTGCAAGTGTCTTCACCACCTCAACCAGCAACTTTCTGTCTGCTTCTGCAGCACTTGTCAGTTTTCAAACATCAACTGGGTTTGATTTTGTACAGCACCAATCTGTTGTTGAATCAAAGAGTTTGTTTGCTTTGTTTGTTCTTGTACAACCCCAATCTGTTGTTTAAACAAAGCGTTCGCTTGCTGCTGTGCAGTGTTCGATAACACCAACTGTTTGAGGATTTCCTCCATGTTTAGTCGCTCCAGGTACTGGCCCTTTAAGTAGTAACTTACTACCACTGCCCACATCCTCCACCATATGTAAGCTGGGGAACAGGTAGCAGGTGCAAAGCTCCCTGAGATAAGTAGTGACAAACAGTGCGGTGTTTATTGGGGTTATATACAAGTCTATATACAGGTGCTGTACAGTGCCTTTTTAGAAAACAAGCAGTAATAATAATAATAATAAACAAAAGCCTAGCCGTGTCCCGGCGCTTACTACACACAATGCAGTCCCTAACTAACACAGACTGAGCAAGCCTACAGCTTGTCAGCTTCCAAAGACCCACACAGGTAGTTTTACTGACCTTCCACTCTCATAGACAAACGTTGTCTGTGTTCCCAGGCTGAGAGAGAGCACTGCTGTTTGTCTCAGGTGAGATTAAATTGGCCTGGTGAAGAGGGCCAAGATCTGAACTGGATCATGGCTCAGAGATCCCTAAAGGTATATGAGAGATGCCTGGGTGATGTATAAACCCCGAACAGGACTTTTCCTGGCTCTCTCTAGGACACTCTGCTACAATATATATATTGTAACAGGAAGTCAGCTAAATCTGGGAATGTAGTCACAGGAAGGAGATACATTTCTACCTGATTTAGAAAGTCCATTAATTAATTTAGGGTGTTGGCTACAGAGCTAGCCAGCAGGAAGTTGAAAGGCCTTCACCTGTTCAGAATGAGGGAGTTAAGGCTCTATAATTTGTTCAGAGAAATTCCTATTGTTTGCTGCCTCCAGAAGCTGCATCCTGAAGCCATGTGGGCTGGGAGCAGGAGGACAGTCAGCGTGTGCCTCCCGACAGGATGTGTGGGCCTGGGAGAAGACCCCCCGGAGTGATGTGTGCCCGGGACGGTAACCAAGGGTGAATACGTCTCAAAGGTGAGAAGACGAAGTGTTTCTGTGTGAAAGAAACAAAAGGACTGTGTTGCCCTGTGAAACTATTATAAAAGGACTATTGAGTGTCCACTGTAGGACAAGGAAGTCTGCCCGACGGTAGGTTGGAGACAGACACTTAGGCAGGTTCCAGTTGTGAGAAGGTAGCCGCCCACAGAGGCAAGGATTTATTTTCTGTTTTATTTTATTTTGGATGTTTTGCTGCATACAGCCTGGTGAAGAAAACACCATTTAATAAACCACACTGTTTGTTTGCAAGCACTTGTCGGCTACCTCTCTGGGAAAACGCACCCCCCAAGGGGTCATCCACACCCGCCACCGAGCTAATCCCTCACATATGGTGGAGGTATGCAGTGGGCAGAAGCAGCAAGATCCCTGCAAGGAAGTGCAAATGTTTGATGAACTTTGTCTGGTGCATGAGATTGCACAATCTATGTGTGCAGGAGAGAAGATCCTGACAGAAAAAAAAAAAAAAATGTTTTAAAGAGACAGCGGTCTCAAAATTATTTGATGAACTTTGTTGTGTCTGGTGCAAGTGACTGCACAAACTGTGTGTGCAGGAAAAGAGATCTTGCAAGAGAGAGAAAAACTACATGTGTTAAAGAGACAGTGGTCTGAAAATTTTTTGCTGGACTGTGAAAAATTGGTTTGTGGAGTTATTGAAGATGGGGCGGTCCAAACGCCTGAAAAATACAAAGATAGATGAAATGAGAGACCGGATTCTATGGATGGAGGGGATGTTGCCGTCTGAACCAGCCCCATCCATGCCTAAAGAGAGTCTACTAAAGAGGAAGGTTGTTGTCCCTAGCAACACTGATGAAACTGCTATGGAGACGCAGTGTGCTCAGATGAAAAGTAAGCTCAAAATGGAGGAGATGTTGAAACAACTGATTATATCAAATACAGCTCAACAGCAGGCAAATGCAGCTCAACAGCAGGCAAATGCGGATTTTCAGCAGAGCTTTGCAGCTCAACAAAAGGCTCATCAAGAGAGCATGGCAGGCTGGAAACAGAGACGCCAGCAGCCAATGGAGGCCATCGGTTTGGAGGAAACCGAGTATGTGTGCAGGGCTGAGTTGGATGCCTTGCAACGGAAAATGGAAGAAAAGGAACAAGCCTTGGAATTGCTTAAAATGGAGCATAGAAACTTGCAGGAAACGAATGAACTACTCAAGTCTCATGTGTTACAGTGGGAAGAATCCACTGCTCTTCTTTTGGTCGAGTTGCAAAAACGCAGAGAGACTATAATGGAGAAAGATACCATCCTCATGGAAAAGGAAAGTGAAATTCAGACTTTGCAGAAGCAAAGTATGGCTGATATGTTGGAGTTGCGTAATCAGCTGGAAAAAAGTCTTCAGTCTTTGGGAGCTACAAAAATAGACCTGCAGGAGTCGCAGGAACAGAATGTTGCTCTGAAAGCGACATTGTCTCTCAGCGACAAAGAGAAAAGTGAAAGAGAGGCTAAATTACTGAGTACTGTGTATGAGCTCACTACTTTGAGCAATGTGGTAGATGAATGGCGTGCGGACTGTGAAAGTTGGAAAGGGGAAGCCCAACGTGTCCAGCAGCAGTTAAAGGAGAAAGAAGCCTGTGTGGCAGAATTACATTCTTATTCCCAGATGCTAGCCAATGAGGTGAAGGCTCTTATGCAGGGAAAAGGAGATTGTGAACATAAGAGGGAAAAAGTAGAGGCACAGCTTCTGGAATCGCAAGTCAAGGTGTCAGAAGGTGACCGATTGTGTGCTAAGCTGTCAGAGAAGGCAAACCGATTGCAGGTTGAGTTGGACAGTGTCACAAATCGGCTTTCTCAAGCAGACCGCAAATCTAGAGAAATTGCGGAAGATTTTTCTATCTTGGAATCGCAGCTGCAAGACACGCAGGAACTCTTACAGGAAGAGAGGTGTCAAAGGCTGAGTTTTAGCACAAAGCTCAAACAAATGGAAGATGAGAAAAATGGCTTCCTGGAACAATTAAAAGAGGAGGCGGAAGCAAAGAAAAACCTATCAGAGCAAGTCGCAACATTGCAAGCTCAGATAGCGGATATGAAAAAACGCATGGAAGAAAGCGTTGGTTCATTACAGTGTGTTGAAGATGTGAAAAAGAAGTTTGATCAGATGCTTGGTGAAGAGAAGACTGTGTCTGCAAAATATGCAGAAGAACGCGCACGTGCAGAAACGGAGGTGCGTGATAACGAGAGCAAAGCCCTGTTCTTGGCTCGCTCTTTGGAGGAAGCTCTAGAGTGTAAGGCTGAACTAGAAAGTGTTAAACAGCTGCGTACAGAAATGGAAGAATTGGTCAGCTCCAAGGATGATGTTGTGAAAAGCGTTCAGGAGCTAGAAAAGTCTAAGCGAGTCTTAGAACAGCAAGTAGAAGAGATGAAGATTCCATTGCAGGAACTGGAAGAGGAATTCCAGGCAACAGAGGATCTGTCCCAAAGAGGGGATAGTGTGCCTGATGCAGTTTTTAAAAGGATCAGTGTTTTGGGGTCTGTCCTGAGTGAGCCTCAGAAATGTGACGACATGTGGCTTGAATCACCCCTTTGGAATAAACCGTTCCTTCAAAAACTTCAAGCATTGGAAAATGTATCATTAGAACTTCAGCAAACAAAGGAGCTGAGTAAGAAATGTGGTGATTTCTCAGTTCAGGCTGAAAACCTAGTGGAGAAAACTAAGGCTGTTGGTGAAAACGTGAAGCAAATGAATAAGTGCCTTTCAGGGAGTGTTTCCAAAATGGAACTGGTGAAAGACGGGTGGCAGAAGTTTGATCGTGATCTTGAGATGCATTCCATGTGGAATTCAGATAGAGAAAAAGAACTAGGTGACCTTGAGCGGTCAAATAGTTCAGCAGAAAGTGCATTGAAGAAACCTGTAAAAGAATGTGTTGCAGTTCCATGCTTCTTCACTGATGCAGAGAGGAGGTCTATAATGGATACCACCCAGATCGCTGGGTTCAACTGTGTTGTTGCCTTTGACCCCTATGTTGGTGGAAGGAAAGTTGATGATGTTCTGGTTGGCTACTTCTGTGAAGAGTTTGGCAAGAAATATAAACTGAATATCAAATCAAGTAGTAGGCCTTTACTGCGACTCGCTCAGGAGGGCGAAAAGTTTAAGAAGTTGATGAGTGCAAATGCTTCAGATCTGCCTATGAATATGAAATGTTTGAATGATATTGATATCTCTGGGAAAAGGAACAGGGGTCACTTTGAAGAAATGTGTGACAGCCTGTTGTCTCAATTGGAAAATCCTCTGCACAGCATCTTAGAGCAAGCAAAGCTCAAGAAGGAAGATCATTCCCTTTTACAACAAAAAGTCAATGATTGTGTACAGCTGTATGGAGAGGCAACTCAAGTCACAGAGGGATGTCAAGAGTCCCTACTTGGAACAAAGCTTAGTGAAGCAAAGGTTCTCAAAGTTTTGTGGAAAACATTTATGGATTGCAGAGAGAGGCGTCTTAAGAATGTTGAAGACATTAAGACTAGCCCAATTGAGTTGCCTATGGATCACGGTCCTCCATGGTGGATTGGACAGACGGTTATGAGGGACAAGCTGTCTGACATTTATGAGAAAGCTGTCAATGAAGATGACAGAAACGAGAAGGAGCAAAATGATGCCAAAAATGCAGTTGAAGAATGTGTATATGAGATGAGAGACAAACTGTGTGGCATTTATGAGAAATCCGTCAATGAAGATGACAAAACAGTTTCATCCGGAAGCTTGAGGATAATAGGAGGCTTATCAGTGAGTCAGCAGTGCTTGACACATGCGTGCCTGGAAATCTGTGTCCCAACCCTAGGGTTGAAACAAGAGGGGGGGGTATGTAACAGGAAGTCAGCTAAATCTGGGAATGTAGTCACAGGAAGGAGATACATTTCTACCTGATTTAGAAAGTCCATTAATTAATTTAGGGTGTTGGCTACAGAGCTAGCCAGCAGGAAGTTGAAAGGCCTTCACCTGTTCAGAATGAGGGAGTTAAGGCTCTATAATTTGTTCAGAGAAATTCCTATTGTTTGCTGCCTCCAGAAGCTGCATCCTGAAGCCATGTGGGCTGGGAGCAGGAGGACAGTCAGCGTGTGCCTCCCGACAGGATGTGTGGGCCTGGGAGAAGACCCCCCGGAGTGATGTGTGCCCGGGACGGTAACCAAGGGTGAATACGTCTCAAAGGTGAGAAGACGAAGTGTTTCTGTGTGAAAGAAACAAAAGGACTGTGTTGCCCTGTGAAACTATTATAAAAGGACTATTGAGTGTCCACTGTAGGACAAGGAAGTCTGCCCGACGGTAGGTTGGAGACAGACACTTAGGCAGGTTCCAGTTGTGAGAAGGTAGCCGCCCACAGAGGCAAGGATTTATTTTCTGTTTTATTTTATTTTGGATGTTTTGCTGCATACAGCCTGGTGAAGAAAACACCATTTAATAAACCACACTGTTTGTTTGCAAGCACTTGTCGGCTACCTCTCTGGGAAAACGCACCCCCCAAGGGGTCATCCACACCCGCCACCGAGCTAATCCCTTACAATATATATATATATATATATATATATATATATATATATATATATATACACACACACACACATATATATGTACATACATATACACACACACACACACACACACACACACACACACACACACACACACACACTACTGCTCAACAAAAATTAAAGGAACGCTTTGAAAACACAGATCTCCTTGGAGAAAAGTCTCATGCTGGCTATCTATCTGATATGGACTGGGTAATGTGTTAGGAAGGAAAGGATGTCACATCATTTAATGGAAATGAAAGTTATCAACCTACAGAGGTGCTGAATTTAAAAGATACCCCGAAAATCAAAGTGAAAAAATGATAAAACAGGCTAATTAATTTTGCTGAAATTTTGTTGCAGCAACTCAAAATGGTACTCAGTAGTTTGTATGAACCCAACGTGCTTTTAGGCATGCCTGACAACGTCGGGGCATGCTCCAGAGACGACGGATAGTGACCCGGGGTATTTCCTCCCACATCTGGACCGGGACATCACTGGGCTCCTGAACAGACTGAGGTGCAACCTGGCGGTGTTGAATGGACCAAAACATAATGTCCCAGAGGTGTTCTATTGGATTTAGGTCAGGCTAATGTTATCAATTTCTTCATCCTCCAGAAACTGGCTGCATACTCGCGCCACATTAGGCCGGGCATTGTCGTGTACCAGGAGGAACCCGAGACTCACTACACCAGCGTAGGGTCTGACAATTGGTCCAAGGATTCCATCCCAAAACCTAATGGCAGTCCGGGTGCCATTGTCTAGGTCTGTGTGTTCATCCAAGGATATGCCTTCCCAGACCATCTCTGACCCACCACCAAACCGGTCATGCTCAACGATGTTACAGGAAGCATAATGTTCTCCACGGCTTTTCCAGACCCTTTCACGTTTGTCACATGTGCTCAGGGTAAACTTGTTCTCATCTGTGAAAAGCACAGGGCACCAATGGCGGACCTTCAGATTCTGGTTTAATGGCAAGTGCTAATCGAGCTCCATAGTGCCAGGCAGTGAGCACAGGGCTCCCTAGAGGATGTCGTGCCCTCAGGTCATGAAGTCAGATTCTGATTGTTTGGTCAGAGACATTCACACCAGTAGCCTGCTGAAGGTCATTTTGTAGGGCTCTTGCAGATATCTGTCCTGCTGATGGGTTAAGGACCTTATGCAGCCCCATCCAGCTCTTCTAGAGTAACTGCCTGTCTCCTGCAATCTGCTCCATGCTCCTGAGACTGTGCTGGAAGACACAGCAAACCTTTTGGCAATGGCACGTATTGATGTGCCATCCTGGAGGAGTTGGACTGCCTGTGCAACCTCTATAGGGTCCAGGTATCGCCTCATGCTACCAGTAGTGACACTGACTCTAGCCAAATACAAAACTAGTGAAAAACAGTCATTAGGGAGCATGTACTGATGTTGTCAGGCATTCATATGAGCACATGGGGGCCATACAAACTACTGAATCTCATTTTGAGTTGCTGCAATAACATTTCAGCAAAATGGGCTAGCCTGCTGCATCATTTTTTCACTTTGATGGAAATGAAAATGATCAACTTACAGAGGGCTGAATTAAAAAAACAAACAAAATCAAACAATGTGGCATCCTTTAGCTACTAACACATTACCCAGTCCATATCAGTATAGATATCCAGCATATTTTCCCCATTGAGATCTGAGGTGTTTTCAAGTGTTCCTTTAATTTTTTGGAGCAATGTATAAATGTTGTGTGTGTGTGTGTGTGTGTGTGTGTGTCTTAGCCCTAAGCCCATTGGGAAGAACAATGTCTTCAATTCCAAAAATAAGTAGAGGACTGCACTGTTACCCGCAGTCAGAAGAAATTAGGGGGAAGGATTCACAATAGTACCAGTGATACCTGTAAAAACACAAGAGAGCAGATGGCATTTGTGGCACATTTAAATGAAGAATTTGTCGCTAGGAAGGATGGGGAGAAGATCTGCAGGGGGAGGAGACTACTGTGGTGAAGAATTGCATCCAATTAGTGCTGTGCAAAAAATTACTTTTTGTCTTACCGTAAAATCTTTTTCTCTGAGGTTCACTGACAGACACAGCTTCAAGTCTTCAGACCGTTGTGTTTATGCTCTTGCTCTCTAGGAGTAGGACTAGACGGAAACATTTTTGGTTACGCCCCTGGTTCAGTCCCAGAGGGTATACCATCACTTCCTGCTGTAGGACCCCAGTTTGTAGCAAGCAGTCAGAAGCACAAATAACTCAACCCCAAAAGAGGGGCGGGTGCTGTGTCTGTCAGTGAACCTCAGAGAAAAGGATTTTACGGTAAGACAAAAGTCCAGTTTTCTCTTTTGTTCGATGGCAGACATACGTTAGCTTCAAGTCTTCAGACCATTGGGATGTCTCAAAGCAGTGCAACATGAGGGGTGGGAAAAACACTGCAAACGCAGAATTCCCAACAAGGCTAAACATAGCCAACCAGGTAACAACAGGAGCTGGAGCTCACCACCAGAAAAAATTTTCACCCTCAAGAAGCGGAATCATCCGCAACCGCAGCCTGCAAAACTTTGTGGCCAAACGCCGCATCCGAAGATGCAAGTACATCCACCTTATAAAATTTGGTGAATGTGTGTACAACAACCAAGTAGCCGCCTTGCACACCTGAACCACTGACGCCTGATGACGGAAGGCCCAGGAGGCACTAAGCGCCCTTGTAGAATCTGCTTTAACAGGGAAAGGAGGAACTTGACCCTTAATGGAGTAGGTGTGCACCGTCTGCCTGATCCACTTGGAAATGGTCGCAGCATTTCATCCGTAAGAACAAAGGTCCATCCGTAAGAACAAAGAATCTGATTTCCTAATCGGTTCAGTCACCGCCAGATAAACCCAAATTGCTCTTACCACATCTAAGGGATGTAAGGCAATCTCCTTAGGATGTTTAGGCTTAGGCAATAAAGACGGTAGCACAATGTCCTCATTCAAATGAAACCCAGAGAGAACCTTAGGAAGGACCGACAGGGTCGTAACACCACTTTGTCCCTAGGATTTACCAAGTAAGGTGACCGACAGGACAACGCAGCCAACCCCGAAACACGACGTGCAGAAGTAATAGCTACTAAGAAAGCCACCTTCTGCAACAGAGTGAGCAATGAGGAATTTCTCAAATATTTTCAAAGGGAGGCCTTTGAAGCACCGACAGAATCAAATTGAAATCCCACGGAGGTACCAGGGATCGCACTGGAGGAGCCAGATATCAAACTCCCTGCACAAAAGTGTGAACCAAGGACTTCGTTGCCAACGGCTTTTGGAAAAAAAATAGCCAAGGCGGAAATCTGGCCCTTGATGGTGCCCAGAGACAAATGTTGATCCTACACCCAATTGAAGAAACTCCAACAGGCGAGACACAGCCTTCAAC
The DNA here is from genome assembly GCF_965119305.1 of Pelophylax lessonae. Classification (NCBI taxonomy): domain Eukaryota; kingdom Metazoa; phylum Chordata; class Amphibia; order Anura; family Ranidae; genus Pelophylax; species Pelophylax lessonae. The sequence continues at coordinate 594,677,202 of NC_138770.1, read as the reverse complement.
AGCATAGGAATCACCGACTCCAACAGCCCTCTGTCTTTCAGCACCTGGCTTTCAATAGACACGCCGTTAAATCCAGCGACCGTAAAGTAGGACGGAAGATTGGTCCCTGAGAGGAAGTTTCCAAGGGAGGTCTGCTACCAACCGTACCAGGACTAGCGAGGCCAGTCTGGTGCCACCAGAATGACTGGAATTCCTTCTACCGCAATTCGACAGAAGTTGAATTGGAGGAAAGGCTTAAATCAGACGATACTGACCCCAAGGGACCACCAGAGCGTCTGCGGCATTGGCCAGAGGTTTCAGAGACCTTGACACGAGCCTCTGCACCTTCCTGTTGAGATGGGAAGCCAGCAGGTCCACTTCGAAGGTCCCCCACCGAAGACACAGCTGATGAAATACCTCAGGGTGAAGAGACCATTCTCCCAGATCCAACGTTTGCTGACTGAGATAGTCCGCTTGCCAATTCTCTACCCCCGGAATGTGCACAGCAGAGAGGGCCAGAACATATCATTCTACCCATCACAAGATGCTGGCCACTTTCCGGGCCGTCAGGGCATTCTTTGTGCCCCCTTGATGATTGACATACGCCACAGCCGTAGCATTGTCCGATTGTATCCGCACAGGGCGTCCCTGCAGATGATCCGTCCATTGAGACAGACAAAGCCTAATCCCCCAAATTTCCAGGATGTTGATCGGCAACCTGGACTCCTCCCGAGTCCAGACTAGGGATTGACTGATTATCGGTTTGGCCGATAATCAGCGGCCGATATTCACTTTTTTGCAAGTATCAGTATCGGCCACAAACTTGGCCGATACAACCGATACTTCTGCCTCTGAAGGGGAAGGGGGATGGGGACTAGAGCGCCGCCTGATAACACAAAAAGCAGGGTTTATTTGCTTACCCAGCACAGGCGCTGTCATACGAAGTCCCGCCTCCTGGACTGGCTCCTACCTATGATAGACAGTACACTGGTGCGCCGGGTAAGCAGAAGAACCCTGCTTTTTGTGTTATCAGGTGGCGCTCTAATCCCCATGCACTGGTCACTCTGCATTGGATGGGGACACTGGTCACTCTGCATTGGATGGGGACACTGGTCACTCTGCATTGGATGGGGACACTGGTCACTCTGCATTGGATGGGGACACTGGTCACTCTGCATTGGATGGGGACACTGGTCACTCTGCATTGGATGGGGGCACTGGTCAATCTGCATTGGATGGGGGCACTGATCACTTTGCATTGGATGTGTGATTGAATGGGCAGAATATCGGGTGATACCGATACGCTGTGACCAATATATCGGTATCAGCCCTGAAAAACCATATCGGTCTATCCCTAGTCCAGACACTTTGGGCCGAACACACTCCCAAGACCCCTCCCCAATGCGGACAGACTGGCATCCTTGGTGATTACAGTCCAATACAGGAAAATAAAATATTTCCCTAGACGTAAGGCCTGGGAGCGGAGCCACTATAGGAGAGACTCCCTCAAACTCCGACTCAACAGAATCAGATTGTCCAATGACAGCGGATCTTTGTTCCATTTGATCAGAATCTCCCTTTGCAAAGGTCTGGTGTGGAACTGCGCAAACGGAACGGCCTTGAAGATGGAGACCACCAGACCCAGCACTTGCATGCAAGTCCTGAGTGACGATCGATGGTTGGACAACAGGAGCCGGACAGCCTCCTGTAGCTTCAGTAGTTTTGTCTGAGGAATTAACACCTGGGCTGACGCCGAGTTCAGCGCCAGACCAAAGTAGTCCAGCTTTGTAGACGGAGACCGGGCCGATTTCTGAAAATTCAGTATCCACTCGAACTCCTGCAGAGTTCACACTGTAACGTTCAAGTCGGCTTCTAGAGCCGAGGAAGACTGCATGCAGAAGCAGATCGTCAATGTAACCCAGTACTGCGATCCCCTTCCGCCGTTAGAAGGCCAACACTGGGGCCAAAACCTTTGTGAACACTTGAGGAGCTGAAGCGATACCAAAGAGTAACGCCACAAATTGAAAGTGCTCCTTTCCCATGGCAAAATGAAGAAAATGCTGATGCCCGACTTATGTTGGAATATGAAGGTAAGCGTCCTTGAGATTGATAGAAGCCATCAGATCTCCTTGATGAAGGAAAGCTACTACTGTGCTGATGGACCCAATCTGAAATTTCTGAACCCGCACAAAGTGGTTTAGAGTCTTGAGATCCAAGATCTGGTGAACCTTGCCTTCCTTCCTGGGAACTGTAAACAGATTTGAATAAAAACCTTGGAAATGTTCAGACTCTGAAACAGGCACAATAACTCCTTGTCCTACCAGGTCCTGCACTGCTCCGCATTACTTACTTTTCACAACATTTGTGACAATGTTGTGAAAGTAAGCGGAAAAGGGTTACACCCTTTGCCACTTTGGAGGGCCTGTGGGTGGCAAAAAGGACTGGCGTCTCCGACACAGCATCAGCCGCATCTTCCACTTTTAAAGTTTCACACACTGACAAAATCAGTGCATCCACCAGTGCCTTTTCTTGCACGGCTAGTGGAGCAGAGGAATCATCCTCACTATCTGAGCCAGGCCCGGATTGGCCAATCGGCAGCACCGGGAGAATTCCCGGTGGGCTGGATTGGTGGAGGGCCGTTGTCATTCTTGGTGAAGAGGAAGTCACTTACTGAACTCACTTCCAGGAAATGCTGCGTTCCATGCCTGGGTCCCACTCCAAAAACACGCCCCCGGCCGCTCAGCGCTGCAGATAATTGGCTCACAGACGATACACTTCTGGTGGGAGGCGTGGAAGAAGAGAAGGCACCCTATCACAGGATGGATCAGAGAGCATCATGGAGCCGTCAGCCGTGTGGAGATGATGGCAGGAACAGTAGCTCTGGCCACTCCTCCCTCTGGGGAATTCAGCTGAGGGGCGGGGCTACACATCACTGCCTCGGGTGAGGGAGATGGAGGCTGTAGAGTGCAGAGCCAAGCAGTGTCACCTCGGAGCTAAGCAGCCTGACCTGCCGTGTGTGTAGCAGCAGATCAGTGTGTAATAATGACAGCAGTTTAAGGTGTTCTGTGTGTCCAATCACCAGCAGGACTGACTGAGTGTTCCTTCCTTCTTCCCCAGTGCCAATCCCCAGTATAGTGAGTGCCACTCAGTGTACAGATATCAGTGTTATCTATAGGGAATAGCACCTAATGAGTTATTCCCTATATATATATATATCTCTGATATCTGTACACACTTTTCCCTAACACTAACATTTGTACATTTCGGCTGGAAGAATGTCTCTTAGTGCTGGTTCACATATATGCGATGCGGGAACCCTGCAAATTCACTGCGGGTTCCTGAATCGCATTCAAATCGCAGGCAGTTCAGACTGCCATGTGCGATTCGCTGGGGGTGTCAATACAAAGTTATCGACACACCCAGATCGGTTCGCATATCGCAGTGTGAACTGTCAGTTCATACCTGAATCGGATCGCATAGGTGTGAACACCCATGCAATACAATTCTGCTGCGGACCCAAAAAAAGGGTCCTGTGCGAGTTGTGTCCAAATGCGATGCGACTTTAGCCATACAATTGGTATGGCTTAATTCGCATCACACAAACATTACATGATTTTCAGAGCAGTGCGCTGCGAATCACATGCAATGTCTGTCATCGCACTAATGTGAACCTGAACTAACATTGGTGGTGTTGAAAATAATCGTATAATCGATGCATTGCGATTCAGCCTTAAACGATTCTCCATTAATGCAGGCAACAGCTGAATCACAATTGCATCAATGACGTCATTCTGGGGCGCCCCTGTCAGAGTGCTCCCCTCTTTCCTCCTCTTTTTGTGTATGTCACACAGAGCAGCGATCTCCTGCTGTGTCACGGAACCTGGATCTGAATTGTTCTGCAGCGATGTAACAAAGTCTCACCTCCTAGTCCAACTCCTATGATAGATGGCACACTGATCCAATGCTAGAAAATTGAATCAGTGTGACCTGTATCATAAGAGCCGGTCTAGGAGGTGGAACCATGTTGACAGCAGCCGCCAGGCAATTTAAATTCAAGCTTCGCGACACAGCGAGAGATCGCTGCTCTGTGTGATCCAGGCACTAGTGAGGTTGCATTAGATGGGCACTGATAAGGCTGCAATTGATGGGTAATGATAAGCCGCATTTGATGGGCACTAATAAGGCTGCATTTGTTGGCACTTATGAGGTTGCATTGATGAGCACTAACAGACTGCATTTGATGGGCACTGGTCAGGCTGCATATGATGGGTATTGGTGAGGCTGCATGTAATGGGAACTGATAAGCTGCATTTGATGGGCCACTAATAAGGCTGCATTTGATGGCACTGGTGAGGTTGCATTGATGAGCACTAATAAGTTGCATTTTATGGGCACTGGTGAGGCTGCATTTGATGGGCACTTATAAGCTGCATTTGATGGACACTGATAAGCTGCATTTGATGGACACTGATAAGCTGCATTTGATGGACACTGATAAGCTGCATTTGATGGGCACTAATAAGCTGCTTGAGTGTGGGCCGGGACACATGGACGGGGACACAGGGGTCCACATGATCCCCTATTGCCCGGGGACCCCATGAGTTGTCAGTCCGCCCCTGAGCCAAACTTTTTAAGTGAACATGAAAGGATTAGTTCATCTTTTCCAAAAACTGCCAATACAGATAAGGGGGGGGGGGGGGTAGTAGATAAAATTAAATAGTAAAGCTCTGACTAAAGATGAATAAAGCCCTTGTTATAGGTAAAGGCCATTTATATATCTCCTCAAACCTGACTAAAAAACTCCCAGTGATGGTATCCCATCCTGCCTTGTTGGTAAGACACGCCCAGCTGTTATTGTTCACTTCCACCATCACATGAGTGACTTTTTAGCTCACATCTACTGCACTAGGGGAGAAAAAGCGCGGAGACGGAGCTCACCATTATGATGGTGGAGGTGAACAGCTGGGAGTGATGTAGCAAAGTCTTAGCAACAAGGTAGGATGGGATGATGCCACGTGTGTGAGTTTTTCAGTCAGGTGAACTAAAGTGGGCCGGTCTAAGGCATGAAACTCCAGGGCTGAAAATGAGTCCCACTCCGGCCCTGATCTGAGCACTCAGGGTGTGTGGACGCAGACCCAGTAGGGTGACTTGCGTCCGCGGTGGCAGAAACAGATTCAGGATCTGATGAGACAGATAAGGGAGGGGAGGGCGGGGGGCGCTATATACTAAGCTCACCTGGAAAACATAATCAGGGGAGGGCCTCTGACTGCGATTCCGCAAAGGGGATGCCGACCAAGGGCCCTACTGGAACCTGCAAAAAAACAAGGGGGTCTCAAAACACAGTCACAATGGACAGAGCCAGAGTGTAACCACCATTAGGCTAAAAACACATGGGCCAAATATTGGCCGCTATCCACTGATTCAACAGGAACTGGCCAACATTCGGACAGTATGTACAACTGTCCTTTCAACAGAAGCCAATCTAACAACCAGCTTTTGTCAAAGCTGCCAGCGCTGATCATTGTGTTTTGTGTTTTGGCGGGGGGGGGGGGCAATTCCCATTTCAGAACACACACAGTGGGAGATCACTGAACTAACATTGCTTAGTTAGTACAGCGACCTGTCCATTTTTTTTCCTACAGCCCAGAGGGTTGAATTAAAAAAAAAAAAAAGAAGAAAAACATTACATGTATGCCTAGCCTTAGTGTATAAACATTCAGCTCATTCACAAGAGAGGAAGCTCTCAGTTAAGTGCAAGGGTACTGGTTCACTGAGCTTTCGCAAAACTCAGCATTCCGAAGAGGAAAGATACAAATGAAAAGAAAAAAGAGCTCCAAGTGGTGGCATACACCTCATCGCACTCAACTCCCTGCGTGTAGTCAAACTTATTTTGTTTTCTTCTTTAACCACATAACGACCGCTCACATTGCTGCTACTGCGGCAAAGTGGCTCGTTATCGCCCATCGACGTAGACCTGCGTCGCTGGACTCCTCCCCTTGTGGGCGGCGTGCGCCAGAGGCTCGCTCCCACTGTTTTCAGTCACAGCGGGAGTCGGGCCAGGGGAGGAGCGGCGACGATCATCGCCGCTCTTCCCCGATCGTCCGGGAATCGAGTTTGGAGATCCGCCCGCTTGTGTAAACAAAGCGGGCGGATCTCCTAAGTGACAGACAGTGACAGATTGCAGGGTTCAGCATAGCTGAACATGCGATCTGTCCCTGTGTCACTCAGTCACCTCCCCCCACACACGTCAGTAAGCACTAGGCATACATTAACCCCTCCCTCTCCAATAAAATTAACCCCTTCCCTGCCAGTGTCATTTTTACAGTAACAGTGCATATGTATACGCAAAAAAAATCGCAGATCGCCGCCATTACTCGTTAAAAAAAAAAAACACCAAAAATGACAGAAATCTTTCCCGTAGATAGTAAACGCAATAACTTTTGCGCAAACCAATCTAAATACGCTTATTGCGATTTTTTTATCAAAAATATGTAGCAGAAAACAAATTGGCCAAAAATGATAAAAAAAATTAGATTTTTTACATTTTTTGGGGGGAATTTCATATAAAAAAAATGTGAAAAAATATTGTTATTTTTTCAAAATTTTCGCTTTTTTGTTTATAGCGCAAAAAGTCAAAATCGCACAGGTGATCAAATACCACCAAAAGAAAGCTTTGTTTGTGGGAAAAAAAGGACGTAAGTTTAGTTTGGGTACGGCGTTGCATGACCGCGCAATTGTCAGTTAAATTCGCACAGTGCCGAATCGAAAAAAGTGGCCTGGACGCAAGACAGCAAAATCCTCCGGTGGTAAAGTGGTTAAAAGTATGAAAATTAATGGTAAATGTAGGCATCACCCATTTTTTGGTCTTCACTTTATATAATTTAAAAAAAAAAAAAAAGAAAAAAAAAAACAAGAGAAAGCACCGTCTCAAAAAATATATAAAATTCAGTTGGGTACAGTGCTGCATGACCGAATAATTGTTAAGCTATCAGATTAATGAAAAATGACCTGGTAATAAAAGGGTATAGAGAAGTTAGTACTTAAAGAGTAACTCCACTTTTGTTAAAAAAAAAAAAACAAAAAAAAAAAAACAGTCCCCTCTGGATGATCTATGTACATTACAAGGATTTAAAAAAAAAAAAACGTTGCGGATTCCTACCTTTTGTTATTCTGAAGAAATCCCTGTGTGTTTGTACCCATGAGGAGAGTGATTCTGTAGGGAAGTGGCTTCATAATTATCAATCAGCTGCTGAACTTGCAGAGCTCTAGAGAGGAAAATAGCAAGGTCTGCATCCCTTTAGCCGTTTGTTGCTACTGGGAGTATCTCAACAAAAACTGGATTTTTGACTTACCGTAAAATCCTTTTCTCTTAAGCTCATTGAAAGACGCAGAACGGATATCAAGATATCAGTCCTGCGTCTGTCAATGAACGACAGAGAAAATGAAATTTTTGCTGCATGGGATGCCAGATATTTGACTTGTATCTTAGTGCAAGACTTCTGGGCAAAATCAGTGAGTCAATCACGTAAGTAGGAAATTGTTTCTGGGGGGTGGTCAGCAGTACAGTACAGAACACCCCCAGATAGCCATATTGCATTGCATTATACAGAAAATTAAAGAGCTGCAGATTGAAGAGGAAAGGTAATTTTTAATAACATTAAATTACAATATGAGTCGCAATTGTATATGCTATATTATTTTTTTCTTTTATTTGCTTTTTTTCCCATAAAAGTGGAGTTACCCTTTAAGTGATTAAATTGTATGTACAGCCAAAGCACTTTTGTTGATTTTTTTGATTTTTGGCTATCTATGTCCTGCTAGGAAGATTTTCCCTAACTTTCTGTATTGGTGATGCAACAGGAAGTAAGAGGTAGTCTCCCCAAACTGCTGCCCCCAGAACATTGCCCTAATTGAAAGAGTTTCTTTTGCCTCTTGCTGTAATGAAACTTTAAAATGTATTACCTCTTTCTGTGTCAGTGACAATGGTCACCAAGGAAAATAGAGGTATCAATCTATACATCTACATATCTTTACATACTGGTAGTATACATACCTAAATCTATCTTGAGATCAGCCTCTTATAATTCCACGCACAGGAGCATTTAGACTTTGAGATCAGCTTCTGAGATTTTGAAAGGTCAGCATTTCCAGCTTCACTGCTTTGCACAATGCTGTAATTCCAACACACAGGTTGGGAGAATAAAATGATCTGATGCTGTTCCTTTATTACAGGTTGGTGTGGGTCAACCTTGACCTGGATTTAAAGTGGTACTAAGCTCACCCCCCCGTAGCTCTTCAGAGTACATACCCACCTGCACAGCAAATTCCTGCTGTGAACCGGGTGCCAGACAGTGGGTCTGCCATCTTGGTCCTCTTCAGCTGGCTGCCTCTTAAGGGTGTGGACAGCCAGCTCTGATATGACGAAACCCATCCCCTGGACACTCTTTGTGATGATTCTGCAGCCTCCTGGGAGATGTGATGTAAATATCCCAGGAGGCGTAAATATCCCAGGAGGCTGCAAAACCAGATGCATGTCATTCTGGCCTAGGCTGGAATGGCGGTGGCAATAATCACAAACCAGGCGCTCCTGGGATGCCTGTAGGGTGGAGGGATAGATGTAAGCCTGTGAGGCTCCCCAGCGGTTGTTCTGCTGTTAGCCATCTAATGGCTCAGTAAAGAGATTCGCAGCCAGAGGAAAAAATCCAGTCCAGAAGTCAAAGCATTAATCACAAATCAGGCGCTCCTGGGGTGCCTTTAGGGTGGAGGGATAGAAGTAAGCCTGTGAGGCTCCCCAGTGGTTTTTCTGCTACTAGCCAACAAGGATAGGAAGGGTGCTGATATGGACAAAAGTACATGAGGAAGGCAGCGCATGAACCACACCGGGATGCAATGGATAAGGAAGTCAGGTGAACATCCAGTAAAGGAAGGGTTTACAGTTTATTGGTATTGATAACCGAAAAACAAAGTACATAAAATGCTTACATCCCCCTGGGCTGGAGTGGACAAGGGCACCTGGTTAACAGTTTATTGGTATTGATAACCGAAAAACAAAGTACATAAAATGCTTACATCCCCCTGGGCTGGAGTGGACAAGGGCACCTGGCAGCAAGTCCACTCCAGCCCAGGGGGATGTAAGCATTTTATGTACTTTGTTTTTTTCGGTTATCAATACCAATAAACTGTTAACCCTTCCTATACTGGATGTTCACCTGACTTCCTTATCCATTGCATCCCGATGTGGTTCATGCGCTGCCTTCCTCATGTACTTTTGGAATGGCGGTGGGGCTAAAAAAAAAAAAAAAAAAAAAAAAGATCATAAAAGAAAAAAAAGATCATAAAAGAAAAAAAAGCAATTCTGCTGGCGGGGGAAGGGGAGTATTGAAGTGGAACCAATTTCCTTTTGGGAGTTTTGTTTGGCTTTAATGCATAACTACAGTGTGGCTGGGGTGCCTGGTTCAGTCAACTAGCTTTAACAACATTACAAATTTACTGCAAAACAGTTCAGAAAAATACATATACTGTACACACCCATACAGTATACTGTGTGATTTGTTCTTTGCATGAAGTTTATTTATTTTAAGAAAGTTTGTCAAGATCATCTTCAAATTGCCCACTTATATATACGTTTAACATTACATTATTATTATTATTTCAGGTACTCATATAGCGCTGTCAATTTACGCAGCGCTTTACATATACATTGCACATTCACATTAGTCCCTACCCTCAAAGAGCTTACAATCTAATCACATACATACACAGTTTTTTTTTTTTTTTACATGGAAAGAAATCAACTTTTTTTAATGGTTATGGCTCCTTCAAACTTTGAAGTAAGCTATATGGACAAGAAAAGCTTTTGACATCACAAGTTATTACAGACACTATATCAATTACCCTCAGGTAGCCAGGAGTCAGTTTACTGCTAGTTTGCCCAGTCAGTCTGTTATGGGTCAGGAGTGTTGCTGCTGGTAGTATTTACAGTAGATGGAGAGAAACAAGACAAATGACATCTTTAAACGTTTAGTGAATGTGGCATACAATCATCTTGCCTAGCAACTCAATCTCTGTGGTTATAAACATTAAAGTGCATCCAGGATTTATATGGATTTGTATCCTGCTTTATTAGGAAGGTTTTTTAATAACACAAAAATATGGAAAAGGTTTCTGGTGAAATATGCTTGTGAAAAATACCAGATGATATTTTTTTTTCTCTTCTGGAGCAAACGTTACTCAGGAAGGTCACAGGGATCCTAGAATGATTACAACACGCACAGGCATTTTCCTTCAGTGAACTTAGCTCACCAATGTATTGTAATGGTCAAAAGTTCATTCTGAATACCATTTTTTAAATATTCCATAGCATAAAATCTTATTTAGCATATACAATGGCAAGAAAAAGTATGTGAACCTTTGGGAACTAATGGCTTTTCTGGAGTAATTTGCCCAAAAAAGTGATCTGATCCTTTTCTAAAGCCTAGTACAGACAGGCCAAATGTCAAGCAGCATTGGCTGGTTTAACAGAAACTGGCCGACATTCGGCCCGTGTGTACGGCAGCGAATGGCTGAGAGCGCTGAGCAGTGTACTCTGGTGGGGGGGCTGCCCCATCAGAACACAATAGCTCAGCAGGGGAGATTGTTGTACTAACATTGCATACAGCTGCAAGAAAAAGTATGTGAACCCTTTGGAATGATATGGATTTCTGCACAAATTGGTCATAAAATGTGATCTGATCATCATCTAAGTCACAACAATAGACAATCACAGTCTGCTTAACCACTTTACCACCGGAGGATTTTGCGGTCTTACGTCCAGGCCACTTTTTGCGACTCGGCGCTGTGCGACGTTAACTGACAATTGCGCGGTCGTGCGATGCTATACCCAAACGACATTTACGTCCTTTTTTTCCCACAAATAGAGCTTTCTTTTGGTGGTATTTGATCACCTGTGCGATTTTTACTTTTTGCGCTATAAACAAAAAAAGAGCGTTTATTTTGAAAAAATAACAATATTTTTAACATTTTTCTTATATGAAATCCCCCCCCCCCCAAAAAATGTAATTTTTTGAAATTGTAACATTTTTTTAAATTTTTGGCCAATTTGTTTTCTGCTACCTATGTTTGGTAAAACAAATCACAATAAGCGTATTTTGATTGGTTTGCGCAAAAGTTATTGCGTTTACTAACTAAGGGAAAGATTTCTGTCATTTTTGGTGTTTTTTTTTTTAACGCCTAATGGCGGCGATCTGTGATTTTTTTTTGCGGTACTGCGACATTGCGGCGGACAGATCGGACCCTTGACTGACATTTTTGACACTTTTGGGGGTACCAGTGACATTTCTATAGTAATCAGTGCTATAAATATGCACGGTTACTGTAAAAATGACACTGGCAGGGAAAGGGTTAATTTTATTGGAGAGGGAGGGGTTAATGTATGCCTGGTGCTTACTGACGTGTGGGGGGAGGTGACTGAGTGACACAAGGACCGATCGCATGTTCAGCTATGCTGAACACTGCAATCTGTCACTCCTTGTCACTTAGGAGATCCGCCCGCTCTGTTTACACAAGCGTGCGGATCTCCAAACTGGATTCCCTGACGATCGGTGAAGAGCAGCGGCGATCGCCACCGCTCCTCCCCTGGCCCGACTGAAAACAGCGGGAGCGTGCCTCCGGCTGCGCACGAGCGCCGCCTACAGGGGGAGGAGTCCAGCGACGTAGGTCTACGTCGCTGGACGGAATCGAGCCACTTTGCCGCAGTACGGTCAACATGACCGTTCGGCAAGTGGTTAAACTAATAAACATACAAAGAATTAAATGTTGCCATGTTTTTATTGAACACACCATGTAAACATTCACAGTGCAGGTGGAAAAAGTATGTGAACCCCTAGACTAATGACATCTCCAAGAGCTAATTGGAGTGACATGTAAGCCAACTGGAGTCCAATCAATGAGATGAGATTGGAGGTGTTGGTTACAGCTGCCCTATAAAAAACACATCAGTTCTGGGTTTGCTTTTCACAAGAAGCATTGCCTGATATGAATGATGCCTCGCACAAAAAAGCTCTCAGAAGACCTACGATTAAGAATTGTTGACTTGCATAAAGCTGGAAAGGGTTATAAAATTATCTCCAAAAGCCTTGCTGTATCAGTCCACGGTAAGACAAATTGTCTATAAATAGAGAAAGTTCAGCACTGCTGCTACTCTCCCTAGGAGTGGCCATCCTGTAAAGATGACTGCAAGAGCACAGTGCAGACTGCTCAATGAGGTGAAGAAGAATCCTAGAGTGTCAGCTAAAGACTTACAAAAGTCACTGGCAAATGCGAACATCCTTGTTAGCGAATCTACAATACGTAAAACACTAAACAAGAATGGATTTAATGGGAGGATACCACAGAGGAAGCCACTGCTGTCCAAACAAAACATTGCTGCACGTTTACAGCTTGCACAAGAGCACCTGGATGTTCCACAGCAGTACTGGCAAAATATTCTGTGGACAGATGAAACCAAAATTGAGTTGTTTGGAAGAAACACACAACACTATGTGTGGCGAAAAAGAGGACCAGCACACCAACATCAAAACCTCATCTCAACTGTGAAGTATGGTGGTGGGGGCATCATGGTTTGGGGCTGCTTTGCTGCGTCAGGGTCTGGACGGATTGCTATCATCGAAGGAAAATTGAATTCCCAAGTTTATCAAGACATTTTGCAGGAGAGTTTAAGGCCATCTGTCTACCAGCGGAGACTCAACAGAAGAAGGGTGTTGCAACAGGACAATGACCCAATGCATAGAAGTAAATCAACAACAGAATGGCTTAAACAGAAGAAAATACGCCTTCTGAAGTGACCCAGTCAGAGTCCTGACCTCAACCCGATTGAGATGCTGTGGCATGACCTCAAGAAAGCGATTCACACCAGACTTCCCAAGAATATTGCTGAACTGAAACAGTTCTGTAAAGAGGAATGGTCAAGAATTACTCCTGACCGTTGTGCACGTCTGATCTGCAACTACAGGAAACATTTGGCTGAAGTTATTGCTGCCAAAAGAGGTTCAACCAGTTATTAAATCCAAGGGTTCACATACTTTTTCCACTTGCACTGTGAATGTTTACATGGTGTGCAATAAAAACATGGCAACATTTCATTCTTTGTGTGTTATTAGTTTAAGCAGACTGTGATTGTCTATTGTTGTGACTTAGATGATGATCAGATCACATTTTATGACCAATTTGTGCAGAAATCCATATCATTCCAAAGGGTTCACATACTTTTTCTTACTGCTGTAGTTAGTGCAGCGGCTCCTCCCAAGCTGTAATTTTTTTTTTTTTTACCCACCGGGTTTGAACGAAGAAAAAAAAAAAACTAGTAGTGTGTAGCAGGCTTTAGCAGGCTTTAAGCACCAACACAATTGGGTTGATTTGCCAAAACTGAAGATTGAAAAATCCAGTGCAGCTGTGCAAAGAAACCAATTCGCTTCCAGGTTTTTTTGTTTTTTTTTTGTCAAAGCTTAATTGAACAAGCTGAAGTTAGAAGCCGATTGGCTACCACGCAGAGCTGAACCAGATTTTGCAATCTCCACTTTTAATAAATCAACCCCAATGTGCTTAAGCGGATAACACACATAAAATTCTAGTTTCTCGTGTCTTTATTGAACACACCTATTAACCTTTTTACTTTTCCCTCCAGCATTGTGAATGTTTAATCACTTCAGCCCCCGAAGATTTTACCCCCTTCCTGACCAGCCCCCGAAGATTTTACCCCCTTCCTGACCAGGCCCTATTTTGCGATTTGGCACTGCATTACTTTAACGGACAATTGCGCGGTCCTGTGAGGATGTACCCAAATAAAATTGATGTCCTTTTTTTCCACAAATAGAGCTTTCTTTTGGTGGTATTTGATCACCTGTGCGATTTTTATTTTTTGCGCTATAAACAAAAAAAGAGCGACAATTTTGAAAAAAAAAATATATATATATTTTTCACATTCTGCTAAAGGACATTCTCAAAAAGAATAAACAAATGTAAAAATCAAAATTTTTTAACATTTTAGGCCAATTTGTTTTCGGCTACATATTTTTGGTAAAAAAAAAAAAAAGGGAAATAAGCATATTTTGATTGGTTTGCGCAAAAGTTATCGCATCTACTAACTACGGGAAAGATTTAGGTCATTTTTATACTAGTAATGGCGGCAATCTGCGATTTTTTGCGGGACTGCAACATTGTGGCGGACAGATCGGACCCCTGGCTGGCATTTTTGACACTTTTGGGGGGACCAGTGACAATACTACAGTAATCAGTGCTAAAACTATACACTGTTACTGTAATAATGACAATGGCAGGGAAGGGGTTAACATTATGAGTGATCAAGGGGTTAAATGTGAGCCTAGGGGAGAGATTCTAACTGTGGGGGGCGTGGCTTCTGAAATTACCATAGAGACATGTGATCCTATATAGAAGGAACACATGGGCTCTATGATCATTGCAGGGAGAAGAACGGTCAGCTGTGTTTAACACAGCTGACCATTCTTCTCTCTCAGCGGGGAACGATCGCGGTTGTCAGGCGGCAATCGGAGCCGCCTGCCCACTGCATCCGCTTCCCCGCTGAGGAACGGGGGTGGGAGAGTGCCGGTGGCAGCACACGCTCGCCCCCTAGTCTCCCGAGAGCGAGCGCCGTACATGTACGGCGATTTGCCTGGAAGCGGCTGCCTGCCTGTAAGGTTCTGGCACTCTCAGTGCCTCCCATCACATTATTTCCGGGTGATTTCCATCTACCTAGATAGAAGAAACACATATAGGTGTGTTTCCCTTTAAGACTGATGCTGTCATCACTCAGCGCCGGACTGGATGGCTATTTAGATCACTGGCTCTCACTCACATGTGTTTGTTCAAACACCCTTACCTGGATGCTAACTTGGCTTGAAGCTTTCGTGCTTGCAAGCATACCTCGCTGACGGAACCTCGCTGCGCTGATCCCTGCATCCCGCTTCCGGATCATCCGCTCCTCCTGAACCAACCTTCGGCTGTATTGCTATTAGTGCTAAGTACCCCGCAGGGGAACCCTCTATAAACTTATACTAAGCTTACACTATCTAGCTCTGCATAGTAAAGACTATTTATCACATCTGCATATCTAGATTGCTAGCTCTTAAGACTACTGCTACTTATTCCTGCACTGGGTTGATCTCTCTTGTATGTCCACCTGCTACTCTGTCATCTGCTACCATACATGATTGCTAAACCTACCTGCATCCATCTGCTACTGTCTTACCTTCAAGTGTCTGTCACCTACCACCTCCACTCAACCTGTCTCTTAAATCTTCATCACTGTGTTACTACATACATAAAGTCACTCTAGGAACCAGCTTGTTGAGTGTGTGTATTTACTAGCTGAATTAAGACCTTCCACACATGATGAGTCATTGAGGTTGGGAATGGTATCTCAGCATCTCTCTTACATGACTACTGAAGTGGAATATTTCTGCAGCTGAAAATCCACACCATACATGAAACGCAGGAGCGTTACAGATTGAACGAACCTACAAATGGATTCAGCAGAAATAACCACTCAGGTGACACAATTAAAACAGCAAGTAACTGCGTTAATACACGCACTTGCTGAATTAAAAGAAGACAATCAGGCTCTGTCGCAGCAGGTAATTAGACTGACACAACTTACCTCTGCTCAGTCTCCTGAACCCAAAATAAATCCTCCTTTGGTATTTACAGGCAATCGCAAAAAAATTCGCGAATTTAAAAACGCATGTGAGTTACTTTTCTTGTTAAGACCCCGTACCTACCTTACTGATCATATTAAGGTTTGTAATATTATTTCTTACCTAACAGGCGATCCTCGGGCCTGGGCAGACTCTCTTTTTGAGAAAAACGACCAGCTTCTCAGCTCCTATGCCTTATTCCTAGCAGAACTTACTAGCCTATATGATGATCCCAATAGGCAGAGTACTGCCGATTTTCAATTAAGATCCTTGAACCAAGGTGGGAGACCTGTGGAAGACTTTGTCGCAGAATTCAAGAGATGGACCCTTGATTCAGAATGGAATGATGCATCTCTGAAAACCCAATTTAGGCTTGGCCTATCAGAAGCCGTTAAAGACGAGCTCGCCCGAGTGGATCTGCCAAAAACCCTGGATGCATTGATACAACTCAGTATCACCATAGATAGAAGACTACGAGAAAGGAAGTCTGAAAAAATGGGAATGCCATTATCCAGATTTCGGCCATTGACCCCACTCCTAAACCCGCTCCAGGTAATCACAGACCCCGGCTACCTAGGGAAAAAAGGAGACCTAATAAAAATGGTGATCCTGCCTGGTCATGGTCCAAGCCTGCCTTAAACAGTCAGCCTTGTCACTCTGACACATCCCATTTGGATCCTGATCCTACAGAGATGGATGAGGAGCCTATGGAGATTGGTGCCATACATACTAGGTTGTCCTTACAAGAAAAAAGAGATCACAGGAGAATCTGTGGCCTTTGTTTTTATTGTGGTGAAGGGGGACATTTCATTACATTCTGCCAAACCAGACCCCATAGGCCTAAGGCTCTCCCAATGGAGGCCAGGCGAATCCGAAGGGTCTTCCCTGAAAAACAGCCTGGAAATTATCAAGGCTGTTGCCAGCCCTGTCCCCGTTCTATATCAGAGAAGGACACCCAGAAATTAACAAATATTGGAATAGATATTCCTTCAACTCCAGTGAACTTGATACCATGTTCTAAAAAACCTCCTGTACCACCTCCTGAGGATACTCCTATTTTTGCAAGCACATTTTTAGCTTCCAATGAAAATATTGAGATTCTTGCACATGACTGCGTACGCGCTTCTAATGGCACGGTGGTATGTAGGAAGGATCTGAGGATGTTTGAAGAAGCATTGGTTGCTAGGACTACTAGGATTACTTCGGATGGTTATGCGTCCGATTCTAGTGAGGGGTTCATGTAGCAGACACCCTAACAACAAGTGATCCGATTCTCACATCGGTTACCAACCTGATCCGATTCTCATATCGGCAACAAGTGATCTGATTCTCATATCGGTTACCAACCTGATCCGATTCTCATATCGGCAACAAGTGATCCGATTCTCAGATCGGTTACCAACCTGATCCGATTTTCATATCGGCAACAAGTGATCCGATTCTCAGATCGGTTACCAACCTGATCCGATTCATATCGGCAACAAGTGATCCGATTCTCAGATCGGTTACCAACCTGATCCGATTTTCATATCGGCAACAAGTGATCCGATTCTCATCGGTTACCAACCTGATCCGATTTTCATATCGGCAACAAGGGATCCGATTCTCCGATCGGTTACCAACCTGATCAGATTCTCATATCGGCAACCATTTTTTTTTTTTTTTTTCCGATTTTCATATCGGAAACCAGTCTCATCCGATTCTCGCATCCGCAACCAGTCTCATCCGATTCTTGTATCGGCAACCAGTGTTATCCGATTCTCGTATCGGCAACCAGTCTTTTCCGATTCTTATATCGACAACCAGCCTTAGAGGCCTTCCGGAGCCGGCCTTACAGGGGGGGGTACTGTAAGGTTCTGGCACTCTCAGTGCCTCCTATCACATTATTTCCGGGTGATTTCCATCTACCTAGATAGAAGAAACACATATAGGTGTGTTTCCCTTTAAGACTGATGCTGTCATCACTCAGTGCCGGACTGGATGGCTATTTAGATCACTGGCTCTCACTCACATGTGTTCGTTCAAACACCCTTACCTGGATGCTAACTTGGCTTGAAGCTTTCGTGCTTGCAAGCATACCTCGCTGACGGAACCTCGCTGCGCTGATCCCTGCATCCCGCTTCCGGATCATCCGCTCCTCCTGAACCAACCTTCGGCTGTATTGCTATTAGTGCTAAGTACCCCGCAGGGGAACCCTCTATAAACTTATACTAAGCTTACACTATCTAGCTCTGCATAGTAAAGACTTTATCACATCTGCATATCTAGATTGCTAGCTCTTAAGACTACTGCTACTTATACCTGCACTGGGTTGATCTCTCTTGTATGTCCACCTGCTACTCTGTCATCTGCTACCATACATGATTGCTAAACCTACCTGCATCCATCTGCTACTGTCTTACCTTCAAGTGTCTGTCACCTACCACCTCCACTCAACCTGTCTCTTAAATCTTCATCACTGTGTTACTACATACATAAAGTCACTCTAGGAACCAGCTTGTTGAGTGTGTGTATTTACTAGCTGAATTAAGACCTTCCACACATGATGAGTCATTGAGGTTGGGAATGGTATCTCAGCATCTCTCTTACATGACTACTGAAGTGGAATATTTCTGCAGCTGAAAATCCACACCATACATGAAACGCAGGAGCGTTACACTGCCGCAGTACATCTGCGGCGGGCGGTCGTAAAGTGGTTAATAGCTGGCTGAAGCTCCTTTAGCATCAATGACTTCAAGCAAACGCTTTTGGTAGCTCTGGATCAGACCTGAACAACGTACAGGAGGAATTTTTGACTATTTCTCTTTACAACACTGGCTGAATGTTGGCTGGTTTCTGTTGAATCAGACAGCAGCCAGTGTGTACTAGCCCTAAGATGAGGATCATATCAATGGCAATTTACTGCAGAAAACCAGTTAACTCCAAGGGTCCCACATACTTTTTTATGCCACTATTAATACACCGATATACAGTCAGGTCCATAAATATTGGGACATTGACACAATTCTAATCTTTTTGGATCTATACACCACCGCAATGGATTTGAAATGAAACAAGCACTATGTGCTTTAACTGCAGACTTTCAGCTTTAGTTTGAGGGTATTTACATCCAAATCAGGTGAACAGTGTAGGAATTACAACAGTTTGTATATGTGCCTCCCACTTTTTAAGGGACCAAAAGTAATGGGACAGATTAACAATCATAAATAAAACTTTCATTTTTTAATACTTGGTTGCAAATCCTTTGCAGTCAATTACAGCCTGAAGTCTGGAATGCATAGACCTCACCAGACGCTGGGTTTCATCCCTGGTGATGCTCTGCCAGGCCTCTACTGCAACTGTCTTCAGTTACTGCTTGTTCTTGGGGCATTTTCCCTTCAGTTTTGTCTTCAGCAAGTGAAATACATGATCAATCGGATTCAGGTCAGGTGATTGACTTGGCCATTACATAACATTCCACTTCTTTCCCTTAAAAAACTTTTCAGTTGCTTTTGCAGTATGCTTCGGTCATTGTTCATCTGCACTGTGAAGCGCTGTCCAATGAGTTCTGAAGCATTTGGCTGAATATGAGCTGATAATATTGCCCGAAACACTTCAGAATTCATCCTGCTGCTTTTGTCAGCAGTCACATCATCAATAAATACAAGAGAACTAGTTTCATTGGCAGCCATACATGCCCACGCCATGACACTACCACCACCATGCTTCACTGATGAGGTGGTATGCTTTGGATCATGAGCAGTTCCTTTCCTTCTCCATACTCTTCTCTTCCTATCACTCTGGTACAAGTTGATCTTGGTCTAATCTGTCCATAGGATGTTGTTCCCGAACTGTGAAGGCTTTTTTAGATGTTGTTTGGCAAACTCTAATCTGGCCTTCCTGTTTTTGAGGCTCACCAATGGTTTACATCTTGTGGTGAACCCTCTGTATCCACTCTGGTGAAGTCTTCTCTTGATTGTTGACTTTGACACACATACACCTACCTCCTGGAGAGTGTTTTTGATCTGGCAAACTGTTGTGAAGGGTGTTTTCTTCACCAGGGAAAGAATTCTTCGTTCATCCACCACAGTCGTTTTCCATGGTCTTCCGGGTCTTTTGGTGTTGCTGAGCTCACCGGTGCGTTCTTTCTTTTTAAGGATGTTCCAAACAGTTGATTTGGCCTTACCTAATGTTTTTGGTATCTCTCTGATGGGTTTGTTTTGTTTTTTCAGCCTAATGATGGCCTGCTTCGCTGATAGTTACAGCTCTTTGGATCTCATATTGAGAGTTGACAGCAACAGATTCCAAATGCAAATAGCACACTTGAAATGAACTCTGGACCTTTTATCTGCTCCTTGTAAATGGGATAATGAGGGAATAACACACACCTGGCCATGGGACAGCTGAGCAGCCAATTGTCCCGTTACTTTTGGTCCCTTAAAAAGTGGTAGGCACATATACAAACTGTTGTAATTCCTACACCTTTCACCTGATTTGGATGTAAATACCCTCACATTAAAACTGAAAGTCTGCAGTTAAAGTACATCTTGTTTGTTTCATTTCAAATCCATTGTGGTGGTGTATAGAGCCAAAAAGATTAGAATTGTGTCAATGTCCCAATATTTATGGACCTGACTGTAATTCTTGCTGCTCTAGTGACTAGAATAAATCACTAGTCTAGCCAATAGAATGAGTTTGCGTACATACGTTTCTAAATTCCATACACCTGTAAACTTTCATAAATGCATAAAAATAAGCGCCAAGACAAGCATTATTTATGCAGTATTTTTCTGCCAGCTTCTAAAAAATATTTTAGAAGGCCCCTGTGCATGCAGACTAACCAGAGGCAATTTTTACCTCATATGGAGATACATTCTTACAATGTTTCTGCATAGAGAGGAGACTGAAAAAAATAAAGTTTGCGTTAAAACAAAAAACTGATATCTGTAAATATTATTCCATTTAAACTTTATATGAGTATATACCAGAGTGGTGAGGGAAAATTACTGGTCCACAGTATGTTCTTTATTCTATTTGTTTGGCTTACTGTGGACTTTTTTTTTCTTACAGGCTGAGCTAGCTAAGAAAGATCACTACTTCATTCCTCTATCTTTAGATTTGGACATCTTGCAAGACTTTCAACACAAAAAGATCTGGACCAATCAACACTGTGGAAAGAAGACGACTGCTGACATCACAAAATCAGCATGAAAGACTGTGGAATTATTTTATCCACAATGCAGAGAAAGAGAGTTGTGAAAAAGGAGGGATGTGATGCCTGAATAAGAACACTGGTAATATTTAACACAGGCATGTCCAACCTGCGGCCCGGAAACTCAGGCAATGCGGCCCACTACCCCCTGACAATTTTTTTTTTGCTGGGGAGGAAGGAAGTCAGGTCGGGGGCATGGCCACAGCAGCTTCCAACTAACGGTAGGCAGAGGCTGCCTCAGAGGGGAGAGGAGCATGTGCAGTGTTTCTGATTCCTACCACCATGACCACTTCAAATCACTGAAGTGGTCAGTTGTCATGGTGGTTAGAGTGTTCCATTATTATCGCTCAGAAGAAGTAAACCTCTGTATACTGATTCCTTTTCATTTGATCATCCTCTAGTTGTGTTAGTGCGGGGGGCGCAGCGCGGGAAGGGCGCGGTGGCATTTTATTACTTATATACCTCAACTATAGTATATATTTTATATGCGGCCTGAGAAAATGTCTCTACACTCGATGTGGCTCAGAGAAGCCAAAAGGTTGGACACCCATGATTTAACACCTTTCACTTACTTTACATGTATGTATTACATGCTGAGTATGTACAGCAGAATATACTGTTAGATTTACTTTATGTATGGACCCTTTAAATTACTAACTTTTACCAGAAGGCTCAACGTCTCCCAAATTTAATATGCTCATTATACCACAGACACATATTCCTTATGATATGAAGAGGACTGTGACTCATGCCCTTTAAATCTTTGCAGTAGCAGACGGGCTAATTTGTAAACTACTAAAGTAACTCAAACTGAGACAACTCCTACCTCCTACAGCTTCTTTACAGAGAAAAATGTCCTTGTGAAAGCAAGCAAAATTACACCAAATAAATGACAAGCGTAATTATAATTTAGTAGATTTCCAAAGCATGCACAAATCAATGTCTTTTAAAGAGTTCAGTTGCAAAATGCAATAGTATGCCTTAAAGGTGCACTCTGAAACATGAACTTTACTATATATAAATCAGACTTAAGACAGCCAACCAGTAGAATCATTGTGAATGTCCTATTGGAATTCATATTCTGAACCTGGCAGCCAACTAGCTAAATTCCTGTTGTTGATGGTATTCTCATTTTCTGAATAGCTCCTGCATAAATTCAAGCCAAGTGTTCCCTGGTTCCAATATCAACTGCTCTCTAAAACCTATTGCTTGTTCGTACATGTAAAGTTTAACAGGAGGAAGCAGTGATGCTATGACATTTTGGGGTCAATTCACTAAAGATTACCGCATGCAATAACATGGTCACATGACTCATTTGTATAACTTATTGCATGCGGTAAAGCTTTAAAGTCCAATTCACAAACAGAACGGGAAGAAAAAAAAAAGGGGCCATATTAAAAAAGAGGCCATACTTATCACTAGGATTTTGCTGGCAGTATCACATGAGGTATTTTTCAGATGCAGCATCCCCCCCACCCTCCAATAGCTGGCTGTTGAGTGAGTGGGCCGGGAAGCTGGCCACTGCACCCGTAGCAACGGATGATTCATCAGCTGACAGTCGAATGTAAAAAAAACAAAAAAAAACAAAAAAATCTAAAAAGGATCTATTGCTTTAATAAAGGAATTGTCAAAAACTTGTTTTTATTTACTTTTTAGACTTTTTTGGTGAATGAGTAGGGGTACTATTTTTCCCATACTCATACACATAGGGGGTGGGGGACGGCCAGCAGACCCCCACAACCACCGGCCAGGGTTGTGGAAAAGAGGACCTTGTTCCCTTTAACAATGCATCTCCCCATGTTGAGGGAATGTGGCCTGGTATGGTTCAGCTCCCCCCCTCCTTCGCTGGCCTGCCAGGCTGCATACTCAGATAAGGGTCCGGTATGGATTTTGGCGGGGAACCAACACAGTTTTTCTTTAAAATTTTGGTTTCACGTGTTTTTGCCCGTTTTTTTTTTCAAAGAATTTTCAATTGCATTCAGCTGTCAGCGGGAATCATCTGTTGTCAATGACGCGGCGGCCAGCCCACATTAATAAATGTCCTTCCCTCAAGAACCATCAGCCAACACTTTGCGTAGCCAATGGCTCTAAATTTCAGCTCTTGGCTCCAAGTTTGTGTCCCCACTGACAATGGGCTTTTACACAGTAATTATGCAGGCTGGAGGCTTTTTGACAAAACATTCAAGTGTAGTTCAAACTTTTGTAGTCAAATTTAGAAAACCCTCACTAGAATTTATTATGTACATGCTATGTGAATAGAACAACAAATATAAAAGTAGATGTCATCCCAGTTTACCTACAAACCTGAAAAAATACTTTCAGCTTGAATATAAATACTTCAACCTTCAGTGCCAGTTCACACTAACGCGGCACGACTTCGGGGGCGACCTGTGAAGTCGCGTGCACCGCGACTTCGGTGCTACTTGCTCGTACTTAATATAATGAATATCTATGCAAGTCGCTCCAGGTCGCCCGACGTAGAACAGGAAACTTTTTCTAAGTCGGAGCGACTTGTGTCGCTCCTATTAGAACGGTTCCTGTAGCACACAATGGACCGCGACTTGTCAGGCTGACAAGTCGCCTGACAAGTCGCGGTAGTGTGAACGGACACTTAGGCTGTGGTATTATCTGTAGCCCCATATATTTAACAATGAAACCGTTACATGCAACCACAGCTTTAAAAAGAACAGAATAAAATATATATATATATATATATATATATATATATATATATATATATATATATATATATATATATATATATAAAAAAAACAAGAAGCCTAGAATATAAAGAAAGATTTGTATTAACACCGTGTACCAAATAGAATGCCTATATATCCTCGAAAATATATACAATATAATAACCACACACAATAGTATAAGGCCACACAAACTAGATGGATTAAGAAAAAAAAAAAGCGAAATGTAGATGTTAACTAATAATGAATCAAATAAAGAGTATTTGGGACAGCATCTGCCCTAGGGATTCTATAGAAAGCCAAACCCTTAAAAGGTTGTGGCGTAAAAAAAAAAAATTGAAAATATCTGCATTGCTCTGTAAATGTGATGCACCAGATTGCAGATGGTTCCTTCTTTGGTGGTCATGTAATGTATGCTTTTCTCTTCCTCGGTCATCTTTGTGTCTGGAGGTTCATAAGCTCATCTTCAACAGATTGCACGCACCCCTGTCAGTGGTAAATGGTTTGTCTCAACACTCTGACACAATTTGTAGGAATGCTTGTTCTGTTGGAAAAACAGACTTTCTGGCTGGATCATAAGGTGAAAATAAAAGAAAGCTTAAAAAAGAAAACTATTGCAGCCATCACTTCTAAGAATTTGTAAGCTGCAATATAATAAATGTTTTCTTTTGTGTTTAAGCCCCTGTTCACATGCAAGCGACGCTACTTCGCACCGCGACCTCCGAGGTCGCGGTGCGAGCAGCGCGCCGCGACCTCGGAGCGGCCGCCATGGACTTCATAACATTGAAGTCTATGGCGGTCGCCTCCTGGTCGCCCCAAAGAAGCTCCGGACCAGGTCGCCTCACAGGTCGCCTTAGTGTGAACGGGGGCTAATACTGCTTTAAAATATCATTTTTTTGTTTGTCTAATCTCTCTAAGGCCTCATGTACACAATGTGAGTTTAGGAGCTTTTGGTGTTTTTGCCAAAGCCCCTGAACTCAACTCAATAAAAGTTGTCCATGTCCACAAAGGCTTTTATCAGAGTTTAGGAGCAGAAGTTTAGGGGCAGTTAAACGTCCCTCTTCTGAGCACAGAAGAATCGCATTCAGGAGAGGAACGTTTTGGTAAAAAACGCAAACGTGGCAAAATCGCAAAAAAAACACGGCCCCACTTTTTATGCCACATTTAGTGTTTTTCTGCTGCCAGTAGTGTTGCATTTAGGGGTGGCCAGTGTACATGTAGCCTAATTTTTCTTTTATGCGTGTGACCTATCCTTGTCCCAGTGCATTTAAAAAGAGAATGTGTTTAGATAAATTAAAACCAAAATATATCCCTGTGCTGCTCCTATATCAAAAACTATTTATGTTAATGCCATATAGCTTCTAACACCAATATGCAATCACCAAACACATGAATTCAGAAACATTAAATAGTGCAATGTTCCTCTCAACAAACCAGTGCAAAAAAAAAACAAAAAAACAGGACCATTACCTCTTGTATGTCAAAACACTGAAACACTGTACTCCTATATATTCCTGACAGGCAATGAAATACAAAAAAAGCTCCCATCTTCCAAATGTAAAAATCGCTTGTATCCAAAATATACATATATAGTGCTCATATAATACTTTCAAAAACATTATAGTGCTCTAGATGCAAAAGTGCAGATCAAAAGTCCCATTTTGTTTATTATTAGTCACCAAAATCAGTGCCAATTATAGGGATAATCTTCCAGTATTTAACACTTTCCCATTCCTGCCAATCCCTTCCACCTTCATACCCTCATCTGCTGCACTTCACCTTCGTTTTAGTAAGAGGTCATAGTTCGCATCATATCATATTGTCCATGCGTTTCCATTTCTCAGGCAAGCAACTTCCCAACCAGATGCCACTTCATAGATCACTCAGGTTTTATTATGCTAAAAAAAACATATAAAGAAACCTCACAGTGCTTTACAGTTGGTTTATTAAAAACTGCCAGAATTGCACTCACATTAATACAAAAAACACTTGCCCATCATAATATAGAACTCCAGGCCGCAATCAGTATTAAAGCACTATCGCTTACAGTCACCAGTGGGTCTCTCTGGCGTGATGACGTCACTAACTTTGCACATCAGGAGGGAATAGTTACTGATTTTACCATGCCAGAGAGACCTGTTGGGGGACTGCAAGAGATAGTGCTTTAATACTCATTGTGGACTGGAGTTCTATATTCTAATGTGCAAGTGTTTTTGTATTAATGCGAGTGTAAGTCTAACAACTTTTTTTAAATAAACCAATGGTAAAAGCATTGAGGTTTCTGTTATAAGCATTTTAAAAACTGAGCGATCTATGAATGGACATCGGGTTGGGAGGGGGCTTGCCTGAGAAAAGGAAATCCATTAGGGCTATGATATGTAGCTATACAGCTATGATATGGTTACATTGTTGGTAGGGTTAAAAAAAAAAACACCAGTCCATCCAGTTCAACCTGGACATCCTACGAACACGGCAGATTTGGGCACACCTGGTGGAGCACAAAGGTGGAAGGGATTAGCAGGAGTGTTGGACCCAATATTAGAAAATTGTCACAATATTTGGCACTGATTTTGGTGGTTAATAATCAACACAATGGGACTTTTTATTTGAACTTCTGCATCTAGGACACCATAATATATATGGAAGTACTAAATTAGAATTATGGGGTTGATTTACTAAAAAGACAAACAGGCTGCAGTTGAACTCTGCAAGCGCAGTTGCTCCAGAGCTTAGTAAATGAGGTAAAGCTTCACTTTGCAAAAAGTACCCAATCAGGTACACCGAAAAAAAAAAAAAACCTGCATTTTTGCTTGCACATGATTGGATGATAGAAGTCAGCAGAGCTTCTGCTCTTTTGCTAAGCTCTGGAGAAACTGTTCTTGCAGAGTGCAACTGCACTTTGCAGTCTATTTGCCTTTAGCAAATCAACCCCTATGTGTGTACATTTTGAATGCAATTGATTTAACATTTGAAAGATTGTGAAGTTTTTGTTTTTTTTTAAATGTTATTGCCTGCCATAAATAAATAGAAGTGCAGTGTTTTTACATATAAGAGGTAATAATCCTAATAAATGTGTGTGTGTGTGTATATATATATATATATATATATATATATATATATATATATATATATATATATATATATATATATATATATACACATACACACACACACATACATACAGTCAGGTCCATAAATATTGGGACAACAAAACAATTCTAATCTTTTTGGCTCTATACACCACCACAATGGATTTGAAATGAAACAAAGAAGCTGTGCTTTAACTGCAGACTTTCAGCATTAATTTTAGGGTATTTGTATATGTGCCTCCCACTTTTTAAGGGACCAAAAGTAATGGGACAATTGGCTGCTCAGCTGTTCCATGGCCAGGTGTTTGTTATTCCCTCATTATCCCATTTACAAGTAGCAGATAAAAGGTCCAGAGTTCATTTCAAGTGTGCTATTTGCATTTGGAATCTGTTGCTGTCAACTCTCAATGTGAGATCCAAAAAGCTGTCACTATCAGTGAAGCAAGCCATCATTAGGCTGAAAAAACAAAACAAACCCATCAGAGAGATAGCAAAAACTTTTGGTGTGGACAAATCAACTATTTGGAACATCCTTAAAAAGAAAGAACGCACCGGTGAGCTCAGAAACACAAAAAGACCCAGAAGGCCATGGAAAACAACTGTGGTGGATGACCGACTAATTATTTCCCTGGTAAAGAAAACACCCTTCACAACAGTTGGCCAGATCAAGAACACTCTCCAGGAGGTAGGTGTATGTGTGTCAAAGTCAACAATCAAGAGAAGATTTCACCAGAGTGAATACAGAGGGGGTTCACCACAAGATGTAAACCATTGGTGAGCCTCAAAAACAGGAAGGCCAGATTAGAGTTTGCCAAACAACATCTTCACAGTTCTGGAACAATATCCTATGGACAGATGAAACCAAGATCAACTTGTACCAGAGTGATGGGAAGAGAAGAGTATGGCGAAGGAAAGGAACTGCTCATGATCCAAAGCATACCACCTCATCAGTGAAGCATGGTGGTGGTAGTGTCATGGCGTGGGCATGTATGGTTGCCAATGGAACTGGTTCTCTTGTATTTATTAATGATGTGACTGCTGACAAAAGCAGCAGGATGAATTCTGAAGTGTTTCGGGCAATATTATCAGCTCATATTCAGCCAAATGCTTCAGAACTCATTGGACGGCGCTTCACACTGCAGATGGATAATGGCCCAAATCATACTGCGAAAGCAACCAAAGAGGTTTTTAAGGGAAAGAAGTGGAATGTTATGCAATGGCCAAGTCAATCACCTGACCTGAATCTGATTGAGCATGCATTTCACTTGCTGAAGACAAAACTGAAGGGAAAATGCCCCAAGAACAAGCAAGAACTGAAGACAGTTGCAATAGAGGCCTGGCAGAGCATCACCAGGGATGAAACCCAGCGTCTGGTGATGTCTATGCGTTCCAGACTTCAGGCTGTAATTGACTGCAAAGGATTTGCAACCAAGTATTAAAAAGTGAAAGTTTGATTTATGATTGTTAATCTGTCCCATTACTTTTGGTCCCTTAAAAAGTGGGAGGCACATATACAAACTGTTGTAATTCCTACGCCTTTCACCTGATTTGGATGTAAATACCCTCAAAATAAAGCTGAAAGTCTGCAGTTAAAGCACATCTTGTTTGTTTCATTTCCGCTCCATTGTGGTTGTGTATAGAGCCAAAAAGATTAGAATTGTGTCGATGTCCCAATATTTATGGACCGGACTATATATATATATATATATATATATAAAAAAATCTATATATAAAATGGGATTATTGACTTACAGTAAAAACCATTTCACTGATGTTCATTGACGGACACAGCTCCTGATCTTCTTAACCATTGGGTTAGACTGCCCCCTACAGGAGTAGGACACTGGGCAGAAAAAAAGTCTGGCTACACCTATGGGCAGTCCCAGGGAGTATACTCCCTCTCTCTGCTATAGGTACTCAGTTTTGTTAAAGGTAAAAAGGAGCTCAACCCAAACAACTGGAGCTCACCTGAAAAAAACAACAATACACTCTCAAAGAGGACCAGGTCCTCTAAAACAGCAGCCTGCAAAAACCTTGCAGCCAAAGGAGGCATCCACAGATGCCAACACATCCACTTTAATTAACTTTATGAATGTGTGCACTGACGACCAGGTAGCCGCCTTGCAAACCTGCGTCACTGACGCCTGATGACGGAAGGCCTAGGAGGCACTGAGCGCCCGAGTAGAATGTGCCTTGACAGGGAAAGGAGGAATCTGACCTTTGATGGAAAAGACCTGAATCACCGCCTGTCTGAACCATCTGGAAATGTTCGCAGAGGAAGCAGACAACCCTTTCGGAGGCCCATCCGTGAGTAAAAATGGTGAGTCTGACTTCCTAAAAGACTCCGTAGTTGCCAGATACACCCTAATTGCCCAGACCACATCCAAGGCATGCAAAGCAATTTCCTTTGGAAGGAACAAGAGACAGAGGCAAAGAACCACTTTATCTCTGTGAACCACCAAGTAAGGTGAACGACAGGATAAGGCCAATTCCGACAACCAGCGTGCAGAGGTTAAAGCCACCAAAAAGGCCACCTTTTGGGACAGTGTAAGAAGGGGAATCACCAAAGAGTCTCAAAAGGAGGCTTCTTGAAGACTGAGAGCACCAAATTGAGGTCCCAAGGCGGCAACAGAGACCGCTCTGGAGGGGTCAAGTGCCTAACTCCCTTAAGAAAAGTACGTACTAGGGAGTATGTGGCCAACGGCCGTTGAAAGAAGACTGCCAAGACCAACACCTGGCCCTTGATAGTACTCAAGGCCAGTTTCTGCTCAACCCCCATTGAAGGATGGTCAAGACCTGTGCCATCGAAAAAGAGCGAGGATAAACCCCAAGAGACTCACACCACGCAATGTATGTCTTCCGCGTGCAATGGTAGAACTTCCTTGAAGTAGATTTCCTAGCTTTTAACAGCGTTGGAATCACTGACTCAGACAAAACCTCTATCTAACAGCACCTGCCATTCAACAGCCAAGCCGTCAAATCCAGCGACTGTAAAGGAGATGGAAGATTGGTTCTTGGGACAGCAGATCCTCCCTGAGAGGAAGCTTCCAAGGAACGTCAGCAAACAGCCGCAATAGATCAGTGTACCAAGCCTGGCGAGGCCAGTCCGGGGCCACTAAGATGACCGGAATCCCTTCTGCCTCGATCCTGTGTAGCAGTCTTAGCAGAAGCCAGTTTTTTTTTACTCCAGGAATGTGTAGGGCAGAGAGGGCTGGAACAAACCGTTCTGCCCACCTTAGAATTTCAGCTACCTCCAAAGCCTCCAGGACACTTCTTATGCCCTTAGGACACTTCTTATGCCCCCCTGGTGATTGACATAAGCCACAACCGTGGCATTCATCACCAAGTGACTAGTCAGAGGGAGAGAGAGCGCCAACAGCCTGCAGCACGCCGATCCAAAGGAGAGGAAATGGCTGAGCTGTCACTAGAGACCCCCCGCCAAGCACCGCTCCGTTCAGGCTACAAGAAATTTTTTCAAGGAGGGGGTGGACACTACTCAGTACACCTTTGGAACCGGGCGGGCACCACTCTGAACAGATCACCTCAACATCTTGGAATGGGGGTGCTGCGGGCCAGAGGTACGTTGCAACTCAGGCCGCCACCAGCTCACGTGCGTCCTCGCGAGTTATCTCACTCGCAGGCTAGCCCCTGTCCTGTGGGGCTATGCCGCTCCGACATATCGCATAACAGCGGTCTGCATGTGCTCACTGGCCAGAATGGGGAGACTGTAAGGATCTAGGATATCCAGTGCGTAACCAAGTCCGGCAGTTGATTGTAGTTGTCACTGGAACAGAGTTGATTGTAGAAGAAAAACAACAAAAGGAAAAAAGTTCAGTTTAAAAAATGGAAAAAATGCCAGGACCATAGATCCAGCAAGGAGCTAGGTCCTTGCTCCTGACTAGGCAGAAAAAAACTGAGACCCTAGAGCAGGAAGTGGGCGTATACCCCCTGGGACTGCCCTATAGGCGTAGTCAAGCTTTGTTAACCCTTTTCCCCCTACTGTCCTACTCCTAAGGAGAGCAGCATAACCCATCGGTCAAAGAAGATATGAAGCTGTGTCCGTCAATGAACGAGAGGGAAATTACATTTATTTGGCAAGTAAAAAAGGTCTGTACTTCATCTGTGTATTCAGCTGTTTGCCTGGAGTTCAGCTTCAAGTAGAATTGCATAACATCTATCCACAAACCTGGTAGTCTTACCACACTAGCATATAAGAAACGTTCTAATCTTGAGGGGGGGGTTTATGTCAACAGGTTTTTATTTTTGCAACACTGATTACAAGATATTGCCCTCATGACAGCCCTCCTTTAAAAGGATTAGTCATAATGTAAAGACAACCTGCAACCTACAGCACTCCAATCTCTCTTCAAATCTGCAAATAATCTGCTCTTCACACACAGTTGCATTTTGCGCCTCAAGCAGCTGCCTTCTTCTATTTGTGGATAAAAGAACAGTTTTGATGCAGGACAGACTCCGATTACATTCCTATAAAGTGAGCTGTAGACACCTCCAGTCTCAACCTCAACACTGTTAAATTCCTACATCTGCAAATCCATCTAACAACTAAATTGCTGAAAAACTCGGCTGCATCATGGGCTTCACTCTGTACTTAACCAGACACTGTAAAATTAAATTACACAACACACTAGCAAATAAAACCTAAGAAATGGAAATTAAATGTGGCAGTAAAAAAACATGGCTCCTGGATCAATTTACCAAGTATGCCTAAAAGGGACAGGACTTGCAATATCTTTCTGAAATACTCAGAGCCACATCAAGAGTGCTCCTTGGCTGAAAGTGTGCCAGTTACCCATGATAGGGGATGTCCAAAAAAGTTTTAAAAGCAACGAGATGTACAGACTGACGTAACCAGCTACCGTTTCTATAGACCTATAAGAAGAGCAGTGCAGCCTGGGGAAGTTAATTTTATTTAAAAATGTAATTTACAACATCCTTATCCCAGTTGTTCCCATTTAACCTCAACACAGTCCCTAAAGATAAAAAAAAAAACTAGTACTAATCATCAGCATAAATGTATGCTACCCAGAAGCTTAACACTCTTATCAAGGCAATATATACTAGTAGCAAAGGGGAAGTTGTGTCCCCAAACCATTTTTAAAGATGTACCAAAATAAAACTGTTTTAAAGCACATGATTTTTTATTATACATTTTTACAGTTTTTCTGCCGGGGGGGGGGGGGGGGGGGGTTAAAAATCCTATATTCCCATGTATCCTTTTTTTGCTTCTATTTCTTCGGGATGAGGCGCTGATACATTAATTTGGACCAAAACTTATTGATATACTAGTAGCAAAAGTCCGTCTGTTTTTTGAACAGGGAGGCATTTAGAGGTTCAAGTGGTACAAATACCTTCTGTCTATTAGTGACAATACTGTGATGATTAGCAGTATGATGTATATAACACATAGTGCATTGTGCATCGTTCAGAGTTGTGCAGTGTGTAAGATATAACTGCACAGTATACAGAATGGGGCAGTGTGGGGTATGGTTTTTACAGCACAATGTACAGAAAGGATACCCCTAAATACATTGAACACATAAACCTCTTACATTTCATACCCACCACAAAGTTTCCATCAGTGAATCAGCAGGATGTCTCCTATTGAATTTGGTCTTTAAAGTGGTTCTTTAAAGTTTTTGTTACCTTAATGCATTAGGGTAAAAAAAATTCTCTGTGCAGCCCCTTTTCCCCAAGCTCACCCTTATACTTACAGTGCATCCGGAAAGTATTCACAGTGCTTCACTTTTTCCTCATTTTGTCATGTTACAGCCTTACTCCAAAAAATGGATTAAATTAATTATTTTCCTCGAAGTTCTACAAATAATACCCCATAATGACAACGTGAAAGAAGTTTGTTTAAAATCTTTGCAAATTTATTAAAAATAAAAAAAAAAATAAAAAAAAAAACACATGTACATAAGTATTCACAGCCTTTGCCATGATACTCAAAATTCAGCTCAGGTGCATCCTGTTTCCACTGATCATCCTTGAGATGTTTCTACAAATTGGACTGTGGTAAATTCAGTTGATTGGACATGATTTGGAAAGGCACACACCTGTCTATTTAAGGTCCCACAGTTAACAGTGCATGTCAGAGCACAAGCCAAGGCATGAAGTCCAAGGAATTGTCTGTAGACCTCCGAGACAGGATTGTATCGAGAAACAGATCTGAGGAAGGATACAGAAAAATGGCTGAAGCATTAAATGAGCACAGTGGCCTCCATCTTCCATAAATGGAAGAAGTTTGGAACCACCAGGACTCTTCCTAGAGTGGGCCACCCGGCCAAATTGAGCGATTAGGGGAGAAGGGCCTTAGTCAGGGAAGTGACCAAGAACCTGATTATCACTAACAGAACTACAGCATTTTCTGTGGCGAGAGAAGGACCTTCCAGAAGAGCAATCTTTTCTGCAGCACTCCACCAATCAGGTCTTCATAGACGGAAGCCACTCCTCAGTAAAAGGCACATGACAGCCTGCCTGGAGTTTGCCAAAAGGCACCTGAAGGACTCTCAGACCATGATAAACAAAATTCTCTGGTCGGATGAAACAAAGATTTAACTCTTTGGCCTGAATGGCAAGTGTCATGTCTGGAGGAAACCAGGCACCACTCATCCCCTGGCCAATACCCTCCCTACAGTGAAGTATGGTGGTGGCAGCATTATGCTGTGGAGATGTTTTTCAGCGGCAGGAACTGGCAGACTAGTCAGGATCGAGGGAAAGATGTACAGAGACCACCTAA
This sequence comes from Pelophylax lessonae, assembly GCF_965119305.1. Classification (NCBI taxonomy): domain Eukaryota; kingdom Metazoa; phylum Chordata; class Amphibia; order Anura; family Ranidae; genus Pelophylax; species Pelophylax lessonae. Next base: position 594,643,777 of record NC_138770.1, on the reverse strand, counting down.
TCCAGAGCGCTCTGGACCTCAGACTGGGGCGAAAAAGACTTGAGGCTGTAATTGGTGCCAAAGGTGCTTCAACAGAGTATTAGGCAAAGGCTGTGAATACTTATGTACATGTGATTTTTTTTATTTTTTTTTTATTTTTAATAAATGTGCAAAGATTGCAAATAAACTTTTTTCACATTGTCATTATGGGGTATTGCTTGTAGAATGTTGAGGAATATAATGAATTTAATCAATTTTGGAATAGGGCTGTAACATAACAAAATGTGTAAAAAGTGAAGTGCTGTGAATAATTTCCGGATGCACTGTACATGAGCCCGATCTCAATTTAGCCCTGTGCACAAGAGCAGCATCTCACTCTCTCTTCCCTGGACAGAGAAACAGCAACAGGAGTCAATCACAGCCAGTAAGCAGAGAGATGGAGGCCAGGCCAAGCCAGACTAAAGAGATCGAGCCTGCACAAGTGCCCCCCATAGCAAGAGGCTTGCTATGGGGGCACTCGGCAGGAAGGAGGAGCGGAGAGCAACGGAGGACCTCAGAAAAGGAGGATAGCGACTGCTCTGTGCAAAACCAGTGCACAGAGCAGGTAAGTAGAACAAGTTTTTTTTTTTATTTTAATTTACCCTTTACAATCACTTTAATATAGCCATTTAATTATGGCCATACTAACAGGAATGACACCATAAATGTCATGTAATTAAAACTTTGTCACATTGCACAAAATCTTTGAAAACCCTGCACTAACATCAAATGATCTTACGCCTCTTGTTTGCCCATTCCTCTAATATAACAAAGACCTTCCATAAGTGGCAAAGCGAGATCACTGCCCTGACCGAGGAGGATTGGGAGAACTGTTTGTCCTCCTATGTCACAACTATTATTTCAGGTAGGGATGGCTTTATACAGCTAAAATTCTTACCTAGGGCTTGCTATAGCTCGCAGAGGTTGGCGGCTATCTACCCTATCTATCTTCTGTGTTGGTGCAGGTGCTGGTTGATCTAAACCAAGTTGTTGACTCAAGCCTCAAGCTGGACCCCAAATACTTATTGCTGAATATTTGTGATGATCCCGCTATGGGTCGGTATACTAAATTGTTCATCTCCTATACCACTTCTTATGCAGGCAGAAAAAGAATACTTAAAAAATGGAAGGCTACAGCACAGCATGGGCCACTCTCAACTCTGTTTTGCCAATGTATAAACTCACATACACCAACAGAAACTGTCCCAAAAAGTTTGACAAAATCTGGTCTAAATGGCTTGTTTTGCACCAATTTGATAGGTTTTTCATGATTTACCTGTCGAAGCTCCTACTTATAACCGCGCATATGGTGCTTTATTTGTCAAACCTATGCATATTGTCTTTTATATACTGAATGTTTCTATATACCGCTTATATGTTTTGTTTGCTCAATAAATATTTTATTTGTAAAAAAATAAATGATCTGCACAAAAAACATGGCACTAATCAAAGTACTTACGAATTAAACAGATGTACTGTAATGTTTATGTATTCTTCCTGAGGTCTCGCATGTTTTCATGAAAATGTCCGGTAACATCAATAAATTTTTAAAGCCCATCTCTAGACATTATTAAACCCTCCTTCTATACTTTCACTCTTCAGCATTACATACTTACCCAAGTATGCCTTCATTTGACCCTTCACAGCATGTCTTCCATGAGTGGCAACCTGTGGTTTAACGCTGACTTCATTACATTTTCACAATTTTCAGGAACTGAGAGATCATCGCTGTTTAACAGCCAATGGACTGAAAATAGGAAAATCCATAGGACTCTCCTTTTATGCAGCAAAAAAGATAGAAGACACAGGTATAATGTAACTATAGATTTAAGTAAATGGGGCTTTTAAACTCAGCAATTAGAGTGGGGACAGCTGGTTGGAATTCAGCCTAAAGTCTATGCTGAAATCTCACCTCTCCATTATGGTACCAAGACCCCAAATATGCATTTCCCAATTTCCCATTGGAACACCACAGGAAGCATAACATATCTGGTAATTGGTAAAGGAGGGCTTGGGGGGGGGGGGGGGGCGAGAGACAGGGGAACTGTCCTTTTTAGCTAAATGCTAACCAGGGACATAACCTGCAAAGGTTTTTTGTGTTTCCGTATGTTTACAGGACATTCCTCACATAAAAAACACTTAAAGTGGATCGTCACTGCATCTACGCACCACTAACAAAATGATAGTTTTTGTAAGAACTTATCGTAAGAACTTATCTTTTCTCTGAGTCCTCTGACAGTTACAGCCCGTTTAAATGTTCGTTCACCATTGGTTAATGGCGCCCTCTGCAGGAGCAGGATAGGCAGTGAAAAAACTTAGCAAAAGCTTTACACTAAGACACACCTCTAGGGGGTAGTCCCTCAGACATTACCCTTAGCCACTTAGTTCTGCTCATCAGTTTCGTAGATAGCAGGACAGGAAGACCATCAACCCCAAAATAGAGGGGCGGGGGCTGCCACTGTCAGAGGACTCAGAGAAAAGAGTTTTACGGTAATTTCTTAGAAAAACTCTATTTTCTCTTACGTCCTCTGACAGTCGCAGCCCGTTCAGTGTTCCTTCACCATTGGGATGTCCCAAAGCAGTGCAGGTGTGGGGGGTGGGAAAGACGCAACTAAAGAAATGGCAAGGTGTCAACAAGGCCAGAAAAAAAGCCGAGCCAAACAGGGCAACAGAAGCTCAACAGGAGCCAACCCAAAACAAAATGCACCCAAGAAGAGACCGAACAACACGTCTCTTCAACAAACCAAACCCCGCGCTCAAAACTTTGCGGCCAAAGGAAGCACCTGAGGATGCCATCATGTCAATCTTGTAGAATTTTGTGAAAGACGACCAGGAATTTTGTGACGACCAGGTTGCAGCTTTCCACACCTGAGCCACAGAAGCCTGATGGCGAAAAGCCCAAGAGGCACTCACGGCTCTAGTAGAGTGTGCCCTCACCGGAAAAGGAGGCACCTGACCCTTTAGTGAATAGGCCTGAACAATAGTCTTTCCGATCCATTTGGAAATGGCTGCAGCGGACGCAGCCGAACCCTTCCGAGGTCCCTCAGGAAGGACAAACGGAATAAGACTTCCAAAAAGACTCTGTGGCCGACGGGTATACCCTGATCGAACGGACCGCATTCAATGAATACAAGGCAAATTCCTTGGAATGCTTGGGCTTCGCGCAAAGCGAAGGAAACACAATATCCTCGTTGAGGTGGAATTCCGACACCACCTTGGGGAGAAAAAAGACTGATTAGATCGCAAGACCACTTTATCCCGATGAACCACCAGATAAGGCAAACGGCAAGACAGAGCCACCAGTTCAGACACTCTGCAAACAGAAGTGATCGCCACCAGAAAGGCGACTTTCTGAGACAACACAGGCAGAGCGATTTCTCTGAGGTGGGGCCGTTGCAAAACGGACAAGACCAAATTCAGGTCCCACGGAGGCAAAGGAGCCCTCCGCAGTGGAGCCAGATGAAGCACCCCTTGAGTAAAGGTGCGAATCAGGGAGTTCGTGGCCAAGGGACGCTGGAAGAAAATAACCAAGGCTGACAACTGACCTTTAATCGTGTCCAGCGCCAAACACTGATACACACCTTGTTGCAGGAAGGCCAAAACCCTCGCCAACAAAAAGTAGCGAGGATGAAACCCTTGCGACTCACACCAGGCAATATACGCCTTCCAGGTACGATGGTAAATCTTCCTGAAGGTAGTCTTCTGAACCTTCAGCACGGTAGGAATGGCAGAATCCGAGAGACCTCTGTCTCTCAACACCTGGCTTTCAACAGCCAGGCCGAGAAAGACAGACTGTAAAGCAGGATGGAAGATCGGCCCTTGAGACAGTAGATCTTCTCTCAGAGGAAGCCGCCAGGGAGGCTCAACGACCATCTGCATGAGGTCCATGAACCAAGACCGACGAGACCAGTCTGGAGCCACCAGAATTACCTGCACCTGTTACGAAGCCAACCTGCGGAGGAACCTGGACAACAGTTGAATGAGTGAATCAGTTTGTAGACTCACCTGTCCTTTATTTGGGACAACCAGGGTTCCCAAAAGCAACGCAGACGTCCCCCCACCCCTGAAAATGGGTGAGGGCGTTCCTTCAGGCGGAGGACGACTGGGCCGCCGCACAGGACTGACGGGCCTTGGGCTTCCTGGACCATGACTTCTTGTGACTGCCGAGGGGCCTTGAAGGATTTACCTTTTTCCTGTGCCCCTGAGGCTTGAAAGGACCCACGATGAGCCTTGAAGGAAGGACCCCGACAACCACGGGGCGATTTTCCCTTAGTGGTTTGGGGCAAAAGGCCGCCGGAGTCCCCCTTTAAATAGATGCAGAAAACAGGAAAAGCACAGTTTTGAGGTAAAATGCCTGAAAAAAACTGAAGAAAACAGCCTCCAGAGTATCAGAGTGTAAAGGCCCGTACACACGTACGGATCGTCATCATACAAACGTCGGCGGACGAAAGATCTGCCGATTGTACGCGTGTTAGTATGGTGCCTCCGACAGCTGTCTGCGCACAATCCGCGGACAAGAGTCTTTCTTGCAAACATGAAAATTTTTGTCTGCGGACACCAGAACGGACGATTGTTCGCCTGTCAGTACAGAAATCAGCCGACAGACCGCAGATTTGCAAGACTGGGCATGCTCAGAAAATAAAAAACACAGGGAAAGTTAACCATTACATGACATCACTTCTGCAGTCAGCTGAAGTCTGCGGACAAAATTCTTGTGCTGTCCTTGTGCTGTCTTTGCACTTTTCAACAGACACCGACATCCCGGGGAGAAAAGACGAACGTTTGTATGACGACGATCCGTACGTGTGTACGGGGCTTAAGTTACCAGACTCCCCTCACGTTCTGCTGCAGGAAAAGGAAGAGGCCAGCAGGAAGTCACCTCATCCACTAGAGGCCGATACAGCGCCCTGAGCCACTGAAAAATGGATGCCATTAAATTCAATAGTTAAAAAAACACCAGCAAAATGGCTGCTGCCCTTACTAGGCGCCTGCCCAAAGAAAATGGTTGCTGCCCTCACAGGGAGTCACCAAAATGGTGGCCGAAACAAACGGCGCCAAAATGTCAGGACCCCAGACACTGGCCATTGCGGGAATTCCCCAGGGAGACCCCCAGTACAAGGTAATAAGCCCCCACACCCCCCATGCAGCGTTTTCCACAGAGCGCCCCCCAGGGGGCAGGGACCGTCCAAACCGGCCGGGGGGGGGGGGGACACTACAAAGACCGCATATTCTGACATTCCCAAGGAGTGAGCCCAAATAACTCCCCCTCAGATAACTGTCCCAGGGACACGGGGGCGAGGGTAGCATCACTCACCGTACCACAGACCACGGGCTCTGCTCCAATACGGAACACCTCCCACCCTGAGTGGGGGTGCCGTTAGCCAGGGGGGGGGGGGGGACGCTGCAACACAGGGCATTCCAGATTTGAGACATCCTGGTGAAGAAAGCTTTCCGCAGGCTTGTCCCCATCCACAGGGGCACCATTGTGGCGAGGCCTGGGCGGAGCACAAGCTGCACACGCTCGCTGGTCAGACTGCCCCCTAGAGGTGTGTCTTTGTGTAAAGCTTGTGCTAAGCTAAGTCTTTTCACTGCCTAGCCTTCTCCTGCAGAGGGTGCCATTACCCAATGGTGAAGGAACACTGAACGGGCAGCGACTGTCAGAGGACGTAAGAGAAACACTTAATTCATTTTTATTATTAAAAGCAAACTCCCCCATCCCTCCGTGCTTTCTCTTGGTGAGAAATCTCTTTGAATTCCCCCCCCCCCCCCTAGGATTTCTGGCAGTGGCCATCTTAAATAAGGGCAAATGAGTCATAGCATTTAATTCCTGCCCTTAGCTCAAGTATGCATACAGGAGAGTGTGTTAAGCTGAGAAAACCCCTCCTTCTCTCCTCAACACGCATGGGATGTAGGACATGTGCCTAGGCAAGAAACCAGAAAGTAAATAGATATGAAAAAAAAAAGTTTAAAACAAGTAAATATAATATACTTTCTTACCTATTAATGCTAGCAGCATGGGGATTAAAAATAATCAAAGTTGATTGGGAGAGTAAAGTTCCACTTTAAATACACACCAACAGGTTAATCAGTTGTTAACCAAATTGCCCTTTGTGAGTGTGGATGAAACAGGGGGCAAGAACTAAAAGGGATATTAGTTTTTGCAATTCTTTATTGAGATGAGGTTTTTCAAACTAAACAGTTACCGACAAATGCATCTGGGAGATTACAACATTCAGTCATAAAATCTCTTGATTATACACAGTTAAAGATTAAGAATAGCCACATATACTCTCAATGCTGCTGTATTTGTCAATTTGAGCATATAAACTACAAAAGAAAACCTGTCACAGGATTCCAAACCACAAACAATTATTTTCTGTGCCCAGAATAAATCAATGAAAACAAAAGATTAAAAATCTCAGACAGCTGCACTCACCAACCCCTGAAACAAAAGGTTAAGAAATCTGTGCATACATACACTCTCTGGCTGCTTTATTATTAGGTACACCTTGCTAGTACCGGGTAAGACCCCCTTTTGCCTCTAGAACTGCCTTAATTCTTCCTGGCATAGATTCAAAAAGGAGTAAGAAACATTCCTCAGTGATTCTGGTCCGTAATGACATGATGGCATCACGCAGTTGCAGATTTGTTGGCTGCACATTTATGATGTGGATCTCCCGTTCCACCACATCCTAAAGGTTCTCTATTGGATTGATATCTGGTGACTGTGGAGGCTGTTGGAGTACAGTGAACTCATAGTCATGTTCAAGAAACCAGTTTGAGATGATTTGAGCTTTGTGACATGGTGCATTATCCTGCTGGAAGGAGCCATCAGAAGATGGGTACACTGTAGTCAAAAAGGGATGGACAGGGTCAGTAACAATATTTAGGTAGGCTGTGGCTTTTTAAACTATGCTCATTTGGTACTAAGGGGCACAAAGTGTGCCAAGAAAATATCCCCCCCACAATTACACCACCAACACCAGCCTGAACCCGTTCATACAAGACAGGATGGATCCATGCTTTCATGTTGTTTACGCCAAATGCTGACCCTACCATCTGAATGTCGCAGCTGAAATTGAGCCTTATTAGAGCAGGCAAGGTTTTTCCAATCTTCTACTGTCCAATTTCCGTGAGCCGTTAGTTTGCTGTTCTTAGCTGACAGGAGTGGAACCTGATGTGGTCTTCTGCTGCTTTCGCCCATCTGCTTCAAGGTTCGATGTGTTGTGCTTTCAGAGATGGTATTCTGCATAACGAGTTACTGTCTTGGTTGTAACAAGTGGTTATTTGTGTAACTGTTGCCTTTGTATCATCACAAACCAGTCTGCCCACTTTAAATTCCCTTTCTTTCCCATTCTGATGCTTGGTTTGAACTTCAGCAAGTCCTCTTCACCATGTACATGCCTAAATGCACTGAGTTGCTGGCATGTGATTGGCTGATTGGCAATTTGTGTTACCAAGCAATCAAACAGGTGTACCTAGTAAAATGTTTGGTGAGTGTATATTTGTTGAGGACGTCATCACAACCACTCGGCTGAGCAGAATGCAGTGTTTGCGATAATGATAATTTCTATGTATTTTGTGAGTATCTGTCACTTTTTTATTAAACATGTGAGTTTACTGCACTATAAAGGTCTCCTTCATTTCTCCTACATGCAGGATATTGGATCGGCTGGGTGTTCCTTTATAAAAGTTTTCCATTATTATGCTATAAGGACAATCTTTGGAGCGATAACATAGCAGTCTGTGGTGGATATTGCCTAGCAATACCTGACTTTATAGAAGGACAACCATCCACCCATGAGCATCTTGCTGGGATACAAAATAAAGTGCTGTGAAACCTCTTACAAACGAAGTCTAACTTTCTGGTAAGCGAGAGTAACTGGTGGTGGAGGCATAGGAATTTTATGTAGGATCCCTCTTTCCCTATTGGCACTAGTTGCTGGACTTTAGTTTTTTTCTTAATTTTTATCATTTGCACTGTATATATTTAGTTTTAGGTATATTGTATTTATTCCTATAGTTAGTTATATTAGCACTTGAATAAACAATATCATATAAATATGTAATTGTTGGCAATCTGGAATGGATCATGGTTGAGGCTACGACCATGATACCAGTATCATTTTTCACAGCAGGCAATTACCTACATGGTATAACAGTGGCTGGAATACTTTTACAGGCGTAGGAAAGGGGTCAAACCCCCCTCTTGTCGCCACCTTCACCAGGCTCTCGGGAACGATCAGGCCAATCGGGAAGCCTGGTAAAGATGCAACCGGTGACATTGGCTTCTCCAAACACAGTAAGAGGAACTGATAATGTTTCTCCCCCTATGTGATGTTAGAAAGTGATTTAAAAAAAAAAAAAAAGGTTCAGTGTAAAAGAAATAAAAAAAATTAAATAAAAATAACAAAAAATGTTAAAGCACCTGTGTCCCCCTTTCCCCCGCTCACGTACAAAGGCGAATGTATGCCTCGATCCTATATGCATATGTTAACTGTTATCGCACCACACGTGAGGCATCACCGTGAAAGTCAGAATGAGAGCTATAATTCTTTGGCCTGACTTCCTGTGTAAAGGGACATACACATGGGTGGAATATCGTCCGGTTCAAAAGAAACCGCCCGACATTCGGCCCATGTGTACAGCAGCCAGTCCAACACAAGCTGGCTGAACATCCGGCTTCTATCAAAGGGGCATGACCAAAAAAGGTCTGCCGATCGGGATCCGATCAGCACTCTCACTCAAGTCCAGTGTGTTCTGGCGGGGGGGACAGAACACAATAACTTAGCAGGGAAGATTGCTGTACTAACATTACATTGTTGGTACAGCAAATCCCTGTGAGCTCTCCAGTTTAAAAAAATAGGGTAGATAATCCTGGAGGTGTCTGTTACATGGAACAGGATTTTGCTATGCTAGAGGATTGGTCAAAGCAGTGGAAACTGCAGTTCAAGGTGTCTAAAAGTAAAATAATGCATCAAGGGAAAAATAATTCCTTGACAGAGTACAATATTGGGTGTACAGTGTTGGCTAGTACTACAGAGGAAAAAGATTTGGGGGTACTTATCTCAATGAGCAAACAGTGTGACCAGGTAGTGGGGAAAAGCGAATAATCACTACAAGAAACACAAGCAGGTGGAAGGAACTCCTGAATCCCCTATATACTGTAGATATTTAGTTAAAGGATCACTCCGGGCAAAACCTTTTTTAACATGTCCTTTTTGCCGATCTCCTACCTTCACCAAATATGCGATCTATCTTCTTGTTAGGTCATCAGTTTCTCTGTAATAGCCTGATGATTTGCAAATAAAACTGTTCGTCCCCAGTAACTTCCTGTTTGTAAGACCAGAGGCTGCTATTTCTCCTATTCCCCCCCAGCCACCGGTCTTGGCACTTTCCATCTGTAGTTTTCTCCAGCAAGCAGTGATGTACTTCTGTCCCTTACTTGCTGTAGTGGGCAGCACAGGACTCAGAGACCCCCTGGGCTGTACTGCTTATGGAGGCAGTGTCCTAACACCTGCATACAATCCACCCAGCTGCCACTGTCAGTGTCCTCTCCCCGCACGTCCCTCACCAGACCAGCTTGTCATTCCCCATTCAGCCACCGGACACTACCGCCCCACACCTTCTGCATCTTCCTCCCCCTCTCATATGTCTCCAGCTACTTGACTCCCTCTCATCCACCTCATTGCCCGATACATTCCCGTATCTTCCTCTCCCCCCTTACTGCTCCACCTGTGCTTTCGGGTGTCCCCCTCCTAACCCCCCCCCTTCCCCCAACACTGATGCCTTAAGAGCCAGCTCCTCTCCCTTATCGCCAGCTTGGAGGTGCAGGGGATTGGACCCAAAAAATAGATCCCCTCACTGATGCCACGCGTCACCTCCCTGCAGCGCTGCTGACGGCTTTCTCAGGCCAGCATCAGCTAATGCAGGGGAGCTTTGTGCCGGGGGAATCCAGATCTGCCCAAAATATCTTTTCCCTTCAGGGCGCTTCTGCTCCTGCTGTTCTGGGCTCCCTACAAAGCACCAACCCGCGTCCACCTCCCTGCAGCTGCTGGCCGGCTTCTCTTCTCCCTTTCCCACCGGTTGCAGCTGCTACTGGAGTGGGAGATCGGTGCAGGTGCGGCTGCCGGTGTTCGGGAGGAGGGGGGATAAACAGGTCATTACCAGCCTCTTCCCCAACACAGTGGGCCTATCAGTGCCCATCATTGCAGCCTCATCAGTGCTGCTAACAGTGCTGCCAATCGGAGCCACCAATCAGTGCCCATCACTGCAGCCTCATCAGTGCCACCTATCAGTGCCCATCACTGCAGCCTCAACAGTGCAACCCCATCAGTGCCACCAATCAGTGCCCATCAACGGGGGTGGGTGGAGCCATCCCGGCCAGGAAAACACACAGTGAATACTGCTAGCAGCTATAGCCGGCCTTTAGATTGTTAGCTCCACGAGCAGAACTCTTCTATTCCTTTTATATTGAACTGTATTGTAATCATACTGTCCCCCTTTAAATTGTAAAGCGCTGTGTAAACTGTTGGCGCTATATAAATCCTATAGAATAATAATAGCTGCTGACAATAATTGCATGAAGAATCCAACAGGCTGGTTGTACCCAAGTTGATCGATTCATCAACTTGGGTACAATCAGCCTGCCCATACATGGTTGAAATCTCTGCTGGTCCCTGCTAAACCGTCCGAAATTCTAACTGTCTATGGCCGGATTAAGCGAAGCAGTCTGGGAAATTGTATTACGTGAAAGAATATCAGGTGAAAATAAAGGGAAAAAAAGTAAAAATGAAAACTAATGCCACAAGAACTGGTAAAAAGTAATATATTACATGTTGGAGTTGAGATACACTTTAAAAATCTGGAGTTATCACACAAAGATAAACTTATTTAGTAGGTGAGGTCTGTATTTCTACAATTTTTATTCTAACCTTTTCACTTGATTGTCTTCTTTTTTTAATCTGAATAAAATCTGTTTCCACCTTTTCCGCCAGCTCCAGTTTTCTTTTGTTGCGCTTGAAGGCAGCTAAACTTAATTCTGCAAAGGTAAATAAGTAATGTTAGATATTTTCGTTAACCTTCTGCACAATGCTTCTGTAGAAAACAACAATTATCTACAGTTAACTAAACTAGGTATACTTAAAATGTTTGGAGCTCGTTTATAAAAGGATACTGGTGCAATATACTGCCGGGAATTTAGGAACAGTCTGAATTCAACATCTTTTGCTGCTCTATGAAATTTAGCATTAAATAATGATGTAAACCTGCCTAAAGAAACATTATTGAATTTGGAATTGTTCATTGGAAGAATTCAATAACATGCCAAGTGTGTGCTGGAATTTTTGCTAGATGGAAACATGTTAGAGTTATTGTCAGTTGGGCACCGCATTTGCAGATTTTGCTAACACATAACAAAATTGGTTAAATACAAAAGTGGTAATTTAAAGGAATCCACGCATTGCAACAGCTACTGACATTCGTATGAGTGTAAGGAGTTGGTAATGTACAGTATTTGAGGCACGACTTCACCCAAATCAATTTTTTTTTTTTTTTTTAACAATACAACAATTATTTCTTTATTGTAACTTATCAATATTTTTTTTTTCAATCAAATTTTAAATAAATTTTATTGAGTTTCAAATACAAAAATACAAATACATTTCAGTAGTCTTACTAAAAACCGTTACCCAAAACACCCCCCATCCAAAGTTCCCTCCCACTCGGTGTTCGTCGTCTTTTCTTCTATTCTGCCAACCCCCCATGTTTCCCCCTCATACCCTAGTTCATCCAAATTTCAAAATATTTACTCGTCTTCTTAAACTCTGCCCATTTAGTTCAGAAACTCTCTGTCTGGCATTCCTCTCTGCTTACCAGGCATTCCATATTGTAGATATACTCAGCTCTTTTACACCAATCTCTAATTGTAGGACTTTCTAGTTGTAGCCATTTTTTTAGGATTGCCCCCTTTGCTGCATTCAATACATTAGGGACTATCATGCTTTTATACTGTTTTTTTTGATTTACTAGATTTGTGAAATAGAAAAACCCACAGATCATTGGTAATATCTACTTCTGTGATTTCCCCAATGTATTGTTGCATCTTCTGCCAATAATCGCGGATCTTAGGGCAGTCCCACCAAATGTGGGCCAACGTGCCCAACATGCCACAGCCCCTCCAACATAGAGTGGACCTTTCTGGTTGACATTTTTGAAATTTTACTGGTGTTATATACCATCTCGATAGACATTTATAGTTCATTTCAATGGCATTTGCATTGACCGCATATTCATGCACAGCTTTCAACAATTAGTATGGGAAATGTGTCACTCTGACCTCTCCCGCAAAACAGTGCTTGCTAAATATAAAAGTGCTATCTATTATCCAAGTGTGACTAACTCCCCCCCACGTGTAGACTTAAATTACAGTAAACAAATACTACATGAAGTGAATTGTGCTATGAATTTAAATGAAAAACTTGTATCAAGAAAAAGTTACATAAATAAAAATCTTCAAAAAAGTTGCAGCACCACTATATAAAGTGCATGTGCTAAAACAGATAAAAGACAAAATTATATCATAAATAGATACATAGATAAAAGTATTAAAAAAATTGTGGCACTACGAGGGGGCTTACTAAAGTGCATTGGTATAATATATCTAGACATATCTAGAACAAAGTTTTCTTGCATATGTGATGGGTAAATATATATGCGATAAATAAATCAAGAGTCCAGATCTAAATAAACATTTGTAGCAATAAATGCATATGGAACAAGAAAAATGGATGAGTGCAGTAGTGCCCCCCCCAGGCAGACCCATAATCAGTGGCATCATTTCCCTTTTCCTGAGAATTGGAGAATATTTAGATAGGTACTTACAACCCCTGGCCCAACAATATCCTGCCTATTTGAGGGATGGGAAACAACTGATTGGCATGTTTAAAGATTTTTTTGGTTGAGGACGACATGATTTTGCCCACTGTTGATGTTGAGTCCTTATATACTAACATTGATCAGAGTGATGCTCTAAGAGCGGTAAAATAAGCACTGAAAGAGAAATCTAATTTGAGAGCAGACCAACAATCCTTTATTCTGGACCTGCTTAACCTGGCTATGGGTAGCAATTATTTTTGGCACCATGAATCAAGAGTCCAGATCTAAATAAACATTTGCGGCAATAAATGCATAGGGAACTAGAAAAAAAGATGAGAGGAGTGGTATAACTTCACAGAAGGAATGATGATCGCTGGATCGTGCACAAGATGAAAAACCGGGCCACCACGAGTGTTCAGGGGGTGTAAAAAACTCACCAGATGGTGTGGATCCTCTCTTGCCTTATGGCAAAGGGATCACAAAGGCTCAAGTGGCCTCCATGACCAATTATGGCAGACTTCTAGGTACGTCCTCACTCCTCCTAGTTCTTGTGCTCCAAGCAAGCCGGTAAGGGTTTAGATGTGGATATAAATTAAAAAGGGGTCCACATAGTGAATTCCGTAAAAGAAGTTCCTTATTTTATTAAAAAATTATTTTACAAAGGCTTAGGTACTGGTACAAGCATTGATAAAAAGCATGAACACAAAAAATTCCTCATAGGCATCTGAATGTGGCAAAAATGTCAGATACCAATGCGGACCCACAGGCTGTTGTGAAACAGTACACCTGTGGACATAGGAAGGGAACAGCAGAAAATACAAGAGTGCGTTCCACCTGCTACTTCCACATCCTGACCAACGTGTGTTCCAAGATGATGCGTTTCATCACAGGATGTGTTGTTAAAAAAGACACATCCTTATATACAGGAGCAACTCCTCCTATTAGTTGCTGTTTTCATTCATAGAAACAGGGTAGATGTACTTCTATATATGACAGATACAGTGCTTGCGAAAGTATTCGGCCCCCTTGAACTTTGACCTTTTGCCACATTTCAGGCTTCAAACAAAGATATAAAACTGTATTTTTTTGTGACGAATAAACAACAAGTGGGACACAATCATGAAGTGGAGCGAAATTTATTGGACATTTCAAACTTTTTTAACAAATACAAAACTGAAAAATTGGGCGTGCAAAATTATTCAGCACCCTTAAGTTAATACTTTGTAGCGCCACCTTTTGCTGCGATTACAGCTGTAAGTCGCTTGGGGTATGTCTCTATCAGTTTTGCACATCGAGAGACTGAAATTTTTGCCCATTCCTCCTTGCAAAACAGTTCGAGCTCAGTGAGGTTGGATGGAGAGCGTTTGTGAACAGCAGTTTTCAGTTCTTTCCACAGATTCTCGATTGGATTCAGGTCTGTACTTTGACTTGGCCATTGGATATGTTTATTTGTTAACCATTCCATTGTAGATTTTGCTTTATATTTTGGATCATTGTCTTGTTGGAAGACAAATCTCAGTCCCAGCCTCAGGACTTTTGCAGACTCCCATCAGGTTTTCTTCCAGAATGGTCCTGTGTTTGGCTCCATCCATCTTCCCATCAATTTTAACCATCTTCCCTGTCCCTGCTGAAGAGAAGCAGGCCCAAACCATGATGCTGCCACCACCATGTTTTACAGTGGGGATGGTGTGTTCAGGGTGATGAGCTGTGTTGCTTTTACGCCAAACATAATGTTTTGCATTGTTGCCAAAAAGTTTGATTTTGGTTTCATCTGACCAGAGCACCTTCTTCCACATGTTTGACGTGTCTCCCAGGTGGCTTGTGGCAAACTTTAAACGACACTTTTTATGGATATCTTTAAGAAATGGCTTTCTTCTTGCCACTCTTCCATAAAGGCCAGATTTGTGCAGTATACGACTGATTGTTGTCCTATGGACAGAGTCTCCCACCTCAGCTGTAGATCTCTGCAGTTCATCCAGAGTGATCATGGGCCTCTTGGCTGCATCTCTGATCAGTCTTCTCCTTGTATGAGCTGAAAGTTTAGAGGGACGGCCAGGTCTTGGTAGATTTGCAGTGGTCTAATACTCCTTCCATTTCAATATTATCGCTTGCACAGTGCTCCTTGGGAAGTTTAGAGCTTGGGAAATCTTTTTGTATCCAAATCCGGCTTTAAACTTCTCCACAACAGTATCTCGGACCTGCCTGGTGTGTTCCTTGTTCTTCATGATGCTCTCTGTGCTTTAAACGGACCTCTGAGACTATCACAGAGCAGGCGCATTTATACGGAGACTTGATTACATACAGGTGGATTCTATTTATCATCATTAGTCATTTAGGTCAACATTGGATCATTCAGAGATCCTCACTGAACTTCTGGAGAGAATTTGCTGCACTAAAAGTAAAGGGGCTGAATAATTTTGCACGCCCAATTTTTTAGTTTTTTATTTGTTAACAAAGTTTGAAATATCCAATAAATTTCGTTCCACTTCATGATTGTGTCCCACTTGTTCTTGATTCTTCACAAAAAATTACAGTTTTATATCTTTAGGTTTGAAGCCTGAAATGTGGCAAAAGGTCGCAAAGTTCAAGGGGGGCGAATACTTTCGCAAGGCACTGTAACTCTTTATGGATTGCTATTATGCTTCAAATTAATGAAAACTATTAGAAATCCTTTAAATGTAAAATCTTGAAATAAGTAAATAGATAGACAGGATTACTACAAATGATAATAAAAAGTGAATTGTGTGAGGATAATACCATAACAAATGGACCATGTACTGTACATGATACTAAATTAGGCATGCCAATATCTTCTATGCAGGATGTGGAAATCTTGCAAGCAGACCTGAACAAAATAACGGGGTGGGCAACTACATGGCAGATGAGATTTAATGTAGAAAAATGTAAAGTAATGCACTTGGGGGCCAGAAACCAAGCTACTCACTAGGGGGGGAACCTCTGGGTGAGTCTAGGATGGAAAGGGACCTGGGGGTACTGGTAGACAACAGGCTTGGCAGTGGCATGCAATGCCAAGCCGCCGCAAAGCCAACAGAATACTGGGTTGTATAAAAAAGGGGATTCACTCCAGAAATAAAGAGATTATTCTTCCACTCTACAAGAATCTGGTCCGGCCACATCTGGAGTATGCTGTCCAGTTCTGGGCACCGGTCCTCAGGAAGGATGTGCTGGAACTGGAGAAAGTCCAGAGAAGGGCAACAAAAATAATTAGGGGAATGGAGGACATCAGCTATGAGGAAAGACTACAAGCACTGAACCTATTCTCTCTGGAGAAGAGACGATTGAGGGGGGATATGATATCAATGTACAAATACTGTACTGGCGACCCTAGCATAAGGAACAAACTATTCAGAGAAAGGAGATACAATAAGACACGTGGCCACTCACTAAAACTTGAGGAAAGGCGGTTTAACCTTAAAGTGCGTAAGGGGTTCTTCACTGTAAGAGCGGTAAGGATGTGGAATTCTCTTCCACAAGCAGTCGTATCAGCGGGGAGCATTGATAGTTTCAAAAAACTATTGGATGGACACCTTAAAGACCACAACATACAGGGGTATACAATGTATGGTTAAAAGCAAACACACACACACATCATAGGTTGAACTGGATGGACTTATGTCTTTTTTCAACCTCACTAACTATGTAACTATGTACATACTCTTTGAATTGCATGTATTTTTAGACTCGGTCATAGGGTGAAAACTATTGTATCTCTTAAAGTGGTTCTAAACCCTTAAGTTTTTTTTTACCTTAATGTATTCTATGCATTAAGGAAAAAAAAAAAAAAAAAAAACTTTGTCAGATGACCCCCCCGCCCCAGCCCCCTTATACTTACCTGAGCCAATTCGCAACAATATAAAAAAAAAAATTTAGAAAAGGCAAATAAAATAAAATATGACAAATGTCTGTCAAATTCTCCAATGGAGGATTTGGAAACCAAAGGGGATTTCATGTCTGTATACATTTAGACAGTTGAAAACAATGTTTTTGTCTCATGCTGTTATTTGCATTGTTTTGCAAATCCATAATAAATGTCTGCCAAGCAGAGTGAGATTTGTAATGCACACTTATGTGTGCTCTCCTCATTTGTTTTGTCTTCATCTCTCTTAATGCTGAAGACAGAGAGAACTGCCTAATTTCCTGCTAAAGAATATAATGGGTAGACAAATATTTCTGTATAACATTGTGTGTGAAATCCCTTCAGCAAATCTTACATAATTCTCATCAGACATGGCATGGTACTACATGTGCATATGGATCAGGGTAAGAGGAAGATGTGTTTATTAATAATTCAAACTAGTCTGTTAAGAACAATACAGCATCCTCATGACATAACATCATGTCTCTCCGTATACAATTTTCTTAAGCACATTCATTTTTTTGTGAATATTTTTGTAGATCATTCAACTGTAAACCCATATGTTTTTGGTCCTTAAAGAAACCCTTGCATCTTTTCAACCAGGTGTTGTGGGACTGTGTGGGGTAGCCTTGCTTGGTGCAGTGCCACCAAAGACAAGGCAAAATGCATCATCTCCTATCCAGTCACTTCTCATCACACTGTTGGGGTGGTGTGTGCCAAACAACATACAGCATGCAGTATTTTTCTGCACAGTTACGTGCAATGCAGTCCACTGCCCCGTGCCATGCTGCAGCCATCAGAACATAATAAAATATGTGTCATTTAATTTTCAATCATTTTTATTGAGTTTTCAGAAAAGGTATAACAGTACATAATGAGCC
Source organism: Pelophylax lessonae (assembly GCF_965119305.1). Classification (NCBI taxonomy): domain Eukaryota; kingdom Metazoa; phylum Chordata; class Amphibia; order Anura; family Ranidae; genus Pelophylax; species Pelophylax lessonae. The sequence continues at coordinate 594,626,125 of NC_138770.1, read as the reverse complement.
AATTTGGCTCAACTGTATAAATTGAAGGCAGTATAGAACATAGGAAACATAAAACATGAAATACGCATATGCAGATATTGGTAACAGCAGGAGTCAGAGGAACATAACAATAGGAGCAATAGTAGATTTACCAAGTTAAAGTAGGTACAGAGCCCCCGCTCCATAACACTAAGGAGCGGACGGTCCGGGTACCCCCCCCCCGGGCGCCCCTACGGAACACACTGCGCCCCCCCCCAGCCCCCACCCTCAATCCAGTGTACCTGACTAGGGGATGCAACATCCTGCTATCAATGCACTGACAGAAAAAAAAAGGAAAATAAGGGAGAGAAGAAAGACAAGACAGAAAAGAAGGTTTCAAAGAACAAAGAAAAGCAAAGAGAAGCATCAAGGAGGGGACGGGGGGAGGGAAAGAGAGCAATAGCGGCTGGGTAGAAGGGAAGGGTCGACATCCAGGTCCTGAACCCCCCAAGGGGATGAGCCCCCAGAGCTCGCGGTCCGAAGGGCTCAAGGCGACGAAACCCCCCCTAAGAGGGGCTGGCCAAATAGCGGATCCATGGGTCCCAGGTCTTATCAAACAATTTCATCTTATCATTCAGTAATGCTACCATTCTTTCATTTATCATGATCCAGGTCAGTTTGGCTTTGAGCAGCTCGAACGGTACCACAGGGGTGCGCCAGGATCGTGCAATTGCAATTTTAGCGGCTGTAAACACGAAAGCTATAAGACGTTTGTTATGTTTAGGTGCCCCCACAATCGGTTTTCCCAAAAGAGCTTGTTGGGGGTCTTTCACCAGGTTGACTTGCGTCAATGAATAGATGAAGTTATAGACACGGATCCAAAATCGACGCACCTTCGAGCAGGTCCACCAGATGTGGAGGACCGTGCCTGCTTGTCCGCATCCCCGAAAACAATTGGGTGATGCAGTGCGAACCGCTGCTGCCAACCTGACCGGGACCATGTACCATTTTAGGAACACCTTGTAATTAGCTTCTATTAAGGAGGTGTTGAGTATGGATTTAGAATTAAACTGTGCTAGAGTGTTCCAATTAGCTCGGTCCAGGCTCTCATCCAGATCCTCCTCCCAGCGCAACATATATGACAGTTTAGTGTCGTCACCATGCAATATATTATAGATCATGGATATACAACTCTTTTGTTTATCCAGCGTGCGGCAAAGATGCTCCATTTGGGTGGAGGTGGTGATATCACTCTTACGCTTAAGGGAGGCTACAAAATGAGAAATCTGGACATAGAGATAGCACTCTCCCTCAGGGAGGGAATATTTCTCTTGCAATTGGGCCTTAGTAAGCAGACCCCGGTGGTCACACAACTCAGCCAACCGGAGGAACCCCTTGTTTGTCCACCACTCAAACACTGAGGGACACAGGCCCGGCGGGAACAAGGGGTTGCCCAGCAGGGGTGCCAATGGGGCATGGGGGGACCTGAAGGTATGCCTGCACGACAGCCTATCCCAGAGACCCAGGGAAAGAGACAGGGCAGGACAGAGTATACCCGGCCTGTCTCTGGCCCGTAACCACATCGCATGATGAATTGATGAATGGGAACCCGCAGGTGGGCCGCCTCCAATTGCATCTAGATGGGGAGAGGATCCCGGGAGTGGAAGCGGATCAAATGGGCCAATTGGGCTGCGTAATAATATTTGCCCAGGTCCGGGACTCCCAAACCCTCTCTCAGCTTCGGGGTAAAAAGAGTGCACCTATTCACCCTGGGCCTCTTGTCCCCCCAAATGAAGCGAACAACTGTTCCCTGGAATTCTCTAAGATCAGACACGTTAAATATGTGTCATTTAATTTAGGCCTGCTTATTGGCCAAGTTCACCTTTGTGAAAAAATAATTAAAAAAATAAAAATAATGCACATAGTTTTGAGGAGGAAAAATTTGAATTTTTTTTTCACTGGAGCCTCCTACAGAACATGGTTATGATCAGTGGATCACAGGTGCAGTGTCAGTTCCTGCACACACTGCCTAGAGTTTTCTGCCCATACCTCTGTACCTGAGCTGAAGGCAGTGTAAATTCACTACAAGTGTGCTCATTAGCGTATCTGCTGTGGTGGAAGATGGGACTTGTCGTTTATTCATTAAGAGATCTCTGTGAATTAATGACGTAGCTGTGCATGCAAAGCCCCACACAGCCAGACCATTTTTAAAATGTGACTGTGGGTGGGGGACAGGATTCCCCGCCCGCTGTCATAGGGAAGGGGGTTCTGGGGAGGCAGGTGAATAGGAGCATGTTACATCATAAAGATGGATGTAACATGTAACATGCTCCTAAAGGTGAACTTATTCTTTAAAAATAAACCATATGATGCACTGAATCAGCACCATTGTCATCCTACCTGACACCAGCCGCTGTATTTAAGCACAGATGCTGATGTAAAAGGGCCCTTGAGCAATATCTGTGAATAAAATTGCTAAGGCAAAAACAAAAACATCCATAAAATACTGAGATATGGGCCTACACAGAGATGGTTCCTAGGGAGTAATGGCTATCCCCAAACAGCCTCTATCTTTATGACTACATAACTGCCACTCTCTCCAGGAACACTAGCCAGGGACAACGTAACCACATCCAACAAGAAATTAGAAGTTTGCCAATCTTTTATTAAACATTACATGCCAGATCCCACCACAAACATTTTCCCCTAACTGGTAAGTTTTTAACACTTAACACATGTGTAGTACAAGAATACAAGACCAAACTTTTTTTGATTTTAACATAATCAGTATAAGTACACATTATCTATTCCTATATCACATCAATTTTTAAGCATATTTTTAGAGCAAAAGAAACGTGTTAAACAGCCTAATTTCACTGAACACATTTGATATGTGCATTCGGGTACAGCATAATATTAATAAGCATAGTTAATAGGCATTAGTTGGATTCATTTTGAAATAGCAATAAGGTAAATCACCTGCCGCCTTTTGATACTTGTACTAGATTAGAATGACAAAAATGTCCCCATAATTGCTTGGGTTTTCACCTTTTCATTTTCATCATTTGCTAGTTAGACAGCTAGATTCTGTCCTTTTGTCCATGCAGGGCAAAGCAATGGGTTCCCATTTCCCAAGCAATACATATTTACCTTTCCTTTGCTATGTGTGTAATCTAGGAGATGGCATAGCTTGTAGTAGTTGATCACCTTCAACTGGACTTCCTCTGTAATGTTGAATCCAATGGTGATTGGATTAAGCTCAACAAGTAACCTGTGTGACTAAGTACTGGACTATGTTTCAGATACTCATTAAAATCAAAGAAGCTGCTTGGATAAGCTGCAAAACATCTTCATACTTACAAAACAAGTCCAACTAAATGTGACCAATCACAACTAGTTAACACATGGGGTTGCAATGCAAATGACACTTTGAGTTCTTATTTAATACCCAAGATATATAAAGATAAAACCTACAAGCCTGGTTTTAGATTGAACATGAAAAAAACATAACAAAGAAATGAAAGAAAAGGAAAGAAAAACAAAGCACACTAAAGAAAACCTCATGCTCTGGCTCATACAAAGTTTAAATTCTAGTACAGCCCAAAGAGCTTTAGCATTCCAGAATATCTTACATACGAGGGAAGAGTCTTGTGTACATGTGCTGTGCATTTCTCTCTAATGAGTTAGTATGGCATCCCAAGCAGTTAAACATACTTGTCATGCCTAGACTCTGAAAGAAGCCAGACAATGGGTGCTATACATGGACTTGATCTGCTTTCACTCAATCTCTAGTTCTCTTTGCTTTCACATCATGATTAATGCAGGCCATATACAGCCCAATCTCTGCTATGACATCACTGCAAAAGACATCCCTAGCGATAACTGGATAGTACAGGGATTCAAGTAAACCTGTGCTGTAGTTCAAAGTAAAGTAAGCCTCTTGAGAGCCAGCAAGCATAAGAAGTGTATCATACTTTTAAAGTGTATCCAAACCAAAGTCATTTTTTTAATATTTTTTTACATGTTACACCCTAAATTTGGTTATACCATGGGGCCAAGCACGCAGCTTCCTTTCCCTAGAAGTCATTCAACTGACTTCAAGGCCTCATGACTCCTGGTACCCCCTTGGTGACTGATGTAGGCCACAGCTGTGGTTTTGTCTATTTGATCCCAGACTGGGTGCCCTTCCAGAAGGAGGCTCCAGTGGTGCAGAGCCATCCTTATCCCTCTGAGCTCCAGTGAGAGCAGTTTTTCTCTTGAATGAAGAGTTTTGTTTGGGCCGTGTCTAGATTTTAGGCTCAAGTATTCCAGACGAAGATTGAAGTGTAGATTTTTGGAAGTTGATTATCCAACCAATAACCTGAAGCATTGGAATAGTCCTGTAGAAGTTTGCTACCTGAGTATTCACCTAAAAACCTTGCACCGCTTCATGCCCTTCTAAGAACTCAGGGTATCCAGGTCAGAGGTTGTCTAGGCAACCTTCTTTTGAAAGACTAATATCCCTCCCAGATAACTGCAGAGGACATGAGAAATGGCAGTGCGGCAAACTGGGAGTGATTGCCTCCTACTGCAAAGCACAGAAGAGGTGGGTAAATGGGCATTTGCAGATAGGTGTAAGATTCTGGTACCTTTGTTACCCTTATTGCCCATTTTTCTTTGCATATTGCGTCCCACCTTTTCAGTTAGGTGGAACGCATATACCTTTAAGCCGCATGACATCACTGAGCGCCGCTCTGAGCGGCTATTTCAATCGCCGGCTTTCTCTCACAGGTTGTTCGTTCAAACCGCATGCTTAACAGCCTTGTCTTATGCTGCCGGAGCCTCCAGCTATTCTCTTTACCTGGAACAGACCAGAACCTCGCTACTGATCCCGTATCTCGCTACCGGATCACTCCCTTACTACCGGACCCTTCTACTTACTAACCTCACTAGTGATAAGTACCCCACAGGGGATTCCTTCATAACAAACTTACACTATCTACTTCTGCACCTTAAGGACTGTTACTATCTATGCATTACTAATCCTATCATCTGCACTGTTACATAGATTGCTAGCTCTTGAGTCTACTACCATCTATCCTTGCACTGGGTTAGTCTCTCCTGTATATGTCATCTGCTGTCCTTACCACCTGTTACTATACATGATTACTAACCTATCTGCATTCTACCTATTACCATCTACCACTCTCCTGAACATTACTATCAAGTGCTTATCATTGCTATCACTGCTCACGCCTGTCCCTTCAGCACATCACCTCTATACTGTCATATACATCCTATCACTCCAGGAACATCTTATTGAGTGTATGTATATTTGTATGCTGAAGCAGGCGGGTCCACAGTGATGAGTCTGGAGAGTTGGATCTGGTAATTCAACACATCTCTACATGACTACTGAGTGGAGATTCTGCAGCTGCAAATCCAGCTCACTATAACAAAAACGCAGGAGCGTTACAGATTGAACGAACCCAAAAAAAAGGATTCAGCAGAATTAAGTGATACAATTAACACAAAAAGTAAATGCATTAATACTTGCTCTTACTGAAGTAAAAGATGAAAATCAGACTCTGAGACAGCAGATAGCCCGTCTTTCACAGCTTACTGCTGCTCAGCCCCCTGAACCTAAAATAAACCCTCCTCTAGTGTTTACAGGTGATCGGAAACAATTTCGTGAATTCAAAAACGCATGTCAATTACTTTTTTTGCTAAAACCTCGTACTTACCCTACTGATCAAATTAAAGTCTGTACCACTATTTCATATTTGACGGGTGATCCACGGGCCTGGGCATACTCTCTCTTTGAGAAAGATGATCCTCTTCTCAACTCCTATCCTTTATTCCTAGCGGAACTCGCTAGCTTATATGAAGACCCCAATAGGCAGAGTACTGCTGATATCCAATTAAGGGCTTTAAAACAAGGAAGGAGACCTGTTGAAGACTTTGTAGCAGAGTTCAAAAGATGGACCCTTGATTCAGGGTGGAATGATACATCTCTGCGAACTCAGTTTAGACTTGGGTTGTCAGAAGCCGTTAAAGACGAGCTCGCCTGGATTTACCTGGCACTTTGGATGCCTTAATACAACTCAGTATCAACATTGACAGGCGACTGCGAGAAAGAAAGGCTGAGAAGATGGGAATGCCATTGTCCAGTCCTTCTCGGATTTCGGCCGTTGACCCTACTCCTATGGAGGTAGGAACCATACGCCCACCTTTATCGACTACTGAACGAGCCAGGAGAAGATCCAGAAATCTCTGCATGTACTGCGCCTCCCCGGATCATTTGATAAGCGTCTGTCCCCTTGTCCGCAAAAAAGAGGGTGAGTGTTCACATGTCTTGCTAGGGGGATTAACGACTTCCTTTTCTAATCCCTATCTCTTTATTCATTTGACATTACAGTGGGACCAAACTAGGATCACCACCAAGGCTATGATCGACACAGGATCTTGTGGGAACTATATCGATACACGTTTTGTTACTTTAAATAAAATACCTATTATTTCAAAACCTAAACCTGTCTCTGTTAGTTTCATTAACGGTATTCCGTTATCTTCTGGTCCAATCACCAATCAGACACAAGCACTCCTTGTCACTGCTAATGAGTCCCATATGGAGACCACCACTTTTGATGTACTACCTTCACCACATTTTCCCATTATTTTGGGACTCCCCTGGCTACACATACATCAACCAACCATAGATTGGAAAACACGGACTCTAACCTTCCCTTCTCACTATTGCGAGATCACGTGTAACCTCCCATCTTATGGAAAGATCCTGTCTGTCGTGTCAGATGAGATTACACCACTATGCTACCAGGATCTGTCCAAAGTCTTCCTTGAGAAAAATGCTCAAGTGTTGCCTCCCCATAGGGACTATGATTGTTCTATCGATCTACTCCCTAATAGCAAATTGCCTTTTGGTCATGTTTATCCTCTTTCACAGGATGAACTTTCTCATCTCAAGGAATACTTGGATGAGAATTTGGCGAAAGGGTTCATCAGACCCTCTACTTCTTCCACAGCTGCAGGACTTTTCTTTGTCCGCAATAAGGATTCATGTCTTAGGCCTATTATTGACTATAGGCAATTAAATACCATTACGATAAAGGATCGCTATCCTTTACCACTCATCCCTGAACTCATTGAACAAGTACGTGGGGCTACCTACTTTTCTAAATTGGACCTAAAAGGGGCATACAACCTAATCCGAATCCGTGACGGAGATGAGTGGAAGACAGCATTCAGAACCAGATACGGATTATTCGAATATCTTGTGATGCCTTTCGGGTTATGTAATGCTCCCGCAGCTTTCCAACGATTCATAAATGTCATCTTCAGAAACTTACTTGATGTCTGTGTCGTGGTATATCTGGACGATATACTTATCTATTCTTGATCTTTGTCTGAACATATAAAACATGTAAGACTTGTGTTATCCAGATTACTCGCACACAATCTATACGTGAAATTAAAAAAATGCCTATTTCATAAAGAAGAAATATTATTCCTAGGATACATCATATCTAAAACCGGAATCAAGATGGATATGAGCAAGATATCGTGTATTCTGGATTGGCCTATACCAACAACTCGTAAGGCATTACAGCGATTCCTCGGATTTTCAAACTTCTATAGGAAGTTCATCAAGAACTTCTCTGCTATTGTGAGACCTCTCACACAACTTACAAGTATAAAGAAACCATTCAAATGGTCAGAAGAAGCAAATGGAGCTTTCCGCTTGTTAAAATCAAGCTTTACTTCTGCTCCCATACTACGCCATCCAGACCCATCCCTCCAATATATTCTGGAGGTAGATGCGTCAAACATGGCAGTAGGAGCAGTTCTCTCCCAACGACCAACAAATACTTCACCACTCCACCCAGTTGCTTTCTTCTCTAAATCACTAAGCAGCCCAGAGGTGAATTACCCAGTGGGTGAAAAAGAGTTGCTTGCCATAAAACTGGCACTAGAGAATTGGCGACATCTACTTGAAGGTACCCGATTACCAATACTCATATATACAGATCATAAAAATCTTCAATACCTTCAGACTAACAAAACTCTTTCCCACCGGCAGGTATGATGGTTGTTATTTTTCATAAGATTCAACTTCCTAGTGACCTACACGCCTGCAGACAAAAACAAAAAAGCGGATGCGCTATCAAGATTACTGCGCCGAAATCCCTTCTATTCCTATAATACCCTATGAACGTATTATTGGTGTTGTTCGTTCCCTGAAGGAAGAGATTTTGCACAGTATAGGACTGGATTCACCTCCACCACAACTAAGTACTGATGCAGAAGGCTTCCTCTACTACAACGACAAACTCTACATACCCCCTACTATGCGCACCAAGATCTTGGAATTGTCACATGATGTGCCTATGGCAGGACATATGGGTATGACTAAAACTCTTAATTTGCTTACCAGGCAGTTTTGGTGGCCTGATATGAAGACGTCTGTACAAAAATTTGTTTCTTCATGTGACATCTGTGCAAGGTCCAAAATTGACACTACAAAACCATCTGGTCTACTTTGCAGTCTACCAATACCCCAGGTTCCATGGGAAGTTGTGTCCTTAGACTTTATAGTAGAACTACCACCTTCCAAAGGATTTAATACCATTCTAGTGTCAGTGGACCATCTGACAAAGATGGCACATTTCATTTCTATTCGCAGACTACCTTCATCTAAGCAAACAGCAGAATTACTAATGAAACATGTGTTCAAGTTACACGGAATTCCAAAAGACTCTTTTATCCGACCGTGGTTCACAGTTCATCTCAAAGTTTTGGCAAGCCCTATGTCATATACTACAGATTGAGCGAAAGCTCACTTCTCCTTACCACCCTCAAACCAACGGACAGACTGAAAGAGTCAACCAGTGCATTGAACAATATCTACGTTGCTACACCTCATACCTACAGGATGATTGGGTGGACCTCCTCCCTCTGGCGGAATTTGCTTATAACAACGCAACCCACAGCACTACCAAGCAAAGTCCGTTCTACTTAAACTATGGGTTTCATCCCACACTTCTTCCACCACGCATCCTACCATCAAGTAACCCAGTAGCCTCGGATTATCTTACCCAAATAAAAGACTCTCTGGGTTTACTTAATACCACCATCTCACACGCTCATAGTCAACAAAAAAGGTACTACGACCTTCGTTGGAAACCCTCTCCTCAGTATGCTATTGGGGACCTTGTTTGGCTATCAACGAAAAATTTAAGGTTAAAGAACCCTAGCAAAAAGCTTGGACCTTTATTTCTGGGACCCTTCCCAATTAAGAAACTCATTGGAAAAGCTGCAGTGCAACTCACTTTACCGGCAGATCTCAGAATACATCCCATCTTTCATGTGTCGCTACTGAAACCACATGTTCCTAACCAAGGAATAAGGCCTACCATCTTGCCTCCACCTCCAGTACAAGTTGAAGGCGGAGAAGAATTTGAGATTAGGGAGATTTTGGATTCTCGTATCCACAGAGGAAAACTCCAATATCTCATAAGATGGAAGAACTATGGACCCCAAGACGACACCTGGTTGGATACTTCTGATGTTCACGCACCCAGGCTTATACAAAGGTTTCACTCTAAATACCCGGAGAAACCAGTGCTATAGGCCTTCTGGAGCCGGCCTTAAGGGGGGGGGGGGTACTGTAAGATTCTGGTACCTTTGGTACCCTTATTGCCCATTTTTTGTTGCATATTGCGTCCCACCTTTTCAGTTAGGTGGAACGCATATACCTTTAAGCCGCATGACATCACTGAGCGCCGATCTGAGCGGCTATTTCAATCGCCGGCTTTCTCTCACAGGTTGTTCGTTCAAACCGCATGCTTAACAGCCTTGTCTTATGCTGCCGGAGCCTCCAGCTATTCTCTTTACCTGGAACAGACCGGAACCTCGCTACTGATCCCGTATCTCGCTACCGGATCACTCCCTTACTACCGGACCCTTCTACTTACTAACCTCACTAGTGATAAGTACCCCACAGGGGATTCCTTCATAACAAACTTACACTATCTACTTCTGCACCTTAAGGACTGTTACTATCTATGCATTACTAATCCTATCATCTGCACTGTTACATAGATTGCTAGCTCTTGAGTCTACTACCATCTATGCTTGCACTGGGTTAGTCTCTCCTGTATATGTCATCTGCTGTCCTTACCACCTGTTACTATACATGATTACTAACCTATCTGCATTCTACCTATTACCATCTACCACTCTCCTGAACATTACTATCAAGTGCTTATCATTGCTATCACTGCTCACGCCTGTCCCTTCAGCACATCACCTCTATACTGTCATATACATCCTATCACTCCAGGAACATCTTATTGATTGTATGTATATTTGTATGCTGAAGCAGGCGGGTCCACAGTGATGAGTCTGGAGAGTTGGATCTGGTAATTCAACACATCTCTACATGACTACTGAGTGGAGATTCTGCAGCTGCAAATCCAGCTCACTATAACAAAAACGCAGGAGCGTTACAATAGGTATTTTGGATGTTTACAAATGCCAAGCACTTCCCTTGATTTAGAGAGTCAACGAAAGGGGATTTAATGTGAGATTTTGTGATTTTAAGGTATTTGTTGAAGTATTTATGGTCCAGGATAGGACGGATTTAGAACGGTGAACAGGTTTGAATAGAAACCTTTTAACATGTCCTTTAGAGGTACTAAAACAACTTCTCCCTGGAATAAGAATTGGTTCTGGTCATTCTGAAGATTGGATTGTTTTTAGGGCAGATTTTGGTTGCTCTCAGATAGGAAACCAGTGAGGGTTTAGCAGTTTTAACTATTTTGTACTACCTTGAAACCCACAGGTCTGAGATATCTGTAACCTAGAAAGAGGCAAATTGTAAAAGATGCAGCCCCCCTCACATTCATTCACTGGGAAGACTGTTTTGGGGTAGACTGGTCGGCTGAACTTAGGCTTAATAGCTAAGGCCTGGTTAAAGCATTGATGTGCTCTGTATTTTAAGGTGGCAGAGGCTCCAAAGGAAGTGTTTTGGAACTTTCCATTTTGGAAGAAGAACCTTTCCTTTCTTGACATGATGAATTTTTCAAGTGCATGGCCAAAGAGATATCCTTCAAACGGCACACATATTAGGTGTCTTACAACAGCTTCAGCTGACCAGGCTGACAATATTCTGTCTATGTGAATTGAAATTAGATTAAATTAGATTGATTCATAGATTAGATTAAATTAGAGCCATTCTGGAGATGTGTCATAACTTGTTCTAGGATATCAACAGAAAGGAGCAAGGAAGAAGTTAATTGCTGCAAATGCTCAGTTAACATACTGTCCTAGAATACAGGACAGAGTTAGTTGTTCATTGCCCTGGTCCAGTTAGCTGAAGTTATGCAGACAGAAATTGTAACAATAGCTGGTTGCAGAAAAGGGCCTAAAAAATGTAGAGAGAACCTTTAAAGGAGTCTCATGGTCCCTAGCCACAGGATCCTTGAGTAAAGGAAAATCTTCAATTGTAAACGTGAGATGATCAAGTCTAAGAGCTCAGCAATGATTTTCAGAGGGATAAAAATATTTTCTGGAGTCACCCAATTTACATAAATTGCCCAATATATTTGCTCAATAAAGGCACAGTGCTGGAATACAGGACTGTGTTGTTTGTTCGTTGCCCTTGTCTAGTTAGCTATGATATGTCAGACAGAAATTGCAGCAATAGCTGGTTGCAGAGCAGGGCTTCAAAGTGTAAAGAGGACCTTTAAAAGCATCTCAAACTTCCCGTGAAGTTTATTAAAGTTTATTAAAGCTGTTATTTGTCTGAAAATGTCAGGTAGGCTGAGACTGAGTGTTGTGTGGGCCTTCAAAAGCAAATATTTGCCTGAGGGGAGCATATTCCCATGTGGGGTACTCACGGGGTTGGGTGTGGAAATGGGGAAGGGTAAGCGTGTCCAAGAAGGAAAATGCAGCAAACCGTGCTGACTGTCTTGTAGTGAAGTACTAATGGCAAAAGGACGGGAAGAAGTGCTTGGGTAAATTAAAAGTGCTTTTGGTGGAAGCAGCAGTAAAGTGTGTGGCCTGTGGTGTGATTTAACAGTTAGTCATCCACCTGAGACTAAGCTCTGAGTAGTTGAAATTTAGCACCAAGTTTAAAAATTTTAGACTGCAGAAGTGAATATGCTTCAAACAGTCCCAGTATCTTGATATTTTAAGATATAAAATGTACAGTATACCATTCAGGATTGTGGGGCTACAGTAAAAGTTCAATGAACAGGTGACCCTGTCCATTTCGCTGGTCCCTATATAGGGTCAGGCATCGCTCATCATGGTGGGAATACTCCTGAGGGGATCTTCGGGGTATGTGTTCCAACACGGTGGACCTATGCTCTGGACCTGTATGGCACCCAGCAATTGCCTATACCGTTTGCACCAAGCGCCAAGGTGAGCGCCCATGAAGGATTCAGTACCTGAAGCAACATCCCAGGCTGTCTCCCTGTTGGGAAAAAGGTGCCACCATTTACGTGAACAGGCACAGCCAACCATGTGCAAGAGGCCTAAGAGTAAATCATAGTTACATAGTTCGTGAGGTTGAAAAAAAAAAAAAAGACACCAGTCCATCCAGTTCAACCTACGATGAGTGTGTTTAAGTGTTCATGTCAATAGTACATTGTATACCCCTGTATGTTGTTGTCATGGTCTTACCTTCTTGCTGTTCTCCTTCGTTTGACATGTGCTGGCGGCCATCTTGGTTTCTGGGTTTCTTGTAGCCTCCCACTCTGCGGCTCCTCCTTCCCACTGGGAGGAGCTGGATGCCTAGCTCATATATATAGGAGGTCTGTGGCTTCAGTTCATTGCTTGGTCCTCCTGTGTTCACATGCTTCTAAGACTGCTGCTGCTTCTGGTTCCTGATCCTGGCTTCGTCTGACTACCCTGCTGGTTCCTGATCCTGGCTTCGTCTGACTACCCTGCTGGTTCCTGATCCCGGCTTCGTCTGACTACCCTCCTGGCTCCTGACCTCTGGCTTCGCAAAGACTCTGCTTCGGTTTTGCCATCCGTTTGGACTTTTGCTTTACAGCTTGATTTTCAATAAAGCTTCTTATTTTCACTTATCTGTTGTTGTACGTCTGGTTCATGGTTCCCTGACAGTTGTGGTCATTAAGGTGCCCATCTAATAGTTTTTTGAAACTATCAATGCTGCCTGCTGACCCCACTGCTTGTGGAAGAGAGTTTCACATCCTTACCGCTCTGACAGTATAGAACCCTTTACGCAATTTAGGGTTAAAACGCTTTTCTTTTAATTTTAGCGAATACTCTCGAGTCCTTTTATATTCCCCTTCGCTGAATAGTTTATTTCTTATGCTAGGGTTGCCAGTATTTGTACATTGATATCATAACCCCTCTCAAACGTCTCTTCTCCAGAGGGAATAAGTTCAATGCTTGTAGTCTTTCCTCATAACAGAGATCCTCCAGTCCCTTTATTAGCTTTGCTGCCCTTCTCTGGACTCTCTCCACTTCCAGCACATCAATCCTGAGGACCGATGCCCAGAACTGGACGGCATACTCAAGATGCGGCTAAGACCAGAGTCTTGTAGAGTGGGAGAATTATAGTTTTATCGCTGGAGTGAATCCTCTTTTTAATACATGCTAGTATTCTGTTGGCTTTGCTTGCAGCAGCTTGACATTGCATGCCATCGCTGAGCTTGTCATCTACTAGGACCCCCATTTCCTTTTCCATCTTAGATTCCCCCTAAGGCTCTCCCCCTAGTGAGTACCTTGCATTCATATTTCTGGCAAATGCATTACCTTACATTTTTCAACATTAAATCTCATTTGCCATGAAGATGCCCACCCCATTATTTCGTTCAGATCTTTTTGTAAGGTTTCCACATCCTGCATAGAAGTTATTGCCCTGCTTGATTTAGTATCGTCTGCAAATATGTAGATTGAGCTGTTTATCCCATCCTCTAGCTAATTTATGAATAAATTAAATAGGATTGGTCCCAGGACAGATCCTTAGGGGACCCCACTTTCCACATAAAGACCATGCTGATTATTCCCCATTTATCACCACCCTCGCCCCTAAAGCCAGCTTTTAATCCAGATACTCCCTCCCAGTGTGTTTACTTTTCAATAACCTATTTTCTGTGTTTTTGATTCTATCTAGAGTTAACAGAGCCTATCATGCTTCCAACTAATCTATCACTTCCATCAGCTCATTCCCCACAGTTAAAACCTTTTGTACCACCTGCCCCACCCTATTAGACTGTAAGCTCTTCTGAGCAGGGCCCTTTTAACCCTCTTGTATTTTATACTATTTTAACCATATTGTCACCCTTTTATATTGTGAAGCGCTGAGTAAACTGTTGGCACCATATAAATCCTGTATAATAATAATCCTATTTCTGACATGTAGACGCCTAGAAGGGGCATTTAAAAATCTGTGCTAAGCAGTGTCTAAAAAAAACAAGTAAAAATTGTATTTTATAAGCGTTGCTTTGTCAATATTCATATATGTTTTTTTTTTCAGCTGGAACTTGGTGGAACTCAGTTCCACCACCTCTAGCTCAGGCCCTCTGCTCCCTGCTCGCCACTATCACTTGTAAACACAGAAATCTGGCTTCTGTGTTTACATATCACAGCTTGCCTCCAAATGGCTCCCACAGATCTGATCCCCTGAGTGCAGGATGGGGACAAGAAAGAGGAGGGTGCCTGTGGTGCAGTGCAGATCAAGACACCCCCACTGGATGATCTCCCTGCAATGAGACAGGCAGAGCCACCTACAGTGTGCAGGGAGATACTAGAGACGGCTGGGTGCTTCAGCTTAACACAGCAACACAAGCAAGACATGTGGAAGATGGTGGAGCGTTTAAGGAGGGAGGGAGAAGATGAGGGGAATGGAGAGGGGGTGGCATGCAGAGGTCAGAGCTGAAGAGGGATGAAAGTCAGATGAGGATAGAAGATGCAGAGGTAAGCAGCTGTGGAAGAAGGCTAAACTCTGCACTCTGTTTAGTGCACCCCTGAAATCTGCACTCTGTATGCAGCACACCCCTGAACATTGCACCTAGTGCACCCCTGAACTCTGTACTCCATGTGTCAACTCCACACACTATATGTAATGAACTCCTGCCATTTAATACCGCTTTAAGACTCTTCCATTGTTAGTGAAATTTGACCACCCCCACTATTTGATGTGGTTTGGAGGGTGTGTAAGGAAGGGTGGGGGAGAAGGGAGTTTTGGGGGGTCGTGGTTGGGTTCCTGCACATACACACACACACACACACACAGTATCTCACAAAAGTGAGTACACCCCTCACATTTTTGTACATATTTTATTCTATCTTTTCATGTAACAACAGTAACATGTAACTGAAGAAATGACACTTTGCTACAATGTAAAGTAGTGAGCGTACAGCTTGTATAACAGTGTAAACTTGCTGTCCCCTCAAAATAACTAAACACACAGCCATTAGTGTTTAAACCGTTGGCAACAAAAGTGAGTAAACCCCTAAGTGAAAATGTCCAAATTGGGCCCAAAGTGTCAATATTTTGTGTGGCCACCATTATTTTTTGGCACTGCCTTAACCCTCTTGGGCATGGACACCAGAGCTTCACAGGTTGCCACTAGAGTCCTTTTCCACTCCTCCATGACGACATCATAGAGCTGGTGGATGTTAGAGACCTTCCGCTCCTCCACCTGCCTTTTGAGGATGCCCCACAAATGCTCAATAGGGTTTAGGTTTGGAGACATGCTTGGCCAGTCCATCACCTTTACCCTCAGCTTCTTTAGCAAGGCAGTGGTCGTCTTGGAGGTGTATTTGGGGTCATTATGCTGGAATACTGCCCTGAGGCCCAGTCTCCGAAGGGAGGGGATCATGCTCTACTTCATTATCTCACAGTACAGGTTGGCATTCAGGGTTCCCTCAATGAACTGTAGCTCCCCAGTCCGAGCACCACTCATGCAGCCCCAGACCATGACACTCCTACCACCATGCTTGACTGTAGGCAAGCCATACTTGTCTTTGCACTCCTCATCTGGTTGCCGCCAGACACGTTTGACATCATCTGAACAAAAAATAAGTTTATCTTGGTCTCATCAGACCACAGGACATGGTTCCAGTAATCTATGTTCTTAGTCTGCTTGTCTTTAGCAAACAGTTTGCGGGCTTTCTTGTGCATCATCTTTAGAAGAGGCTTCTTTCTGAGACGACAGCCATCCAGACCAATTTGATGCAGTGTGTGGCATTTGGTCTGAGCACTGACAGGCTGACCCCGACCCCCCACCCCCACCCTTCAACCTCTGCAGCAAAGCTGGCAACACTCATACGTCTATTTCAAAAAGACAACCTCTGGATAGGACGCTGAGCATGTGCACTCAACTTCTTTGGTTGACCATGGCGAGGCCTGTTCTGAGTGGAACCTGTCCTTTTAAAACCCTGTATGGTCTTGGCCACCGTGCTGCAGCTCAGTTTCAGGGTCTTGGCAATCTTCTTATAGCCTAGGCCATCTTTATGTAGAGCAACAATTCTTTTTTTCAGAGAGTTCTTTGCCATGAGGTGCCATGTTGAACTTCCAGTGACCAGTATGAGAGAGTGAAAGTGATAACACCAAAATTAACACACCTGCTCCCCACTCACACCTTGTAACACTAACGGGTCAAATGACACTGGGGAGGGAAAATGGCTAATTGAGTCCAATTTGGACATTTTCAATTAGGGGTGTACTCCCTTTTGTTGCCAGCGGTTTAGACATTAATGACTGTGTTGAGTTATTTTGAGGGAACAGCAAATTTACACTGTTATAAAAGCTGTACACTCACTACTTTACAGTGGGGATCGAAAGTTTGGGCACCCCAGGTAAAAATTTGTATTAATGTGGATAAAGAAGCCAAGGAAAGATGGAAAAATCTCCAAAAGGCATCAAATTACAGATTAGACATTCTTATAATATGTCAACAAAAGTAAGATTTTATTTTCATCATTGACACTTTCAAAATGACAGAAAACAAAAAAATGGCGTCTGCAAAAGTTTGGGCACCCTGCAGACTGTATAGCCTGCACTGCCCCATTTGCAAAGCTGAGACCTGCCAGTGTCATGGATTGTTCTCAATCATCATCTGGGAAGACCAGGTGATGTCAATCTCAAAGGTTTTAAATGCCCAGACTCATCTGACCTTGCCCCAACAATCAGTTCAATGAGATCTTCTAAGCAGTTGTCTAGAAAACTGAAGCTGAAAATAGTGGACTCTCACAAAGCTGGAGAAGGCTATAAGATAGTAAAGCGTTTTCAGATGTCAATATCCTCTGTTCGGAATGTAATTAAGAAATGGCAGTCATCAGGAACAGTGGAAGTTAAAGCAAGATCTGGAAGACCAAGAAAAATAGACAGAACAGCTCGCAGGATTGTGAGGAAAAACAATTCAAAACCCACATTTGACTGAGCGATCCCCCCAGAAAGATCTGGCAGACACTGGAGTTGTGGTACACTATTCCACTATAAAGAGATACTTGTACAAATATGGTCTTCATGGAAGAGTCTTCAGAAGAAAACCTTTACGTCCTCACCACAAAAATCAGCGTTTTAATTTTGCAAATGAACATATAGACAAGCCTGATGCAAGTTCTGTGGACCGATGAGGTTAAAACTGAACTTTTTGGCCGGAATGAGCAAAGGTACGTTTGGAGAAGAAGGGGCACAGAATTTAATGAAAAGAACCTCTGTCCAACTGTTAAGCATGGGGTGGATCAATCATGCTTTGGGGTTGTATTGCAGCCAGTGGCACAGGGAACATCTCACTAGTAGAAGGAAAAATGGATTCAATAAAATTTCAGCAAATTTTGGATGGTAACTTGATGCCATATGTGAAAAAGCAGAAGTTAAAGAGAGGATGGCTTCTACAAATGGATAATGATTCTAAACACACCTCGAAATCCACGGGGGATTAAATCAAAAGGCGTAAACTGAAGGTTTTGCCATGGACTTCACAATCTCCTGACCTCAACATAATTAAAAATCTATGGATAAAAGTTAAAAGAGAAGTGCGTGACAGACAGCCCAGAAATCTCAAAGAACTGAAAGACTTTTGTAAGGAAGAATGGGCAAAAATACCTCAAACAAGAAGTGCTGGCTACAAAAAGCGTTTACAAGCTGTGATACTTGCCAAAGGGGGCAGTACAAGATATTAACTCTGCAAGGTGCCCAAACGTTTGCAGACGCCTTTTTTTTTTTCTGTTATTTTGAAAGTGTAAATGACGGAAATAAAATCTAACTTTTGTTGACATATTATAAGAATGTCTAATCTGTAATTTGATGCCTTTTGGAGATTTTTTCAATCTTTCCTTGGCTTCTTTATGCACATTAATACAAATTTTTACCTGGGGTGCCCAAACTTTCGATCCCCACTGTACATTGTAGCAACGTGCAATTTCTTCAGTGTTGTCACACGAAAAGATATAATAAAATATATGATGGGTGTACTTACTTTTGTGAGATTATATATATATATATATATATATATATATATATATATATATATATATATTTATATATATTGTGGGGATTTGCTCTGGTAGGTAGGATTTGCGGGTGCAGTATAGAGGCAAAACAGATGGTTCTTCAAGTAAATCAGGAGTGTTTTATTTACACTTCAGGAACACAAAAGTAACAGTCTTTCTTGGTGTTTAACTCACACCCAACAAAAAGGAAAACGACAGTCTTTTAAGGCAGGTTTTAAACACAGCAACAAGTCCATTCACCTGTGTATCTTTGGTGCTGTTCACACACAGCAAAGGATCAGTTCACCTGCTTGTCACTTTTCCAGCCTCAGCACTCACTTCCACAGCCTTCTGGTGCATGGAGATAATTCTCAATCACCTGTTAGGCTGTCTGCCTTATAAACCCCAGGCAAGACCTGGCCTGGAGCGTGGGGAGCAGCCACCCACCCATACCTTAACTGCTCCCAATAAGAGCCGGCCCGGATTCGGCTTTGCAGCCACACTAAAATAGAAAAATGTCAAACAGCACTAGCTGCTGCTGACACAGAACTACCGACTCTTATCTCACCGAGGCCAGGAACCTCGGTGACACGTATCTTCCGTCGACCACGGATCCATGTGCCCTGCCACATACCTCCCCCCTTTGTTCAACCCTCAGGGGGTGAACACATGTCATACAGTGTGCGCGAGACAGGGCATCCGCATTTCCCTGTAGGCGGCCTGCCCTGTGTTCCACTGAGAACTTGAAGTTCTGAAGGGACAGGAACCATCTGGTGACCCGAGCATTTCTCTCCTTGGCCTGGCTCATCCATTGGAGAGGGGAATGGTCGGTCACCAGACGAAATTTCCTCCCCAACAGATAATAGCGAAGAGACTCGAGTGCCCATTTGATAGCCAGGCACTCTCTCTCCACTATACTGTATCGGGTCTCTGCTGGGGTGAGCTTCCGGCTGAGGTACACGACAGGATGCTCCTCCCCATTGACCTCCTGTGATAGTACAGCCCCTAGACCTACTTCCGAGGCATCGGTCTGTACTATAAATCCCTTCTTGAAGTCTGGGGTGACCAAGACTGGGGACCCACATAGTGCCGACTTCAAAGCGGAAAAGGCCTCTTCCGCCTTATCATTCCAGTGAACCATGACGGACTTTCGTCCTTTTAGTAGCCCTGTCAGTGGAGCAGCTAAGGTGGCAAAATGGGGAATGAACCTCATATAATATCCAGCATTCCCAGGAATGATCTGACCTGCTTAGTGGTGACTGGTCGGGGCCAACTACGTATGGCTTCTATTTTGTTTATTTGGGGTTTGATGACTCCTCGCCCAACCACATACCCCAGGTATTTAGTCTCTTCTAATCCTATTGAACACTTTTTTGGATTAGCGGTCAGCCCGGCCTTCCTAAGGGCATCCACTACCGCCTGCACTTTGGGCAGATGACTTTCCCAATCCCGGCTGTGGATGACGACATCGTCCAGGTAAGCCGAGGCGTACTGACGATGAGGTCGCAACACTATGTCCATTAGTCTTTGGAAGGTGGCAGGGGCGCCATGCAGGCCAAAGGGTAACACCTTATAATGATATAGTCCCTGAGGAGTAACAAAAGCCGTTTTTTCCTTGGCAGACTCCGTTAAGGGTACTTGCCAGTACCCTTTGGTGAGGTCTAGCACTGAAAAATATCGGGCTTGGCCTAATTTCTCAATCAGCTCGTCTACTCGGGGCATAGGGTACGCGTCAAACTTGGAGACCTCGTTTAGCTTACGAAAATCATTGCAGAACCGCAACGTCCCGTCTGGTTTGGGTACTAAGACTATAGGACTGGCCCATTCACTTTTAGACTCTTCAATAACATCGAGTTTTAACATGAGTTGTACTTCTTCCTCAATAGCATGTCGCCGAGCCTCGGGTACCCGATATGGCTTTACCCGGACCTTGACCCGGGGCTCAGTGACGATATCATGTAGGATTAGAGACGTACGTCCAGGGAGGTCAGAGAACACATCTGTGTTCCGACTAATGAACTCCCTGACTTCCTGGACCTGTTTGGAGGACAGGCTATCTGCAGCTTTTACCTTGGTTACTGCTTCACAGGCTTCAAGAGGAGGGGCTGGACCCTTTTCACCTAGAAACCCTGGCTGGGGGCTGTCGTTCTCGGACAAGTCCCTATCTTTCCACGGCTTTAGTAAATTTACGTGGTACACCTGCTCCGGCTTCCGCCGCCCTGGCTGGTGTACTTTGTAATTTACTTCTCCTATCTTTTCGAGCACCTCATAGGGACCTTGCCACCTAGCTAGGAACTTGCTATCTACTGTTGGTACTAGTACCACTACCCGATCACCCGGGTTAAAGTTCCGGACCCTAGCCTGTCGATTGTAGATCCTACTCTGGGCTCGTTGGGCTGCCTCCATGTGTTCCCGGACCAAGGGCATCACCTTTTCCATCCGTTCCTGCATCTGGGTGACATAGTCAACAACACTTTTGTAGGGGGTGGGTTGTTGTTCCCAGGCCTCTTTGGCTATATCCAACAACCCGCGAGGATGCCTACCATATAACAGTTCGAAGGGCGAGAACCCCGTGGAAGCCTGAGGTACTTCTCGCACTGCAAACATCAGATAGGGTAGAAGCAGGTCCCAGTCCTTACCATCCCTGGAAACTACTCTTTTTAACATGTTTTTTAATGTTTGGTTAAATCTCTCGACCAGGCCATCCGTCTGGGGATGGTAGACGGATGTACGTAATTGTTTTATGTGGAGCAGTTTACAGAGTTCTCTCATAACCTTGGACATAAACGGTGTCCCTTGGTCAGTCAGGAGCTCTTTAGGCAGTCCCACCCGGGAAAACATTTCCATTAACTCCTTAGCTATAAGTTTGGCGGATGTATGTCGCAGGGGTATCGCCTCCGGGTAGCGAGTGGCGTAGTCAAGGATGACTAGAATATGTTGGTGACCCCTGGCAGATTTTGGAACAGGGCCGATTAGATCCATAGCGATTCGTTCAAATGGGACCTCAATTATCGGGAGAGGTATCAGGGGACTACGGAAATGGGGCTGGGGGCTAGTTATCTGACAGACCGGACATGACTTACAATACTCTTCCACTTCTCTGAACACACCGGGCCAATAAAACCTCTGTAGTATGCGGTCCTGTGTTTTCTGCCACCCCAAGTGTCCCCCAAGAACATGTTGGTGGGCAAGCTCCATAACAAGCTTGCGGTACGCTGTGGGCACCACCAACTGTTCAACCAGTTCACCCCGGATTTGATTCACTCGATATAACATTTCCTGTTGAACAATAAAACGTGGAAACATCAATTCAGCCCCAGGGTTTTTTGGTTTACCATTAATGATTACAACATTTTCCCAGGCCCTGCTTAGGGACGTATCCCGGTGTTGTGCGGTCCCGAAATTTTCCCCGGAGACATTGAGGTCTGCCAACTCAGGGCCGGATGGCAAGTCCTCCATGTCTCCCACCATTACATTTAGTGGGGTGGTGTCCCCCTCTATCACAGAAGCTGTGGTCACCCCTACCGAGGGCCCTTCGGACTCAGGCTCCCAGGGGTCTGGCCTCACACTGGAACCAGGCCATTCTGCTAGGGTTGTCCCTGTCTCAGGCTTGTCAGACCCTTTAACCGTAGGCCACAGTGCCGGAAAACCTGGAAAGTCCCTTCCGATTATTAGTTCATGTGGCAACTTGGTAGCGACAGCCACCTCATGGGTCCATTTGCCGGCCGCTGTAGACAAAGTTACCAGCGCTGTGGGATAGTCCTTTAAGTCTCCATGAATACATACGACCCCGACTCTGCGGCCGGTATATTCAGCAGGCCGTATTAACGCCGTTCTCACCAGGGACACCAGACTTCCTGAGTCCAGCAGAGCCACCGCAAAAGTGTCTCCCACTTCCACCTGACACAGATGGTTACTGTCTATCACCTCACCAGTGCCTGTGGCGCATAGCTTTCGTGCATACAACGAGTGGCGGTGTCCATAGTTAGTCTCCATAGGCTCGTCCTGTTGGGGACACTCAGCCCTCACGTGACCTGGCTCCTGACACCGCCAGCAGACTATTGGGGCCGGGCGTACAGGGAGTATGTCTTGAGTGTGTCTCATTTCCACCAAGCGTTGGGTCTGTGGCGGAGATTTCCGGGGTTTGACTGGCCCCCTCCCCCCTGTACATCCCTGTAAGTTCTTGGTGGCCTCATAGCGCTCCACCAGGTCAACCATATCCAGAGCATTGTCAGGAGAAGCCTGGCCGATCCAGTGCTGGAGGGGATAAGGCAAGGCCCTCCAAAACATGTCAGCCAATAAGCGGTCCAGCATATCAGTGGGCTTTAACAGATCAGGCTGCAGCCATTTTTGCAGTCTGTGCAGTAAATCGTAATATTGTGGCCTGGCCGGTTCGGCCGCTTTGTAGCCCCACTGATGCACTCGCTGAGCGCGGACTAAGACATTTACGCCCAGTCTCGCCAGGATCTCACCTTTTACGGTCGGGTAGTCGGCAGCTTGATCATCTGTCAAATCGAAAAACACCTGCTGGGGTCCGGATGCCAGGAACGGAGCGACCACCTCAGCCCACTGGTCACGGGGTAGCTTCTCCCGGACCGCCACTTTTTCAAATATGGCGAGATACGTCTCGACGTCATCCGTGGGAGCCATCTTGGGTATCGCTGCACGGACCGCTTTCCGGACATCATGCACTCCCCGAGACACCCCAGACTTTTCCAACGCCAACACATGTTGCAGCAGCCGTTGATTAGTCTCCTGCTGTGCACGCATAGCCTCCTCATGTCTTTTCTGCTGTTGCAGGTTAGTCTCCCGCTGTAGCTCTATGGCCTGCTGTTGTCCTAAACTGGCCTGGGTAAGCTGCCTTATCAATTCCTCCATCTTTTCCTGTGGCTGCAGCTTAGCAGGCTTAATATACGACATGTACAGTCACATTCAGCAGAACAAAAATATTTTGGCGTTTTACGCCAACCTCACTGCGCATGCCCGCATCCGAGCACCAAATGTGGGGATTTGCTCTGGTAGGTAGGATTTGCGGGTGCAGTATAGAGGCAAAACAGATGGTTCTTCAAGTAAATCAGGAGTGTTTTATTTACACTTCAGGAACACAAAAGTAACAGTCTTTCTTGGTGTTTAACTCACACCCAACAAAAAGGAAAACGACAGTCTTTTAAGGCAGGTTTTAAACACAGCAACAAGTCCATTCACCTGTGTATCTTTGGTGCTGTTCACACACAGCAAAGGATCAGTTCACCTGCTTGTCACTTTTCCAGCCTCAGCACTCACTTCCACAGCCTTCTGGTGCATGGAGATAATTCTCAATCACCTGTTAGGCTGTCTGCCTTATAAACCCCAGGCAAGACCTGGCCTGGAGCGTGGGGAGCAGCCACCCACCCATACCTTAACTGCTCCCAATAAGAGCCGGCCCGGATTCGGCTTTGCAGCCACACTAAAATAGAAAAATGTCAAACAGCACTAGCTGCTGCTGACACAGAACTACCGACTCTTATCTCACCGAGGCCAGGAACCTCGGTGACACGTATCTTCCGTCGACCACGGATCCATGTGCCCTGCCACAATATACACACACACACACAGCTCAAAAAAAATTCAACACTTTGAAAAGACATCAGATCTCAATGGGGGAAAAAAAGGTCATGCTAAATATCAATACTGATATG
Source organism: Pelophylax lessonae (assembly GCF_965119305.1). NCBI lineage: Eukaryota > Metazoa > Chordata > Amphibia > Anura > Ranidae > Pelophylax > Pelophylax lessonae. The sequence continues at coordinate 594,602,015 of NC_138770.1, read as the reverse complement.
GACTGGGTAATGTGTTAGGAACGAAAGGATACCCTGTCTGATGGGAATTAAAATCATCAACCTACATAGGGCTGAATTCAAAAATACCCTAAAAATCAAAGAAAACATTATGCAGTAGGCTAGTCCATTTTCCTGAAATTTCACTGCAGCAACTCAAAATGGTACTCAGTAGTTTGTATAGCCCCCATATGCTTGTATGCATGCCTGGCAACATCGGGGCATGCTCCTAATGAGACGACGGATGGTGTCCTGGGATATTTCCTCCCAGATTTGGACCAGGGCATCACTGAGCTCCTGAACGGAGGTGCAACCTGGTGGCATCGGATGGACCGAAACATAATGTTCCAGAGGTGTTTTATTAGATTTAGGTGAGGCGAGCGTGGGGGCATTCATGGCATCAATTTCTTCCCTCTCCAGGAACCGGCTGCATACTCTCGCCACATTAGGCCGGGCATTGACGTACACAAGGAGGAACCCAGGACCCACTGCACCAACATAGGGTCTGACAATAGGTCCAAGGAATTCATCCCAATACCTAATGGCAGTCAGGGTGACATTGTCTAGCCTGTAGAGGTATGTGCGTCCCTCCATGGAAATGCCTCCCCAGACCATCACTGACCAACCCCCAAACTGGTCATGCTGATCAGTTTTATATACACATATATATATATATATATATATATATATATATATACATACATACATACATACATACACACACACCTTTCTTTTTTTTTTTTTTTCCAGGAACAACAAATTTAATTTTCATATGAGAACAATTTTTCACATGCCACTGTTTAATCAAGCAAGTTTTGTGTTTTAAAACAATAGGAAAATAAGATACCATTAGTGTATATACAATAAACAATTTGCCATAAAAGTACACATACTTAAATTTTTTTTTTTTTTTTTTATAGTTTTGGAAGCACTATTGGTCAAATACTGGACTCAAGCTTTATTGCAGCTGTGTTAATAAGAATCACTAGTCTGACCTTTTGACATAACTTAGCTATGACATTTATTATACTGTGCTGCGATTTAGACTTTGCAGGCATAAATGCTTCCTTTACAGAAACTCCTGCAGGAAGTCGGAAGAACTAACAATAAACAATGGACTTCTGAGTTCTGAACTTGTACCTTAAGCTGAAAGAAGGACTTTATCATGGGACACACTACAGCTACAAAATGAACAAGAGAGACTGCCAAAATCAAGAACCCATTTTCCTGAGTCCTGTTTGCTAAGGAAATTGGGGATCAGCTATAATAGAAATGAAAGCTGAGCTCCAGGCTCCTTCAGAAAAAAATAAAAGTCAGCAGCTACAAATACTGTAGCTGCTGACTTTAATATTAGGACACTTACCTGTCCACAAATCCAGCAGTGTCTTTACCTCAGCCTATATTTTAATGGGCTCTCGGGGGCTGCCGCCATTTCTTTTAAGAGAAACAAACTGTGAAGCCGGTTCCCTACTGCGCATGCGCAAAGGCCCAGCGGCAGGGGAAGGCGTAAGGGACCCGAACTTCCGGGTGACATGCCATGGCGAAGTCAGCCGGAAATGGGAGCAAGTACGTGTCAAAATCAGGTACCCTCCCCAAAAGGTGCCAAATTTGGCAGCAGAGGGAGGGAGGAGGCAAACAAGCTTCCACTTTTGGATGGAGATCCGCTTTAAAGTGATATTAAAGTCTTGTTTATTTAAATAACAAACATATTATACTTACCTGCTCTGTGCAGTGGCCTTGCACGGAGCAGTCCCGATCCTCCTCTTCTCAGGACCCTTGCTGGTGCTCCTGGCTCCTCCCATCTGCCGAGTGCCCCCACAGCAAGCAGCTTGATGTGGGGGCACCCTAGCCGAGTCACTGCTTAATGTGTCCATTCAGACACGGAGCCATGGATGAATCCACCCCCTCTCTCTTTCCTTATTGGCTCACTGACTTTGACTGACAGCAGTGGGAGGCAATGGTGCCCACTGCGGTCTCAGCCAATGAGGAGGAAGAATCCCGGATAGCAGAGACTCTTGTGCAACATCGCTGGATCGAGATGGAGCTCAGGTAAGTATTAGGAGGCTGAGGGGGGCTGCTGCACACAGGTTTTTTTATCTGAATGCATTCAGATAAAAAACCTTCTGCCTTTCTAACCACTTTAAGTGACTTTTTGTGTATCCCTATTGCAGGCAGAATAACAGACTATTCCATTATGCTGCTAGGAAAAGATAGAGTGTACATGTGTAAGTATGCATATTTGTACGTCTTGTATTGTTTTCCTGTAACTGTACATAATTCTTGTTTATTATTATTAATACATTACTGTACAAATGGGTTTGTTTCTTTGAGTTTACGTCAAGAATTAGACAAACAGGCGAAAAATAAATTACAAGAAAATATGGACTAATCCAGGATTTACAACAAGGTCCAAATGAAACCGGCATGTTTTCTGTTTTTTTTATTATTGGTTGTGCTAAGAAAAATATTGCATAATCTGTTCAGCTAATCTTTTGGCTAAGTGATATATGATACACACAAGGTGTACTAAGCTGCGCTCACCTTAAAGTGCAATAGTAGTGAAGATAACTATAAATTACCATATAAAGTGCATAATATCAATTTATCAAATATAAAATTAAATATTGAAAAAATGGTGCAAATTAGTAGTGCATCAAAAGTTCATAATATTAAGTCCCAATTGGCGAATAGATGGATAAAGGTACACTTTCCAAGGGATGAAAACCTCTTTTCATATAACAAATCTTCAAACCCTTCACCATGTAGGCACCCAATGTATGAGTGTGCTTACCAGAAAGCACAGACCCCTTAATTACAGGGGGTCAGTGCAAGCAGGATAAATTAATGCGACCAGTATCCAAGCGTACAAGACCAAGCCCTCTAGAGTAGTCCAACCGCCTGTAAACCACAGAACTCCACACTCCTCCTCCTCCTTACGCTCCTCAGCGATATGCAAACAAAGGAATGGCCAGGATAGTGAAGTATGCATAAACGGTTTATTTTAAAATAAGGTGGACAGATTTACATCAAGGACATGGAAACAGGCATAAAGACTCAAGATCCGAGATTGGACTCAGGACGGTACCGCTTCCGCGTTTGCTGGTCCTATCCAGGTGATCTCAAGGATGGCAATGATATCAAGATGATTGTAATCCAATATTCCCGACCGGTTTCGTCGGCTCATAAGGCCGTCGTTTTCAAGGGTCATATGACCACAATCACCATAGTATCATTATATAGACATGCTCATTACCCCTTAGCCAATCAGCCACTTTGGATTAAAATTGTATAGGAACACCTCCCGGAAGCAAAAGGACTTTGCAGTCTCAATCCTCCGGAAGGATGACCAAACTGTATGGGCGCTACCCCCGAAATGACGTATCGATGTCAATACGTTAGACCTGAAGTAATGCTGCCCCGGAAGTGATGTATCGGATCAGTACGCTAGACCGGAAGAAGTGCGGGCACCTTAGCGGCGCTAACATACTCCGCCCCTGCTGCAGACATCCATAAGGAACATCATGCAAGGCAAACACACCCCTTCCGTGACTACATATATTTTGATATGATTGACTTCCGGAAAACCGATAATTAATTCAGCATTTATGATCGAAATATCTATCGGCTAACAACCAAGAATAAATCAGCATTAATGGCCAGAATTGCCTATCGGCTAACAACCAAAAATATACCTATATGAATATTAATAAAGGGCGATTGGTGGCTGAGGAAATAGCATACCCAGTCATAAAATAACATAGGCATTAATCCAATATATTAATATCTAAACACCGTCCAACATTAATCTCATAAAAACAATAATATATCGATCGTCCAAAAAATAAATAAAATATTTATGGTGGATGTTGAGTATATTATATATATTATATTTGAAAGAAATTTATATGATTGGTAAATATAATACATTTATTAATAAATATAGTATGTGTATATATGAAGGGTGACTGAATAAATGGAGAAGATTGGTTTTAAAATTCTACATATTCCTCATGTAATTAGATTAATGAGAACAAAAATGTATTAGTAAATAATCTGGCCATTAATGCTGATTTATTCTTGGTTGTTAGCCGATAGATATTTCGATCATAAATGCTGAATTAATTATCGGTTTTCCGGAAGTCAATCATATCAAAATATATGTAGTCACGGAAGGGGCGTGTTTGCCTTGAATGATGTTCCTTATGGATGTCTGCAGCAGGGGCGGAGTATGTTAGCGCCGCTAAGGTGCCCGCACTTCTTCCGGTCTAGCGTACTGATCCGATACATCACTTCCGGGGCAGCATTACTTCCGGTCTAACGTATTGACATCGATACGTCATTTCCGGGGTAGCGCCCATACAGTTTGGTCGTCCTTCCGGAGGATTGAGACTGCAAAGTCCTTTTGCTTCCGGGAGGTGTTCCTATACAATTTTAATCCAAAGTGGCTGATTGGCTAAGGGGTAATGAGCATGTCTATATAATGATACTATGGTGATTGTGGTCATATGACCCTTGAAAACGACGGCCTTATGAGCCGACGAAACCGGTCGGGAATATTGGATTACAATCATCTTGATATCATTGCCATCCTTGAGATCACCTGGATAGGACCAGCAAACGCGGAAGCGGTACCGTCCTGAGTCCAATCTCGGATCTTGAGTCTTTATGCCTGTTTCCATGTCCTTGATGTAAGTCTGTCCCACCTTATTTTAAAATAAACCGTTTATGCATACTTCACTATCCTGGTCATTCCTTTGTTTGCATATCGCTGAGGAGCGTAAGGAGGAGGAGGAGTGTGGAGTTCTGTGGTTTACAGGCGGTTGGACTACTCTAGAGGGCTTGGTCTTGTACGCTTGGATACTGGTCGCATTGATTTATCCTGCTTGCACTGACCCCCTGTAATTAAGGGGTCTGTGCTTTCTGGTAAGCACACTCACACATTGGGTGCCTACATGATGAAGGGTTTGAAGATTTGTTATATGAAAAGAGGTTTTCATCCCTTGGAAAGTGTACCTTTATCCATCTATTCGCCAATTGGGACTTAATATTATGAACTTTTGATGCACTACTAATTTGCACCATTTTTTCAATATTTAATTTTATATTTGATAAATTGATATTATGCACTTTATATGGTAATTTATAGTTATCTTCACTACTATTGCACTTTAAGGTGAGCGCAGCTTAGTACACCTTGTGTGTATTATATATCACTTCATACGTTTTCACGATTGAGTTGCAGCTCCCTATATCATTGGGTTCACACCCTTTTGTGCACATTCACATATAATTATTAATTATTGATTATTACATATTTAAAATAGAAACAGTTCACATATTCACCAATATTTTGCACAAATAATTATTTTGCACAAATATTTATTTATACGGCACGTCTACACTTTATCCAATAAGCGCAGGTACTTTTGGCGCCTAACGCCATTCGTTTACCAATCTTTTGGCTAAGATTGGTTTAGGCAGAGAGGCAGGCAGGTGACTTCACAATGTCTGCCACAGCCAATCAGGGAAAGCTTTGTATTTCAGAGTCTACAAAGCTTCCAATCAATGGTAGAGTGCAGCTCAGCCCGACTCAATTGCGTTCCAAGTATGGAATGGGATGTTTGCATCCCACAACAGGAACACAAGGCTGTATACTGTGCATATATGAGGTTTCATACAGTATACATTGTGCCCAGCGGGTGCAGCTGTTAGTGTAAAAAATAGCTAAATAACTAAAGTTTTAAGTGGAGATTTGCTTTAAGGAGAAGAAATCAGTTTGTAAAGCCAGGGTTCACGCCACTGAGATAGAATTTGATATTACTAAAAAAATTATACAATCAGTGTAGAAAAAAGTGTCTGCCAGACCAAACGCAATGTACACTATCACAACCCCAGAGATGTAGCATTTGAAGAGTTAATGCTAAACTGCAGTTATTCAGTAATTTGTAAATTGTGCTGGATTTTTATAAATTAAAGTAGGATTTCAGGCTAAACCCAACTAATCCTAAAAATGCTCGCTCCCCCACCAATGCTGACTAACCTGTGTAAGAAAAATGCAAATACTTAATGCAAATACCTATTTTCAGCCCGTTCCATTCACGTGATCCTCTGTGTCAGCCATTGGCAGCTGCAGACAAGAGGAGAAAGCAACAACAGCTGGTAGAGGCTCCAGCAGTGACGTCACCTATATTGCTCCTATGGCCCATCCATTGTTGGTGCTCTCTCCTCTCTCTTGCAGCCATCCCCGACTGACACAGAGAAGCCAGATTGTGTGACAGGAGCAGGCTGATAATAGCCAAGTATTTACATCTTTCTTACACAGGGTGGTCAGCATAGGTGTTAGGAGGGGAGGAAGGAATTTGTTTAAAACTAGTTAGGTTTATCCTTAAATTCTACTTTAAGTCCAACAAGGTGCATCAAATCTCATAGCCTTATCTCTATCATTTACAGTTTACATATTTCCTGGCAGCATAGTTATTGCTTTACTGCTGGTGCTCCGACATTGGCCTTTCTGGTTTCAGCTTCTGTAGCTGCAGAGTCACATGCAACTGCTCTGCCTGCCCCTACTGCCCAATCACAGAATGCTTTGTCTTATGTGAACCCATTCACAAAATACAAAGCCTTTGGTGAATGAACAACAGAGGGAAGGGGAAGGTGGAACTGCTGTGTGTGAGAAGATAGTATCTGCTGTCACAGTGCCAAAAGTAAAATAAAAGACATAGGTCCACAAATGTTATAATCTTTGGATAAATGTACTTTAAAGGTCAGTCAATCCTAATTTGGTACATTCACATGCAGATATCATCACAAAGCCTATCTGGTAAGGGAAGTTGACGCTGTAGTCAGAGGTACTGTGAAATTGACCTCAGTGTACATCCCTTCACCAGAGGTACCAGTCTGTCTCAAGCAGTACAGATTACCAGGAGGCCACAATAAAATCTCTGCTGAGAATAGAGACTCTTGGACTTGCTGGGAATGATCTGGAGTGTGCCGCAGAGAAGAATTCCAGAGACAGTTGTGCAAACTATCCATGGACTATAGCCTCCTACTCCCAAAAATGAATTACAAAAATTAGGAGTTGTGGGATTCTGCAGACTGAGTACTCATGGGGTTCAGAACAGAAAACTGCATTCACGACTGCTAACGAAGCCATTCTGCAGCACCAGTGACTGGGACCCATGAAATTCTACCATAGGAAAACACTAAAGCTACACTACAAGAAAGACTGCCAAGATCAAAAGCCTGTTTTCCAGTGATTGGTTGATGTTTAGAGCGCGGTTTGCTAAGGACATCATGGACCAGCTATTCTAAGTGACTTTAGTGTATCCCTATTGCATACAGACTTTTGCTAATGTTCACCTGCTGGGAAAGGATAGACAGCGTGTGCATGTATATGTATTTATGTATAATTGCATTAATCTGTGTGTTTTGCATTGTTTTCCTGAAACGAATTTGGTTTTGTTTATCATTCTTGTTTACAAAAAATAAGGTTTTTGTAAGATCTTACCATAAAATCTTTTTCTCTGAAGACCATCGAAAGACGCAACCTGATCTTCATTAGCTGAATGGGATGTCCTAAAGCAGTGTAGGCATGAGGGGTGGGAAGAACGCAACTGGAAAGAAACGTTCTAAAAAAAAAAAAAAAAGGCTAAACTTAGCCAACCGGGTAACATGAAGCTCAACCAAATAACAGGAGCTCACCCAGGTAAAGACCTTTAAGAGAACAAAAACATTCTCTAATGAAAGAGCAGCCTACAAAACCTTGCGGCCAAAAGAGGCATCCGAAGATGCCAACAAATCTACCTAGTAAAAGTATGCCCAGACGACCAAGTCACTGCCTTACAAACTTGTAGAACAGAGGCCTGATGGCGAAAAGCCCAAGAGGCACTTAGCGCTCTAGAAGAACGCGCCTTCACAGGGAAAGGAGGAACCTGACCCTTGATGAAATAAGCCTGAACAACCGTCTGCCTGATCCATCTTGATTTGGTCGCAGCAGACGCAGCCAAACCTTTGTGAGAACCTTCTTTAAGAACAAAGAGGAAATCATATTTTCTAAAAGACTCAGTAACTGTCAGATAGCCTCTTATCGCCCTGACCACATCCAGGGAATGCAAGGCAATTTTCTTTGGATGCTTCAGACATAAGGAAGGCAACACGATGTTTTCAATAACCACTTTACGACCGCCCACCGCAGATGTACTACGACGCTCGCTCTCGGGAGTCTAGGGGAGATCATGTGATCCTGCTATATAGGATCACATGTCTCTATGGTCATTTCAGAAGCCCCGCCCCCCCAGTTAAAATCACTCCCCTAGGCTCACATTTAACCCCTTGATCACCCACAGGGTTAACCCCTTCCCTGCCAATGGCCTTATTACAGTAACAGTGCATATTTTTACCACATTACTGTAGTAATGTCACTGGTACCCCCAAAAGTGTAAAAAATGTCAGTTAGGGGTCCGATTTGTCCGCCGCAATGTCGCAGTCCCGCAAAAAAAATAAAATAAAAAAAATCACAGATCGCCGCCTTTACTAGTAAAAAAAAAAAAAAAAAGACATAAATCTTTCTTATAATTAGTAGACGCCATAACGTTTGCGCAAACCAATCAAAATACACTTATTGCGATTTTTTTTTTTTTGGGGGGAATGTCATATAGCAGAATGTGAAAAATATATATTTTTGTTTTTAATTCATTGCTCTTTTTTTGTTTATATCGCAAAAATAAAAATCGCACAGGTGATCAAATGCCACCAAAAGAAAGCTCTATTTGTGAGAAAAAAAGGACGTAAATTTTGTTTAAGTACAGAATCGCACGACCGCGCAATTGTCCCTTAAATTAATGCAGTACCGAATCACAAAATAAGGCCTGGTCAGGAAGGGGTCTTAAAGTGTTTAAGGTGAAAATCAGACACCACCTTAGGGAGAAAAGACGGATTAGGTCGGACGACCACTTTATCTCTGTGGACCACCAAATAAGGTTAACAACAGGACAGCGCCGCTAACGCAGAGAAATCACCCTAATGTTCTCAAAGGTAGGCTTTTGAAGAACAGACAACACCAGATTGAGATCCCATGGAGGTAACGGAGATCTCCTCGAATGGAGCCAGATGACGCACACCTTGAATAAAAGTGCGAATCAAGCTATTGGCAGCCAATGGACATTGGAAGTAAATGGCCAAGGCAGACACCTGACCCTTGATAGTGCCCAACGCCAAGTGCTGCTCGACCCCTTTCAGTAAAAAGACCAAAATCCTAGCTATAGAAAACAAGCGAGGGTGCAGCTGCAGGGATTCACACCATGAAATGTACAATTTCCACGTACGATGATCGCTCTTCCTAGATGTCGATTTCTTGGTCTTCAAAAAGGTAGGAATCACAGAGTCAGAAAGACCGCGACTGTAAAGCAGGATGGAAGATCGGTCCTTGAGACAGCAGACCTTCCTGTAGAGGAAGTCGACATGGAGGATCCACGACCAGTTTTACCAGTTCTGCGTACCAAGACCGCCGAGGCCAGCCTGGTGCCACCAGAACGACCGGAATGCCTTCCACCGCCACCCGGCGAAAAAAACCTCAGCAGGAGTACGAGCAGAGGGCATGTGCATAGGTATTCACCCCCTTTGTTATGAAGCCCATAAAAAGCTCTGGTGCAACCAATTACCTTCAGAAGTCACAATTAGTGAAATGATGTCCACCTGTGTGCAATCTAAGTGTCACATGATCTGTCATTACACATACACACCTTTTTTGAAAGGCCCCAGAGGCTGCAACACCTAAGCAAGAGGCACCACTAACCAAACACTCTGACCATGTATGGTGTACCAATGACCTCAAACAAATGATTTCATATATGTCACATGCATAAAGATAAAAATATCAAGTGCAATAAAGTGACCATATAAAATAAAAGGAAATTTCAAATATCTTCAGACCAATAATATCACATGTATCACATATACATAGAATATATCATGTGCAATATGTGCGATAAAAAATATAAATAGAAAATGTTAAATATTAAAAATCAGAGTGGTTTAAAGTGCTGAGTGGTGGTGAAAAAAGTTTGATCAATCCTGGATCAATTAACCACTTGCCGACCGCTCACTCAAGCTCTACTGCGGCAAAGTGGTTAGTTATCGTCCAGCGACGTAGACCAACGTCGCTGGACTCCTCCCCTTGTGGGCGGCGCACGCTCGCCGCCGGAGGCTCGCTCCCGCTGTATTCATTCACAGCGGGAGTCGGGCCAGGGGAGGAGCGGCGGCGATCGCCGCTGCTCTTCCCCGATCGTCGGGGAATCGAGTTTGGAGATCCGCCCGCTTGTGTAAACAAAGCGGGCGGATCTCCTAAGTGACAGATTGCAGGGTTCAGCATAGCTGAACCTTCGATCTGTCCCTGTGTCACTCAGTCACCTCCCCCTCACGTTAGTAAGCACCAGGCATACATTAACCCCTTCCCTGCCAGTGTCATTTTTACAGTAACAGTGCATAATTATAGCACTGATTACTGTAGTAATGTCACTGGTACCCCCAAAAGTGTCAAAAATGTCAGTCAAGGGTCCGATCTGTCCGCCGCAATGTCGCAGTCCCACAAAAAAAACGCAGATCGCCGCCATTACTCGTTAAAAAAAAAAAACACCAAAAATTACAGAAATCTTTCCCTTAGTTAGTAAACGCAATAACTTTTGCGCAAACCAATCAAAATACGCTTATTGTGATTTTTTTTTACCAAACATAGGTAGCAGAAAACAAATTGGCCAAAAATTGTAAAAAATTTAGATTTTTACATTTTTTGGGGGGGAATGTCATTTAAAAAAATGTTAAAAATATTGTTATTTTTTCAAAATTTACGCTCTTTTTTTGTTTATAGCGCAAAAAGTAAAAATCGCACAGGTGATCAAATACCACCAAAAGAAAGCTCTGTTTGCGGGGAAAAAAGGACGTAAATTTAGTTTGGGTACGGCGTCGCACGACCGCGCAATTGTCAAAGTCGCACAGTGCCGAATCGCAAAAAGTGGCCTGGACGTAAGACAGCAAAATCCTCCGGTGGTAAAGTGGTTAAACAAGAATTAATAATAGAGTGAAGGATCGGTGTAAACAGATCCAGACACAAAGTGCAAAATGCTGACACATAAAGTGTTAAAGTGATAGTGGCAATGTGCAGCCAAGAATGGTGGTCAAGATTTCTGAAAGAGTGATAAAACCACAGAATGGTGGTTCCAACATAAAAGTGCAGAATCAATAGGTGATGCAATAATTGTTGAATATGTAAAAAATATAAAAATAGAAAATTTCTTAAAAAATGCAAAAAAATAAAAAATAAATATATAAATATATGTGCAAAAAAGTCCAGAATCGGTATAAGTGCAAAGTCCACAAAGTTGGTAAAGTGCTCCCTTGAAGTGATTCGGAGTGGATGTGCGGGTGAGGAATCCTGTGCTCCCCTCTCAATATAGCCCGCGCTTACCAAGGCTAAGTACCCCTGCAGGGGTGAACCGCTTATCAATATTGGGAATCGCTCCCATGTAGCAGGGATACGGGACCCTATTCACCTTAGCTGGGGGCCTCCTCTCCAATCACTTCTCAGGGGTCTCAGTATGGGCTCAAACACATCAAGCAGGCATCAGTATTCCAAGGATTATAGAAGTAGTCCCAGGACATGTATAAAGGAATAATCCTCATATAGTGAAGTATTGCTTAAATAAAATATTCCTTTATTGTATTAAACATCAGGTACTCACATTATCAGTAGCTCAAATCATACACGTCTGTCATAGGAGCCGCAACTTCCTCGTTAGCGGTGTGTATCCGGAACGCCGTGCGTTCCAGACCGACAGACCAACAAGCGGAAATTACGTAGTTACGCTCTCGATGCATTTCGTCACAATGACGTCATCAGGAGTCACGCTACTCCTGATGACGGTATGGTGATGAATAAACCAGTTCAGGTATTCAGAGACCTTGTCTTAAACGCCATTGAACAGATAAAATTAAAAAAACCTCCCACCAATAATGCCTTGCAAAAAGGCCTACAAACATTGTGTGAACGCAAGGACATAGTCATCCGTCCTGCTGACAAGGGTGGAGGCATCGTCATTATGGACAAGGATGACTATGTCCTTGAGATGAATAATATTTTTGGAGATAGGGATACTTATAAAATCCTTAATGGTAATCACACTTTTAAATTCAAAAGGGATTTACAACTCCTAGTGAACAAAGCACATAATGATGGTATTTTAACTGAAAAAGAAAAAACTTTTCTCATTCCATTAGCCCCTCGGTTACCAGTCACTTTCTTCCGAAAGTACATAAAACTCCAGTAAAACCAACGGGACGCCTTATAATAAGCGGGATTTACTCCCTATGTTCCCGTGTTGGAAAATACATTGATAAGTTCCTTCAGCCGCTAGTGACTCAAATGCCATCCCATTTAAAAGATACCACCCACGTTCTTAACATTTTGAATAATGTAACGTGGAAAGAGGGTTTTATCATGGGTACAGCGGACGTCACATCCCTGTACACCATTATCCTCCACCAACAGGGATTGGAAGCGGCCATATATTATCTAGATATGAATAGTGATCTAGAGAGGGAACAAAAATGTTTTATTTTGGACATACTGAATTTTGCTATGACCCACAATTTTTTTGGTTTAATGGTGTACATTATTTACAATACTGTGGTGTGGCCATGGGAGCCAAATTTGCTCCAAGTTTGGCTAACCTGCTCATGGCCAAGTGGGAGGAGGATGTCATCTATGGGGACCGACCGCCACAGCTCATTCTGTGGCGGAGGTATATAGATGACATCCTCCTCCTATGGGATGGCGATCAGGCCTCTCTCGATTCCTTCATGTCGAATTTGAATATGAATGACAGAGGAATCAAGTTCGACTGTAGTAGTAGTACTACTACACAGATCAACTTTCTTGATTTAACAATAAAAGGCAGATGAGGATAGGTTGATTACCTCTACGTTTTTTAAAAAAACTGATCGCAATGGATTTATCCCTACAGACAGCTGCCACCATAGTTCATGGTTAAAGGCTGTCCCTAAGGGACAGTTCATGAGACTACGACGTAATTGTACGCATGTAGGGGATTTTCTGTCACAGGCAACAGAATTAAAAACAAGATTCCTTCATAAGGGTTATGCACATGACACCTTAGATCAAACTATCAGGGAAGTTGCCAATGTGGAAAGATCAACCTTATTGGCTCCAAGTACTCGTCAGAATTCAAATGAGGGGTCCTTTAAAAATTGCTTTGTCACCTCTTTTTCCGCACAACACCATGTGATTAAGAAAATCATTCGCAAACACTGGCCAGTGGTTAAGAATGATCGTATCTTGGGTCCAGCACTCCCTGAACAACCAAATATACAGAAGAGACAGAGAAGGCAAGAAAGGAGGAGGAGTGGCCCTGTATGTGAAAGATAGCATTAAATCTAACCTAATACCAGTTGGTGAGGCCAACATAGAGTCAGTTTGGGTTACGTTGCAGTTTGCTAATGATTCAGTAACTCGTGTAGGTGTGATATATAGACCACCTGGTCAAGTTAAAGAACTAGATGATCTACTAGTTGAAGAAATAGCTAAAATGACAATCATTATGGGAGATTTCAATCTTCCAGATATAAACTGGAAAACCAAAATAGCAAGTTCTACCAGGAGTACAGATATTCTAAATTCCCTACTGGGGTTGTCTCTGCAACAAGTGGTTGAGGAGCCAACCCGGAGGGAGGCCATTTTGGATTTGGTATTCACAAATGGGGATTCGGTATATGATGTCATTGTAGGCGAAACCTTGGGATCTAGTGATCACCAGTCAGTGTGGTTTAATATAAGAACTGTGAAAGAGTCACACCACACAAAAACAAAAGTTTTAGATTTTAGAAAAACAGACTTTTCAAAAATGAAATTAGTCATAAATGAGTCCTTATCAGACTGGAACGGATTACATGGAGTCCAGGAGAAATGGGACTACTTAAAAGGTGCATTATTGAAGGCAACAGAAAATTGCATTAGACTTGTCAGTAAAAGCAAAAAAAGGAAGAGACCACTGTGGTACTCCGCAGAAGTGGCCCAAATCATTAAAAATAAAAAGCTAGCATTTTGTAATTATAAAAAAACCAAGAGCAATGAAGATAAGGAAATCTACAAGATTAGGCAGAAAGAGGCCAAGCAAGTTATAAGAACTTCTAAAGCGCAGGCAGAAGAAAAACTAGCTCAGTCTATGAAAAAGGGGGATAAGACATTCTTCAGATATATAAATGAAAAAAGGAAATTAAAACAAGGAATAACTAAATTAAAAACAAAGGACGGAAGGTATGTAGAAGAGAATAAAGGGCTAGCCGACTGCCTTAATGAATACTTCTGTTCAGTTTTTACAGAAGAAAAAGAAGGAGAAGGACCTCCACTTGAAAGGATGACTAATGAATCGTTTGATGCATGTGTCTTTACAGAGGAAGACGTTCTAAGATTGCTGTCTAAAGTGAAGACAAATAAGTCACAGGGTCCTGATGAGATACACCCAAAATTATTAAAAGAGCTTAGTGGTGAGCTGGCAAAACCATTAACAGATTTATTTAACCAATCATTAGTAACAGGAGTCGTCCCGGAAGATTGGAAATTGGCAAATGTCGTGCCCATTCACAAGAAAGGTAGTAGGGAGGAATCGAGCAACTATAGCCCAGTGAGTCTGACATCAATAGTAGGCAAATTAATGGAAACCCTATTAAAGGATAGGATTGTGGAACATCTTAAATACCATGGATTGCAAGATGAAAAACAACATGGGTTTACTTCAGGGAGATCATGTCAAACAAATCTTATAGATTTTTTTGACTGGGTGACTAAAACAATAGACGGTGGAGGTGCAGTAGACATTGCATATCTAGATTTTAGTAAGGCTTTTGACACTGTCCCACATAGAAGACTTATCAATAAACTGCAGTCATTGAGCATGGACTCCCATATTGTTGAGTGGATTAGGCAGTGGCTGAGTGACAGACAACAGAGGGTTGTAGTCAATGGAGAACATTCAGAACAAGGTCATGTTACCAGTGGGGTACCTCAGGGATCTGTACTGGGACCAATTTTGTTTAATATCTTCATAAGTGATATTGCAAAAGGCCTCGATGGTAAGGTTTGTCTTTTTGCTGATGACACAAAGATATGTAACAGGGTTGATGTTCCTGGAGGGAAACGCCAAATGGAAAAGGATTTAGGAAAACTAGAAGAATGGTCAGAACTCTGGCAACTGAAATTTAATGTGGATAAGTGCAAGATAATGCACCTGGGGCGTAAAAACCCAAGGGCAGAATATAGAATATTTGACACAGTCCTGACCTCAGTATCTGAGGAAAGGGATTTAGGAGTAATTATTTCAGAAGACTTAAAGGTGGGAAGACAATGTAATAGAGCAGCACGAAATGCCAGCAGAATGCTTGGATGTATAGGGAGCGGTATAAGCAGTAGAAAGAGAGAAGTGCTTATGCCGCTGTACAGAACACTGGTGAGACCTCACTTGGAGTATTGTGCGCAGTACTGGAGGCCATATAGATACTCTAGAGAGAGTTCAGAGAAGAGCTACTAAACTAGTACATGGATTGCAGGAAAAAACTTACCAGGAAAGGTTAAAGGACCTTAACATGTATAGCTTGGAAGAAAGAAGAGACAGAGGGGATATGATAGAAACTTTTAAATACATAAAGGGAATCAACTTGGTAAAGGAGGAGAGCATATTTAAAAGAAGAAAAACTACCACAAGAGGACACAGTTTTAAATTAGAGGGGCAAAGGTTCAAAAGTAATATGAGGAAGTATTACTTTACTGAGAGAGCAGTGGATGCATGGAATAACCTTCCTGCAGAAGTGGTAGCTGCAAATACAGTGAAGGAGTTTAAGCATGCAAGGCTATCCTTCATATAAGATAGGGCCAGGGACTATTCATAGGATTCAGATATATTGGGCAGACTAGATGGGCCAAATGGTTCTTATCTGCCGACACATTCTATGTTTCTATGTCATTTTCAGGGGAGCTCCTTCCTTGAGGAACCAAGTGGCTTGCAATGTGATTGATAAACCTGTAAAACCTTTATTTTTTCCCGAGTTTTAGGCTGCATTCACATGTCAGCGTTTGGATCGCGGGCAGAACCGCCGCGGTTCCGCCCGCGATCCGGAGATTATTGCAAATCGCGGGACGCCTAGCGTTGCCCGTTGATTTGCAATAGCTCCCCAAACGCCGAGCGATGTTGCCGCGATTTCCGCCTGCCGAATCGCGGCAACATCGCGCAAACAAAATCGCGGGACGCAATATGCTCCAAAGAAGCTCTTGTACTTCTTTGGAGCGTATTGCGTCCCGCGATTTTGTTTGCGCGATGTTGCCGTGATTCGGCAGGCGGAAATCGCGGCAACATCGCTCGGCGTTTGGGGGGCTATTGCAAATCAACGGGCAACGCTAGGCGTCCCGCGATTTGCAATAAATCTCCGGATTGCGGGCGGAACCGCGGCGGTTCTGCCCGCGATCCATACGCTCACATGTGAACGGAGCCTAAGGGCTTCTACCCGTGTAAAAAATGTAACATTTGTACTCTAAATTCTTTTGAAGGGAGGAAAATAGAGAAAATTAGATCTAATAGCACAGGGGGGAATATTCCATTAATTCCTTCATCACATGCTCTACACCGAATGTTGTCTACATGCTCCAATGTAGTTGCGGCAAGCAATACATTGGCCGGACTTTGCGGAATATGCAAATACGCATGGGTGAGCATGTAGCCAACATTCGCAAGGGATTCCCCCGTCACAGTGTTTCAAAACACTTTGACAGGTGTCACCGGAGAAATTCCCACAATACTTTATTTGTTGCCTTCGACCGTTATGTTCCCAACTGGCGGGGGTCAAACATTAAAAGAGAACTATCCCGTGCAGAAACCCGGTGGATATATATTCTTAAAACCTATGTCCCCTACGGCTTGAATATTGAATGGGACATCAATTGTTTTATCAATAATAATTAATCATGATACTTTATTACACTCTTTGTATCAGGTTTATATGTACCTTTTTATCTGGTAACATTATGGGGCTTTTATTATTTTATATTAATTTCATAAATAACTTTTTATATTTGTATATTTTTAATCTATTCATTTATATGATGTATTAATTTGATTGTTGTATTGGTACACTATTTGGGGGAGTGGTACACATTCACCCCACCAATTTATATTTGTAATCCTTATATGTCACCCATATATTGGATTTAGTACATTCATTTTCCCACTAGATGGAGCTCTTTTATATTTTTAATATTAGGTGGATCATTGCGTTTTAATAAAGATTGATCATATATAATTTTTATTTTAACTTTAAGAGATGTGCACATAACTATATGCATTTCTATTATAATATGTATTTTTCTCGTTTTTACTATATGTGCAGATTCGTTTTGCATTTGCACTTTTTATTAGGCTTACATTGCGCATTGAGATAACATTAAGGTTCCTCTTTCCCTTATATCGTCATGTGCATGTGTGACACTTTCACCCTCACCTCACTTGATTGGTTTCTGGCACAGACACCGCCTCTGGGGGATTTATTGGTGTGATAGCAGTGTCCGGTAACCACGCCCCGGACGACGTCACGTATGACTAAACCGGTCGGGCGGTACCGGATACACAGCTGTCACGCCCCCTAGACACCGGCTTTTTGCTCTACACACGCAGGACGCCGCGGTCTGCTTTGATCTTCTGATGTGCCTGCTCCTAGTCGGCTCAGTGTAAGTGCAATGTGTAAATAAACGTCCTACATGTTTTAAATGGGATTACGCTATGTGCCTCTTACTTTCCTTCATATGTATGATAACTTCTGTGGAGTCTCAAGTCCTTTATGGTGCAGCAGAGCATACTTGGTTTCCTGATCCCCGATTGATGTGATACACTTGGTTTTGACATCTAAGCGTGTGTGGCCGTTCCAATAAATTGGAGGCCTCAGTTTCTGGTAAGCTGCCACTTTGTTTGTATTTTCACGGGTGTATTCCTATCTCATCTTGGGATTCAAGCCTCCTACTCTGACATCACTTCTCTGGGACTTGTGCATTTTTTACTGGATCACTTATGGACTTTTTGATTTATGTTCACTCTTTTTAATTTATCATATACACTGTTTTGGTCACACCAATTCTTTAATACTCTATTTATGCGTATTTACTCTACTCATTATATACACTGTATGGATAATTACCATATCTGTTAGCGCTGCACTATTTTGGTTTTATACATTGGTACACCATACATGGTCAGAGGACATTGATTACCAACCATTGAGTTATTGACATCACACATTTTTTATACATACCTGTTCATTAACATCACTCCGGCAGCGCCATCACTTCACCCCCCCCCCCCTTTTATACATTTACTATATATCCCTTTCAGGGCTATATCTTGAAGTGGGCCGCAGTCCATTTTTTCTATTTTTATACTTTTTTATTTCTATTCCTTAGCGCGGATCCCCCTTCTCTCTTTCACTAACCAAACACTGCCATGAAGACCAAGGAACTCTAAAAACAAGTAAAGGGACAATGTTGTTGAGAAGTACAAGTCATGGTTAGCTTATAAAAAAAATATCCAAATCTTTTATGAACCCCTGGAGCACCATCAAATCCATCATAACCAAATGGAAAGAACATGGCACAACAGCAAACCTGCCAAGAGACGGCCGCTCACCAAAACTCAAGGACTGGACAAGGAGGGCATTAATCAGAGAGGCAGCACAGACACCTAAGGTGACCCTGGAGGAGCTGCAGAGTTCCACAGCAGAGATTGGAGTAGCTGTACATAAGACGACAATGAGCTGTACACTCAAACTCAACTGCACACAAAGAACTGGGCTTTATGGCAGAGCGGCGAGAAGAAAGCCATTGCTTTCAGCAAAAAACAAAATGACACGTTTTGAGTTTGCGAAAAGGCATGTGGGAGACTCCCAAAACGTATGGAGGAAGGTGCTCTGGTCTGATGAGACTAAAATTGAACTTTTCGGCCATCAAAGAAAATGCTATGTCTGGCGCAAACCCAACACATCACACAAAGAACACCATCCCCACAGAAACATGGTGGTGGCAACATCATGCTGTGGGGATGTTTTTCAGCAGCAGGGACTGGGAAACTGATCAGAGTTGAGGGAAAGATGGATGGTTCTAAATACACGGATATTCTTGAGCAAAGCCTGTACTCCTCTGTGCGTAATTTGAGGCTAGGACGGAGGTTCACCTTCCAGCAGGACAATGACCCCAATCACACTGCTAAAGCAACACTTGAGTGGTTTAAGGGAAAACATGTAAATGTGTTGGAATGGCCTAGTCAAAGCCCAGACCTCAATCCAATCCAATCAAAATCAATCCAATCAAAGCCAATAGAAAATCTGTGGTCAGACTTAATGATTGCTGTTCAGAAGCGCAAATCATCCAACTTGAAGGAGCTGGAGCAGTTTTGCAAGGAGGAATGGGCAAAAATCCCAGTGGTAAGATGTGGCAAGCTCATAGAAACTTATCCAAAGAGACTTGGAGCTGTGATTGCCGCAAAAAGTGGCTCTACAAATTATTGACTTTAGGGGGCAGAGGTGAATAGTTATTCACATTGGACATTTTCTCTTATTTTGTCACATTTATTTATTTATTTTTTTTAATTGTGAAGCAAAGTTGTGGGCATGTTCTGTAAATTAAATGATGCAAATCCTCAAACAATCCATGTTAATTTCAAGTTGTGAGGCAACAAAACACGAAAAATGCCAGGGGGTGAATACTTTTGCAATGCACTGTACATTTGTTACACTAGAGGTGGAATTTATGAAGGTACCCTACATCCCTTCCTTCAGACACAGAGCACCTTCTTAGACCACTTATGGTGCTGTGATTGGAAGGGGAGGTTATAGGCAGTGACAGCTGCGCAGGGTGAAAACGCTGCAGTATGCTCAATGCAGGCAAAATTGCACTGTCACCCAGCCAAGCCCATCGACTGGCTAGATCAGCAAATATTTTAGGAATGAAAAAGCTATCCAAAAATAAATATATATATAATTGGATTTTTGTCGTAAAATCCTTTTCTCTGATGTTCATTGACAGACACAGCTCCAGAATCTTCTTGACCATTGGGTTATGCTGGTGTAGGACACTAGGCAGGAAAATGCTTTACCACGCCTATGGGGCATTTCCAGGGGCTATACGTCTACTTCCTGCCATAGGCACTACGTTTAGTTGCAAGTGGTGTTAGAAGAAAAAATAACCCAACTCAATAGAGGGGTGGGTGATGTGTCTGTCAAAGAACATCAGAGAAAAGGATTTTACGGTAAGACAAAAACTCCAATTTTCACTTTCGATCATTGACTGATACAGCTCCAGAATCTTCTTGAGCATTGGGACATCCCAAAGCAATGTCAAACATGAGGGGTGGGAAAAACAGCAAAAAAAAAAAAGTCTCAAAAGGCTAAACTTAGCCAACCAGGTAACATGGAGCTCAACCGGGAACAACTGGAGCTCACCTGAAAAAAAACACACACCCTCAAATAGGACTAATCCTTTCACACAGGGGCCTGTAAAACGTTGCGGCCAAAAGCAGCAAACGCAGATGCCAGCACATCTATTGCATAACATTTTGTGAAAGTGTGCACAGATGACCAGGTGGCTGCCCTGCCAACCTGTACCACTGATGCCTGATGGCGGAAAGCCCAAAATGCACTAAGCTCCCGCGTAGAAAGTGCCTTAACAGGGAACGGAGGAACCTGACCCTTGATGGAATAGGCCCACACCACCACCCTTCTTGTCTATCTGGAAATGGTCCCGGCAGACGCGACCAACCCTTTGCGTAGTCCATCCGTAAAGACAGATAGTAAGGCTAAATTCCTAAATGACTCCCAAATTGCCACAAGGTACACCATGATCCCCCGACCCACATCCAGAGAGTACAAGGCAATCTCCTTAATATGTTCAGGCTTAGAACCCAGGGAAGGCAACACGATGTCTTCATTCAGATTAAAACCAGAAAAAAACCTTAGGAAGGAACGACTGACAGGGGTGAAGCACCACCTTATCTCCGTGAACCACCAGGTAAGGTGAACGAAAAGACAAAGCCACCAGCTGCAACACCCTGCATGCAGAAGTAATAGCCACGAAGTAGGCTACCTTCTGGGATAATGTAAGCAGAGGAATCGCATGAAAATTTACGAAAGGCAGGTACTGGAGAATCGACCGCACCAAATTGAGATCACACGGAGGCAACGGAGACCGTACTAGGGAGCCAAGTGGCGAACTCCATGAATAAAGGTGCGAACCAAAGAATGTGTAGCCAAAGGATGGCAAAAGAAGACCGCCAAGGCTGAAAACCTGGCCCTTGATGGTACCCAAGGCCAGGCGCTGCTCAATACCTCGGAGGAATGCCAAAATCTGAGCCACGGAAATAGAACGGGGGTGAACACCAAGAGACTCACATCAGGCAATGTACGCCTTCCAGCGCGATGGTAAAACCTTCCTAGAGGTATATTTTTTGGGCTTTTACAATGTGGTAATCACTGATTCAGACAACCCCCTATCTTGCAACACCTGGCCTTCAACAGCCAAGCCGTTAAAGCCAGTGACTGTAAAGCAGGATGGAAGATTGGCCTCTGGGCCAATAAATCTTTTCTGAGAGAAAGTCTCCAAGGGGCATCGGCGACCAGCCATACCAGATTGGCAAAACAAGATTGGCGAGGCCCGCCTGGAGCCACTAGGATGACCAGATCCCTTCTGCCTCGATCCTTCGCAGAAGACCCGGCAGCAGTTTTAGCGGGGGAAAGGGGTATATCAGGAGATACTGGCCCCAGGGAGACACCAGTGTGTCTGTGACATCGGCCAGAAGATCCAGAGACCTTGACATAATTCTCTGTACCTCCTTGTTGAGATGAAAGGCCAACAGGTCCACCTCGGGAGTTCCCCACCAGAGACACAGCTGAACCTTAGAATGCTGGCTACCTCCTGAGCTGCCAGGACACTTCTTTTGACCTGTTGGTGATAGACATACGCCACGGCCATAGCATTGTCCAATAGATCCTTACCTGGCACTCCCGAAGAAGATTTTTCCAAGTCAGACAAATCTTATCGCCCGAAGTTCCAGTATGTTGATCAGTAGTCTTGACTCCCCCAGAGTCCAGATCCCTTGAGCACATCCATGCCCTAAACGCCTCCCCACCCGGACAGGCTGACAACCGCTGGACCATCGTCCAGTACAGGGGAAGGAAGGATTATCTAGAGACTGTGGATCCTTGTCCCACTTGGCAATCTCCCTTTGCAGGGGCTCGAGTGAAACTGTACAAGCGGAACGGTCTCAAAAGGTGGACACTATCAGGCACAGCACCCGCACGCAAGTCCAGAAAGAAGACAGACTGCTGAACAACAGGAGCCGAGTCGCATCCTGCAGCTTTAGAGGTTTTGTTCCCCAGGAAAAAAAAATCTGGCAGAAGCCGATCCAGTGTCAGACCCAGATAGTCATACTTGGTGGACGGAACCAGAGCAGATTTTTGGAAGTTCAATTTCCAACTGAACACCTACAGATTCTGCACAGTTATGTCCAGATTGTCCTTTAGAGCAGTCGGAGACTCTGCTCACAGAAGATAGTCCAGGTACCCAGTACTGCAAAAATCCCCTGCTGCCGCTACAATGCCAACACCGGGGCCAACATGTTTGTGAATACCCGAGGAGCTGAAGCAACCAAAAAGGTAATGCCATGATTTGAGCATGTTCTTTACCCATGGCAAGTGGAGAAAAACGCTGATGACAGACATGTAATGGAATATGAAGGTAAGCATCCTTGATGTTGGGATGCCACTACTGTATGAATGGACCCCATTCGGAACTTCTGTACCCGCACAAGCGGTTCAAAGCCTTGAGGTCCAGGATTGGACATACCTTGCCTTCCTTCCTGGGAATTGTAAACAGATTTGACTAGAAACCTTGAACACGTTCCAATTTTGGACCTGGAACAATCACTCCTTGTGGTTGAAAGAGTATCACCGCCCCGAAGAGACCCTGCAGGCGGTCTGGGGACAAACACAGATTAAAAGGAAAGAACCCCACTGGAGGATAAGAACAAAACTCAATCTTGTAGCTGGACTGACTCAGCAGGTGGACCCACCCATCTTGAATCAGGAATGTCAAAGGGTCCAGAAAGAAGCAAAGACGTCCCAACACCTCAGACATGGGTATGGCACCCCTTTAGGCAGACGAGGGCTTGTCTGCAGGTATGGAAGAACCCGCTCTCTGTGATGAGCCTCCTCGCCCCTGGCAGCCTGTGGAAGAAGAGTACTCTTTCCTCCTGTAAAACCCTTAAAGGATACCATCCAGGAAGATCCAAACAGGCGATCCCCAAAAAGGGAAGAACAGATAAGGCCGTCTTGGAAGACTGGTCTGCAGACCAGCATTTCAGTCATATCATGCACCGAAGAACCACTGCTGTCACGGACAGCCTAGAAACCCAGGAAGCTGCATCAAGAGAGGCACCACAGACAAAACTGCAACCCCTGGTCCACCTGGTTAAAGTCTGGGAGACCAATGCTATGGAGACCACAAGCCTAAGGACCGAACCGGTCACAGGAAACATGTTGCGGACCAAAGTCTTGGCTCTCCCATCAAAGGGGTCTTTAAAAGCCTCCACCGGAATAAAAATGGAGTTATTCGGCCTAAAAACCTGAGAATCCACAACAGGTAGGACTGTCCACTTTTTTAAACAGGGACTCTTTAAAGGGATACCGTTTAGCAAAAAAGCTTAGGCATTGACATAATGCGTTTAGGTCACTAACTCGCGACAATTTTGCCAAGTAGGCGATTAAAGGCGACACCTTTTGCTGCATTTGGAGAGCTGCGGGTGCCAAAAGGAGACCAGAACCTCCGATACAGCAGCAGCTGCATCCTAAAATTTTTTAAGTTGCCCGCACCGATACAATCAGTGCATCCACCAGCGCCATTGCATGCGTGGCTGCAGTAGAAGAGGAAACATCCTCACTATCAGAGCACTCAAAGTGCGTACACACAGACCCAGTAGTGTCGCAATAAACTAAGCTCACCTTGAAACATAACAATCAGGATTGTTGCATAGACCCAAAACAGGCAGATGAGGGTCGCCGACTGTGATCCCGCAAGGGGACGCCAACCCAGGGCCCACAAATGGACCACCTACTGGACCACGCAAAAAAAACAAAAAAAGGGGGTCACCCTCCGAGCCCCTCCATAGAGGCCCCCATGATAATAAATGGCCCCCTTGAAAGGTGCCACCCGCTGTGACCCGGACACGCAGGCAAGGTACCCAGAGGGTCCGCAGAGCTAAAAAGAGGGTGCCCTACGCAAAATGGCGGCATGCTGTCATCAAACAAAGGTGACCATCCCCACAGCGCCCCCCCCCCCCTCCCCAAAGGGAAGGCACCAAGCTGGCTAATCCAAGGGAGCAGGTGGCTACAGGACACTCACCGGGGGCCGCTGCCCCCCCGGAGGCGCCCAGTCGGCCGCAAGACCCAGTTGGCCACAAGCCGTGGCCTAAATTTCTGAGGGTGCCCCGCCGCCTGGGCGTGAAGCCCACTGGAGCCGACTACCCAGGAACAACGAAGGAGAGGGCGGATGCCCAAACAGAGGGTGGTGGCTCCAGCCACCCTCACTGGGGCCTCCCTAAATAGCATCAGTCCGGTAGGCTGCGGCCTAAATTTTTGGCCCGATCCGGCGCGGACCCACGGATGTGAATCCATCCACTCCCCCAGCCCAACACAACAGCCGGGAGCCCTTAGGACACCCCTGCCCAGATAACTAATCCCCCAGGGTGACGAAGGACCGTGTTGTAAAACCCGGTGTGCGATAGGAGAAAACCGATCAGCAGCAGCCCCAAAGGAAGCCCCCCTTCAGAGCACATGGGAAAAGCAAGCTCAGAACCTACGGGGGGGGGGGTATGAAAGACCCACGGTGACCCTGTTTTTTGGGCTGGGATGTGGGCCGCTCCCTGGGGTTCCCCTCTTTCGCCCCAGCCCAAAAAACACGCAATGGGGAGAGGGGGGACAACTACTTACCATACTGTGCAACTGGGCGGGCACCGCTCCGGACAGATCACCTCTGCACCGGAATAGGGGTGCTGTCGGCAAGAAGAAACGCTGAGACTCAGGCGGCGACCAGGTCGTATGGGTCCTCGCGAGACATTTAACTCGCAGGCCTGTCCAGTTGGGCTATGTCGCAGCTGAAATAGCAGGGAGCTAAGGCCTGCAAGCGCTCGTTGGCTGGACTGGGGAGACCGTAAGGATCTTCAATATCCAGTCTGTTGCCCAGTCCAGCAGTTGATTGTAGTTCTCACAGGAACAAAAAATAATAAAAGAGGAAAGAAAATCAATTTAAAAAGAAAAAAATGCTAGGACCAGAGATCCCAGCAAGGAAATAGATCCTTACTCCTGACTAGGCAGATAAAAAAAAGTGCCTATGGCCGGAAGTGGGAATATACCCCCTGGGACTGCCCCATAGGGGTGGTAAAGCTTTTTCCTGCCTAGTGTCCTACTCCTGTAGGGGTCAGCATAACCCAATGGTCAAAAAGATTCTGGAGCTGTCCCCGTCAATGAACGAAAGAGAAATATGTATATATATGTATATATATATATATATATATTTTTTTTTTTTTTTTTTGCAACGCAAGATAACGCCAGTTATGCACATT
Source organism: Pelophylax lessonae (assembly GCF_965119305.1). Classification (NCBI taxonomy): domain Eukaryota; kingdom Metazoa; phylum Chordata; class Amphibia; order Anura; family Ranidae; genus Pelophylax; species Pelophylax lessonae. The sequence continues at coordinate 594,576,306 of NC_138770.1, read as the reverse complement.
TGTGTGATGTAGTGCCAATCATTCTCAACGGCACCTCAATACACCTTGCCAATGGACATGCATTGCAGGGTTACAAAAAATAGTATATGCACATTTTTTGTGCGTTAGGCAGTCCATTTAAATTAATGGGCTGACAATACATTGTCCATACGCTAATGCAAGGAATAGTGTGCCGTGTTTTACCCTTTGGGTATAGCTATACTTAAAAGCTTGTTTCAACCCTGTCAAAATAAAGAACTATAGCCACTATAGCCACTCCAGAACATAAGGGTAAAAGGAGAGTGTAGAGTGGCTGACTAAACATTTAGCCCCTCAGGACATCATTATGTAGGACACCAAGGTTAGACACAGGCTAACTTTCACACACTTGCTATAACAGCATGCATTTAAAAAAACATTAATACATTTCCCAAAAAAATAAAACCCTTAAAAAAAATTGAACAATGACAGTGCCTACCTTTGCTACAATACAATGCTCAAAATCACACAAGCTGTACTCACTTGTAGCCATTATGTCTCTAGGACACGTTGGAATCCCATGATCAACAGCCCACTTGAAAGCGCCATCTCCAACTAAAAAACTGTAATGCAAAAAAATAAAATAAGACATTACTAGTGTCCACTGTTGGAATCAGTTAGGCATTCACTTGGCCTGTAAATTACATCAGTACATTCTCCTCTTTGCTACTAACTTCAATGAGGATGAGCCCAGGGAATTAACTTTTTTTTTTTTTTTTGGAGCACAGGTATGCATAATTCTAATAATCCAGCCTTGGGTATCATAATTACAATTGTCTATTAGGCGCCTTTCACACTTGCGGACCGTTCAGATCCACCTGTCAGTTTTTCAGGCGGATCTGAACGGATGCCCAATGCATCTCTATGGGGCATCGGAAGTCAGTGGAGACATGTCCGCTGCCATCCGATCCAGTCCGTCAAATCTGGACAAATGGAAACCCTATTTTCCATCCATCCAGCGGATCGGATGAGAACGGACAGGTGGTCCATTCTCATCCGATTCCCCCAAAGAGAACAGAAGGGACCTGACACCTCTGTTTCCCCACAAAGCACGGAGACAGAGCTGCCAGCTCAGCGGGGGATAAGCGGATCGATCCCCCGCTAAGAAAAACGGAGTCCGCCGACGGCCTCAAGTGTGAAAGTTTAGGCCATGGTTTCAGATTGGTTGAGTCAAGAACCACAGGTGGGCCCTAATCAAGTTGTGGAAACATCTCAAGGATGATCAGTGGAAACAGGATGCACCTGAGCTCAACTTTTAGTGTCTCGGCAAAGGCTGTGAATACTTATGTACATGTGATTTTTTAATTTTTAATACAATTTTCAAAGACTTTAAACAAACTTCTTTCATGTTGTTATTATGGGGTATTGTTTGTAGAATTTTGAGGAAAATAATGAATTTAATCCATTTTGGAATAAGGCTGTAATGTAACAAAATGTGGAAAAAACTGAAGCAATACTTTCCAGGTGCACTGTATATCTCAATTTTGCAAGCATATGGAGTTTCTGCTGGGCATATAGAACTGCTGACCAAAAGTTAAAAATAATACAAAAATGGGATTTTTGACTTACCGTAAAACCCATTTCTCTGACGTTTATTGACGGACACAGCTCCTAATCTTCTTAACCATTGGGTTATACTGCCCCCTACCGGAGTAGGACACTAGGCAGAAAAAAAGTCTGGCTACGCCTATGAGCAGTCCCAGGGGTATACTCCCTCTCTCTGCCATTGGTACTCCATTTTTTTACAAGCAGTGTCAGAAGAAATACAACTCAACAGAGGGGTGGGTGCTGTGTCCGTCAATGAGCATCAGAGAAATGGATTTTACAGTAAGTCAAAAATCCCATTTTCTCTTTTTCGTTCATTGACAGACACTGTTCCTGATTTACTTAACCATTGGAACGTCCCATAGCAGTGTTAAATATGAGGGGTGGGGACAGCAAAAAAGACATTCCCAAGGCTAACTATAGCCAACCAGATAAACGGGAGCATAACTAAAGTAACTGGAGCTCACCTGAAAAAAGAAAATAATACGCCCTCAAAGAGGACCAGGTCCTCTTAGCAGCCTGCAAACCCTTGCTGCTAAAGGAAGCATCCACAGATGCCAACACATCCATTTTATAAACTTTGTGAAAGTGTGCACCGATAACCAGGTGGCCGCCTTGCAAACCTGCGTCACTGAAGGCCAAGGAGGCACTGAGCGCCTGAGTAGAGTGTGCCTTGAAAGGGGAAAGAGGAACCTGACCCTTGATGGAATAGGTCTGAATCACTGTCTGCCTGAGCCATCTGGAAATGGTCTCAGAGGAAGCAGACAACCCTTTCCGAGGCCCATTAGTAAGCACAAATAGTGAGTCTGATTTCCTAAGAGACTCCGTAGCTGCCAGGTACACCCTTAATCGCCCAGACCACATCCAAGGAATGCGAAGCCATTTCCTATGGATGTTGTGGCTTGGGAAAAAGGGAAGGCAACACAATGTCTTCATTCAAATGACAATCAGAGACAACCTGAGGAAGGAACAGACAGGGGCGAAGAACCACCTTATCACTATGAACCACCAAGTAAGGTGCACAACAGGGTAACACCACCAATTCCGACACCCTGCACGCAGAGGTGAAAGCCCCCAAAAAAGGCCACCTTCTGGGACAGCATAAGCAGGGGAATCTCCCAAAGATTCTCAAAAGGAGGCTTCTGGAGGACCGAGAGCACAAAAATGAGGTCCCAAGGCGGTAACAGAGACCGCACTGGAGGGGTCAAGTGCCTAACTCCCTGAAGAAAAGTATGCACCAAGGAGAATGTGGCCAAGGGCCTTTGAAAGAAGACTGCTAAGGCTGACACCTGACCCTTGATAGTACTCAAGGTCAGTTTCTGCTCAATCCCCCCCCCCCCCCCCCCCGTTGAAGGAAGGTCAAGATCCGAGCCACTGTATAAAAGAGTGAGGATAAACCCCAAAAGACTCACACCACGCAATATATGTCTTCCACGTACGATGGTAGAACATCCCAGAAGTAGGATTTCCTAGTTTTTAACAGCTTTGGAAACACCGACTCAGACAGACAAACCTCTATCCATCAGCACCTGGCATTCAACAGCCAAGCGTCAAAGCCAGTGACTGTAAACCAGGATGGAAGATTGGTATTTGGGATAGCAGATCCTCCCTGGGAGGAAGCTTCCAAGGAACGTCCGCGACCAGCAGCACCAAATCGGCGTACCAAGCCCAGGAAGGCCAGTCCGGGGCCACTAGGATGACCGGAATCCCTTCTACCTTGATCCTGCCTAGAAGTCTTGGCAGAAGCTTGAGAGGAGGGAAGGCGTAAATCAGATGATACTGACCCCATGGCGCCACCAGCACATCCTTGGCATCCGCCAGAAGATCCAGTGACCAAGCCATAAACCTCTGCTCCTTTCTGTTGAGCCAGGATGCCTCATCAGAGACACAACTGATGAAACACGTCAGGTTGAAGGGACCACTCCCCTTGGGCCAACCGACTGAGGTAATCTGCCTTGCCAGTTTTCCACCCCGGAAATGTGTACAATGGAAAGGGCTGGAACAAACCGTCCTGCCCACCTCAGAATGCGGGCTACCACACTTCTTGTGCCCCCCAGTGATTGACCTAAGCACCCGCCATGGCATTGCCAGTATGAATGCACACTGAACATCCCTGAAGACGATTTGTCCAATGTTCCAGGCACAGTCGGATCGCTTAGAGTACCAAGACATTGATCGGTAGTCTGGACTCTTCCAGTGTGCAGACCCCGAGAAGAAATTTTGCGGAGGATGCCTCCTCAGTCGGACAGGCTGTCATCAATGGTGACCACTGTCCAATACAAGGGGAGGAAGGATTTGCCCAGCCGAAGCACGAAGCCACCATATCAGGGACTCTCATTCCCCGGCTCAGCCAGATCTGATTGTCCACAGACTGAAGGTTCTTGTTCCATTTGGCCAGAATCTCCCTTGCAGGGACCTCGTATGGAACTGTGCAAACGGAACCGCCAAGAAGGTAGACACCATCAGGCCCAGCACCCGCATGCGAGTCTGGAGGGATTAACATCTGCTGGACAGCAGGAGATGAATTACAGCCTGCAGTATCTGGAGTTTGTCTAGAGGAAGGAGCACTCTGGCTAAGGCCGAGTCCAGAGTCAGACCCAGATAGTCCAGCTTTGTGGACAGAACCAGAGCAGACTTCTGAAAATTCAGAATCCAGCCAAACACACTCAAGCTTGTATGGCGATTTCCAGGTTTTCCACCAGAGCAATAGGTGACTCTGCTTGCAGAAGAAGGTCGTCCAAGTAGCCCAGTACCGCGATCCCTCATTGGTGTAACAATGCTAGCATCAGGACTAACTTTCGTGAAGACCCGAGGAGCAGAAGCGAGATCAAAGGGTAACGCCACAAAGTATTAATGCTCCTCTCCCACGGCAAAGCGGAGAAGGCGCTGGAGACCAACACATATTGGAATGTGAAGGTATGCGTCCTTGATGTCGATGGAGGCAAGAAAAATCCCCCTGATGCAGAGAAGCCACCACATTCTGAACTTCTGCACCCGCACAAAGCAGTTTAGCGCCTTGAGGTCCAGAATTGAATGCACCTTGCCTTCTTTTCTTGGGACTGTACACAGGTTTGAGTAAAACACATGAAGACGTTCTGAAGTCGGAACTGGGGCCATCACGAAAAAACTTCTTATGAGACGAGAAGGAGGGCCCACGTCTACGGTGAGGGTCCTTGTCCCTAGTAGCCTGCGGAAGAAAGGTACTCTTCCCCCCTGTGAGACCTTTTATGTCGTCATCCAGGGTAGCCCCAAACAGGCGATCTTCTTGAAGGGGAAAATCAGTCAAGGCTCTTTTAGAAGTCTGGTCCGCATACCAGAATTTGAGTTAAAAGACACGCCGAAAGGATCATTGCCGAAACAGGGAGCCAAGCCACTAGGGAACCCGCATCCAAAGAGACATCACAGATAAACTGCAGCCCCTGGACCAGCTGGTCCGCCAGCTCCGCAAAGGCAGGGGGAGCTACCCCCCTCCAGGTCACGGCGCAAAAGCCTAGCCCATTCAGTCAGAGTCTGCGACACTAGGGCAATGGTGATAATCGGCCTCAGTGCTGAACCAGCTAAGGTGTACATATTGCGGGCCACAGCCTCTGTCTTCCTGTCACCCGGGTCCTTAAAGGCCGGGGGCTCTTCAACCAGAATCATGGCTGCCTTGTTTAACCTGGAAACCGGAGGGTCCACCACCGGAGGAACAGTCCACTTCTTAATAAGGGACTCATCATGGGGGATTCGCCTAGCAAAATCACTTAGGGACCCCAAGGGGACGCTTTGGTCGTCCCCACTATTTAGTGACAATTCTGTCAAAATAGGAGGGGAAAGGGAACACCTTTTCTGCTCTGGATGAATTGTGAATGCCAAAAGGAACCTGCGCCTCCACCGCAGCTTTATCATCCGTATTTAAGGTCTCACGCACAGCTACAATCAGTGCGTCCACCAGCACCTTTTCATACACGGTTGCAGAAGTGGAGGAACCCTTCTCATTATCTGAGGATTCAGGTCGCGTGGTCGCAGATCCAACAGGGTGACCCGCCCGAATCAGATTCAGGATCTGATGAGACAGATGAGGAAGGGGAAGGCAGGGGGCGTTTTTTGCCAGCCCATCACCAAAGCTACCTCCATCTGGGACACCAAGGACTCCAGGACTGCCATCAGTGCATCGATGGATGGATGGGACTCAGAGGGCCTCGCAGCCTCAGAGAGGGGATCAGGGGGCGTTTTTTGCCAGCCCATCACCAAAGCTACCTCCATCTGGGACACCAAGGACTCCAGGACTGCCATCAGTGCATCGATGGATGGATGGGACTCAGAGGGCCTCGCAGCCTCAGAGAGGGGATCAGGTGGGGAGATGTGCTCCAAAGACTCCATGAGTCACCAAGGGGATCCCACAAAAAAGTTTAAAAACACTGCTAAGGGACAACCCCCACCGCTCTGGCAGCCCACCGGGTTGCCAGCCATAGAGCACCAATCGATCATCAGTAGAGAGGGAGAGGACCCCACCAGACTCACCACCCCACAGAAACCAGGCACAGCAGCTACCAGGAGAATCTGCACTGCACAAACGGCAATCGGGTAATGTAAAGATCTAGGAGTCAGCACCAGGGGATGAGGAGGGGCTCCCACCACCGAAATCGCCACCCAGAGGGCTCCACTGTCATGGCTGCCGCTATTTTCAATGGCAAATACCCGAAAAATGGCAGCCGGACTACACAAACATGGCCGGAGTGCAATAAGCACACAGGCTACAAGAAAATGGCGGCACCATGAGGCTCCCAGGGACCCAGGAGGGATCCCTAGGCCTCAGAAAAGGGCACAAGCAGGAAGGAGGGACCCCACCAGCTACAGTTTTGCCCCCTACAACTGATCACCCGGTCGTTGCCCCCATCGCATGCAGAGCACCCTGCCCCAACCCTAGGTGGTGGACCAGGCCACCCCACAGCCCTAGCATCAGTGAAAGAGGAGGGGTGGGGGGGTAGATGACCCACCAGACCAATGAAGGGGGTGCCTAACGGGAAGGAGGGGAACCCAGGTGTCTGACTGTCCCATGGAGGGGCTCACGTCTACCCCAAAACCCTCCAGGGGGATGAAGAGATAGTTACTTACCATACCAGGAACCAGACGGGCACCGCTTCAGACAGAACCTCCTCTCCATAGCAATGGGGGGGGGGCTGTCCGGCAGGAGGAACACTGCAACTCGGGCCGAGACCCGGTCATATGCGACTTCATGAGGCGTTTCGTGAAGCGTTTAATTCGCAGGCCAGTCCCCGTCCAGTGGGGCTATGACACGGCCAACCTAAAGCGGAACTGAGATCTACACATGCTCGCTGGCCAGACTGGGGTGACCACTGGATCTAGATTATCCAGCCCGTCGCCAGTCCGGCAGTTGATTGTAGATCTCACAAGAAGAGATCCAGGAGAAAAAAAAATCTATCTAAAATAAAAAAATTGCCAGGGCCAGAGATCCCAGCAAGGAACTAGGTCCTTACTCCTGACTAGGCAGAAAAAAAAAAACAGAGCACCTATAGCAGAGAGAGGGAGTATACCCCCTGGGACTGTCCATAGGCGTAGCCAGACTTTTTTTCTGCCTATTGTCCTACTCCAGTAGAGGATAGTATAACTCAATGGTTAAGAAGATCAGAAGCTGTGTCTGTCAACGAACGAAAGAGAAATTGTTATTGATAAAAGACAGAATAAAATCAGATTATATGTTAAAAAGCCTTTCTGTATGGCTTTGAATCTATATTTGAATCAGATATATCAGGACTCCCTCTCTTTCCTGAAGAAGCAATTGTCTGCAAAACAGGTCAAGAAAAACAATATTTCCCTTGGATTTCCTATGATTGGGGTAAAAAATTTGGCTACAGAGGCATAAATAGATGCTATTTTTATGATGATTTGTATTTTGCACTTTGCCCTCCAGCTGAATGAAAAAAAAAAAAAAGAAAAAACAACAGTGCATGGCCAGCTTTAGACTCGAGACAAATTGATTTTCCTCTCCAGCAGAGATAAAATAACCAAATGCCTGGGCTTTCAGCAACATGCTTTTAGTGACCAGCACAGGAAGTAAGGTAGGTATTTGAACTCTTCTACTACTCTTTAGTTATATCTACCTTAGCATAACTTTCAACATCAAAGTGTTGGTTATTCTATATACATGGGTTACTACTGTACTAGTTTTTGCACCTTTAATAATTTGCCACCAATGCTTGCCTTTGAATAATCTGCTGACTACTTTAGGTTAACAATAAGGAATTATAATTATGGATAATTATTTTTTTTAGAAAAAAAACCCACACTTTAACAAATTACTCATTCAGTTTTAAACCAGGACTATTAAGTGTAGGCATTTCTTGGCAACGATTTTCCATGACTGGAAAAGGGTCTTGTGAATGAGGTTCTGTAGAGATCTATTAAAATTTAATTTAGAAATTAGACCCGGTACACAGAAATTAGGCTTTGGGAAACTGGCACTCCTACATGATCGTGCAGAAATAGACTATCTCTGTCCAAAACCTTTACTGCCAGACATGACCTGACGGAGTGTAAAAATAAAACTCAAATCATATTTAGTGATGATTTATTACTACTGGTATTTAACACGGTTTTCCGTAAATTTACTCAGACAGAATTTCCTAAAGCAAACTAAAGAGGATGCCTAACATCCCACAGCTGTGTTTACTGGCATTCAAAGTCTTGAACATTAACTACACATACCAAAAAGTCTTCTTAAGAAAAAAAAAAAAAAAGATATATTATCTGTAAAACATGAAGAGAATCGGGACATTAGGCCTCATTGATTGCTGACAACAGAGGTCTGTCATGTTGCTGGCACAGTAACCCTGAGCTGGCATCTTATCCCTTTTGGCATATACGGGTAGTGATGAAAAATAAATCCTGAGGTACTGGAGCTTTTACGAACATGCTGCTTTTTTTATTTTATTTTTTTAAACAAAATGTGCTGACATGCTTTTTTTCTGCTTTACTTACTACTGGGATACATAGGCAATTCTCAAAGCAGCAGCGGGAAACAAGTAAAATCAACTAGTGAAATGACAATGCTATCCAGGAAATAGTGCTGCTACCACTATGCTAAAGTAGAAAGCCCAATGGCCTCACCTCAACCTAATCTGTAGAAAAACAAACTGGAATTTTGTCTTACCGTAAAATCCTTTTCTCTGATGTTCATTGACGGACACAGCTCCTTCTTTAACCCTTGGGTTATGCTGCGATCCATAGGATACTAGGCGGAAACCAGTTTGACTACGCCTATATGGCAGTACTAGGGGGTATATTCCCACTTCCTGCTATAGGACTTCAGTTTGTAACAAGCAGTGTCAGAAGAATACATAATCCAACTCAACAGAGGAATGGGTGCTGTGTCCGTCAATGATCAGAGAAAAGGATTTTACAGTAAGACAAAAATCCAGTTTTCGCTTTTCTTCATTGATGGACACAGCTCCATATCTTTTTTGACCCTTGGGATGTCCCAAAGCAGCGTCAACATGAGGGATGGGAAAACACAGCAATACACAATTCCCAAAAGGGTTAAACATAGCCAACCAGGTAAATCAGAAGCTCAACCAGGAACAACTGGAGCTCACCAAGCAGAAAAAAATACACCCTCAAGAGGCAGAACCCTCTGCAACAGCTGCCTGCAAAACTTTGTGGCCAAACGCAGCATCTGCAGATGAGAGTACATCCACCTTGTAAAACTTTGTGAATGTATGCACAGACAACCATATGGCGGCCTTGCACACCTGGACCACTGACGCCTGATGATGGAAAGCCCAGGAGGCACTAAGTGTACTTGTAGATTGTGCCTTAACAGGGAAAAGAAGGAACCTGACCCCTGATGGAATAGGCTTGCACCACCATCTGCCTGATCCAGCTTTTAATGGTCGCAGCAGATGCGGCCTGCCCTTTACGAGATCCATCTTTAAAGGACAAACAAGGAATCCTTTAGGAAGGAAGTTCTTTAGGATGTTTCAGCTTAGGGCACAAGGAGGGAAACACAATGTCTTAATTCAAGTGGAATCCTGAGACGACCTTAGGAAGGAACAAATGACAGGGACGCAGCACCACTTTGTCCCTGTGAACCACCAGGTAAGGTGACTGACAGGACAACGCAGCCGGCTCCGATACCCTGTGTGCAAAAGTAATAGCCGCCAAGAAGGCCACCTTCTGTGACAGAGTAAGCAGAGGAAGTTCACAAATATTTTCAAAAGGCAGTTTTTAAAGAACCGACAGTATCAGATTGAGGTCCCACGGAGGTAACACGGACCTTATCGGAGGAGCCAAAAGGCGAACCCCCTAGACGAAAGTGTGAACCAAAGAGTTTGCATCCAACGCCTGTTGGGAAAAAATAGCGAAGGCAGACATCTGTCCCTTGATGGTGCCCAGAGCCAAAAACGCTGATCTACACCCGGTTGTAGAAACTCCAGCAGACGTGACACCAAAAAGAAACGGAGAGTAACCCCGCCAAGACTCACACCAAGAAATGTACGCCCCCCCAAACTCGATGATATATCTTCATAGAAATAGATTTTCTAGATTTTAATAGTGTATGAATCACTGAATTCGACAACTCCCTATCCTTCAGTAACTGGCTTTCAATAACCAGGCTGTTAAAGCCAGCGACCGTAAAGCAGGATGGAAGATCAGCCCTTGAGACAAAAGATCTTCTCTGTGAGGGAGTCTCCAAGGAGCATCGGGTAGCAGCCTTACGAAGTCTGCCTACCAAGACCGGCGAGGCCAGTCTGGAGCCACCAGAATGACTAGAATCCTTTCTGTCTCGATTCTGCACAGAAATCTCGGCAGAAGCTGTAGTGGAAGAAAAGCGTAAATCAGATGATACCAAGCCCAAAGGCCCGCCATAGCGTCGGTGGCATCGGCCAATGGATTCTGAGATCTTGCCACAAACCTCTGAACCTTTCAGTTTAGACGAGAGGCCAACAGGTCCACATTGGGAGTCCCTCATCGGAGACCCAGTTGTTGAAACACTTCCGGGCGAAGAGACAATTCGCCAGGCTCCAATGCCTGTCGACTGAGGTAGTCCGCCTGCCAATTTTCCACCGCTGGAATGTGCACAGTAGAGAGGGCTGGAACATATTCTGCCCACCTTAGAATGCCGGCTACTTCTCTGGCCGCTAGGGCACTTTTGGTGCCCCCTTGATGATTGACATATGCCGTGGCTTTGTCCGATTGAATCCTTACCAGGCACCCCTGCAGATGGTCCGTCCACAGTGACAGGCAAAGCCTGATCATCTGAAACTCCAGGATATTGTTTGGCAGACTGGACTTCTCCCGAGTCCAAACCCCTCGAGTCCAATCTGTGCCAAAGACACCTCCCCACCCGGACAGGCTGGCGTCCGTGGAAACCATTGTCCAGTACAGGGGGAGAAAGGACTTCCCCTGTCAAAGTGCCTGGGAACAGAGCCAACAAATCAAGGATCCCCTCGTACCCCAGCTCAACAGGATCAGATTGTCTAGAGAGTGAGGATTCTTGTCCCATTTGGCAAGAATCTCCTTTTGTAGAGGCCTGGTATGGAACTGAGTAAACGGAAGTTTCAGCAGTAAGTTTGACTTACCAGCCCAGGGTCTCTTGGAACCTCCCGCGAAGTTACGGGTAAATTTTGATCCCTTGTCCTGCAGGCCCGCGGGACAAAAGGGCCGTTTGTGAGCTCAGAAGAAAGGACCACGTTTACGACAAGGCTCTTTGCTCTTTGCAACCTGTGAAACCAGAGTACTCTTACCTCCCGTAAGACCTTTAATGATCTCTTCCATAGAAGCTACGAACAGGCAGTCTCCTACAAAAGGGATATCAGGCAACACCTTTTTTGGAAGCCTGGTCCACAAACCAGTATTTCAGCCAAATCATGCAGCGAAGGATCACAGCTGTCACAGACACTCTGCAGGCTAAAGGGGCCACATCCAAAGAAGCATCACAGATATACTGTAACCCCTGCATCAACTGATCCGCCAGCTCAGGAGGAGGTTGACCCCCTTCCAAATCCTGGCGCAGCAGCTTTGCATATTCTGTTAAGGTCTGGGAGACCAAGGTGATGGCAAACCTAGGCCTCAAAATTGAAAACACAACATAGAACACAAGAGCGCTAAAAGACAGGCTTATAAGTTAAATGGAGCCCAGTGATGATTATTCATAAATGACTGTACAGAGACAGGCAGGAACTCCACGATAAGTTACATAAAAAGCCAGTGTTTATTAGGAAAACAGCTTAAAAGTACAATGTATATCATAAGATGGCAGCCTCGATGGAAACCTTACCGTGTCTCTGTGGCTTCATATGCATCCTTGTCAGCAGTGGAGATGAATGTCCATGGGTGATGGTGGAGAGGCAGGAGTTCCGAAAGGGGGACACACAGGGTCTGTTCAGGGAGCCTGAGCGGCTGATAGACCGATGCCAGAAGCCAGATAGAAGGAAGCCGTGCTCCGAAGTCCGTAGAACGCACTGGACAGCCAGACGGAAGTCGACAGGGCGCTCGGTGATGACGTCAATCACCGCGCCAGGAATCCGGAAGGCCATCAGAGAACAAAGGCAGTGGAGGGCAACCCAAGGAGAATTGGTCCCGTCACTATTGCTGTGAAAATTGAACCTGCCACGGGGAAAAGGTATGGGACCAGAGCTTCAGCTCTTGTCCACAGGGTCTTTAAAAGATGGGGAATCCTCCACCAGAAGAAGCGTGGTTTTAGTCAATATGGAAACCTGAGAATCCCCCACCGGTGGAACTTTCAGTTTCTTCAAAAGGGGCTATTCAAAAGGATATCTCCTAGTGAAAAAAAGGTTAGTATTCCATTCATGCGTTTCGGGGATCCCCACTGACTTGCGACAAACTCGTCGAAAAAGGCAGGAAAGGGGAACACCTTGGCAGAATCTGAGGAGGCAGAGGATACAGGTGAAGTTGGGGGGCGCTTCTTGCTAGGCCCCTTTGAGGGGCCACATCATCTTTGGACATTAGTGACTGCAGGACTGCCGTCATGGCCGCCAGGGCAGACTGAGACCCAGAGGGTCCCCGCAGCGTCTGAGAGTGGGTCAGGTGGTGACACATGGTCCAGGGACTCTATTTTTAACCTAGGGCCTGCCCGCAATAGGTGAAAAAAAATTGCTAAAATAATCCCCCCACCGCTGGAGCAGTGGTACTACAAGTCCCAGCGCACCAGCGGCACTGCAGTAGCAGAAAGAGGGAGCTTCACTCCGCAGGGACTCACCACCACCAACTTAGGGAAGGACCCAGAGCACCTTGCTGCTTGCCATGCCGCGATCAGAGAGAAAGAGCAAACGCTGTCACTGCCACTAGAGGCCCACTGCAGCAGCACCGCTCTACAGACTACAAGAAAACGGCCACCACATTGATCTCAATGGGAAACTCCGAAAACATGGCCGCTGGACTACAGAAACATGACCGTCGAAGCTTCACCACATCCATCCACAGAAAAATGGCAGCGCCACATGGCGAAGTGCGGCACCCAGGACCTCCAACGGCCTTTCAGGTACCTGCAGCCTGCCAGGGGGGCCCTAACAGAAACCCCCACCCAGATATATGCCAGTGCTCCCTCCCCCCTCCAGCCCAACACTGCATCACACCCTGTACCTGAAAGCAGTCTGGCCGCCCCGGTGAGGGGGGACTAAGGGTGGTAGGTGAGGTTGACATGTGCAGGGTGACCCCACCAGTCGGGGGGAGGGGGGACACCATGTGGGAAGGAAAGGCACATAGGGGGCCTACCAACCCAAAGGAAAGGCCCCGCGTCCATCCCCAAAATGTCCCCAGAGGTGAGGGGTCACACTACTCACCACACCTGGTTACCGAGTGGGCACCATTTTGGGCAGTCCACCGAACCTTAATGGAATGGGGGTGCTGTGGGCCAGAGGTACGCTGTGACTCAGGTCGTGACCAGTGTCGTAAGCAGGGCTAAGCATCCTCGAGAGGTGTTTCACTCGTCGGCCAATGGGGCTGTCATGGCAAACCTAGAGCGGAGCTAAAGTTGGGTCGCGCTCGCTGGCCAGACTGGGAAGACCGTAAGGATCTAGGATATCCAGTGCATAGCCTAGTCTGTCAGCTGATTGTAGTTCGCATAGGAAAATAATATAATAAAAAGAAGAAAAAAAAATTCAGTTTAAAAAAGGAAAAAATGCCAGGACCAGAAATCCAAGCAAGGAACTAGGTCCTTACAACTGACTAGGCAGAAAAAAACTGAAGTCCTATAGCAGGAAGTGGGAGTATACCGCCTAGGACTGCCCTATAGGCGTAGTCAAACTTGTTTCCGCCTAGTGTCCTACTCCTATGGAGAGCAGCATAACCCAAGGGTCAAAGATGATATGGAACTGTGCCAATCAATGAACGAAAGAGAAAATGGACACAGCTCTTGGTATTCTTAACCATTGGGTTATACTGCCCCTAATGGAGTAGGACACTAGGCAGAAAAAAATTACTCCCTCTCTCTGCTATAGCCACTTAGTTTTGTTACAATCAGGGTCAGGAGAACTATAACTCCACAGAGGGGGTGGGTGCTGTGTCCGTCAATAACCATCGGCGAAATGGATTTTATGGTAGGTCAAAAATCCCATTTTCTATTTCGTTCATTGAAAGACACAGCTCCTCATCTTCTTAACCATTGGGATGTCCCAAAGCAGTGGTAAATATGAGGGGTGAGAACAGCGAAAAATAAACTCCCAAGGCTAAACTATAGCCAACCAGGTAAACAGGAACTCAACCAAAACAACTGGAGCTCACCTGAAAAAACAATACACCCTTAAAGAGGACCAAGTCCTCTAAACAGCAGCCTTCAAAAACCTTGCGGCCAAGGGGAGCATCCGATGCCAACACATCTGCTTTATAGAACTTTGTGAAAGTGTGCACCGACAACCAGGTGACCACCTTGCAAACCTGCGCCATTGACGCCTGATGATGGAAGGCCCAGGAAGCACTGAGCGCCAGAGTAGAATGCGTCTTGATAGGGAAAGGAGGAACCTGACCCTTAATGGAATAGACCTGAACCACCGTCTGTCTGATCCATCTGGAAATGGTCACAGAGGAAGCGGACAACCCTTTCCGAGGCCCATCCATGAGCACAAATGGGGAGCCTGACTTCCTAAAAGACCCCATAGCTGCAAGTTACACCCTAATTGCCGTACCAAATCCAAGGCATGCAAAGCTATTTCCTTAAATGTCTTCATTCAAATGAAAATCAGAGATAACCTGAGGAAGGACAACAGACAGTGCCTAGCTCCCTGAAGAAAAGTATGTACCAGGGAGCATGTGGCCAACGGCCGTTGAAAGAAGACCGCTAAGGCCGACACCTGACCCCTGATAGTACTCAAGGCCAGTTTCTGCTCAACCCCAAGGAAAAGGAAGGTCAAGATCCAAGCCACCGAAAAAGAGCGAAGATGAACCCCAAGAGACTCACACCATGCAATGTACGTCTTCCACGTATGATGATAGATCTTCCTAGAAGTAGATTTCCTAGCTTTTAACAGAGTTGGAATCACCGACTCAGACAAAACCTCTATCCATCAGCACCTGGCGTTCGACAGCCAAGCCAGTGACTGTAAAGAGGATGGAAGATTGGTTTTTGGTACAGCAGATCCTCCGAGAGGAGGATTGGCGTATCAAGCCGGCGAGTCCAGTCTGCGGCCACTAAGATGACCGGAATCCCTTCTGCCTCGATCCTGCAAAGAAGTCCTGCCAGAAGCTTGAGAAGCGTAAATCAGATGATACTGACCCCAGGGGGCCACCAGTGCATCTGTGGCATCACCAGAGGATCCCGTGACCGAGCCACAAACCTCTGCTCCTTTCTGTTGAGCTAAGATGGCAACAGATTCACCTCGGGGATGCCCCACCGAAGACACAACTGATGAAACCCCTCCGGATGAAGGGACCACTCCTCTTGGTAATCCCCCTGCCAGTTTTCCACCCATGAAATGTTTACAGCAGAGAGGGCTGGAACGAACTGTTCTGCCCCACCTTAGAATGCCAGGTACCTCCAGAGCTGCCAAGACACTTCTTTTGCCCCCCCTGGTGATTGACATAAGCCACGGCCGTGGCATTGTCCGATTGAATGCGCAAAGGACATCCCTGAAGACAATCTGTCCAATGTTCCAGGCACAGTCTGATCGCTCATAGTTCCAAGACATTGATCAGAAGTCTGGAATCTTCCAGTGTGCTAATTCCCTGAGCAGAATTTTTGCGGAGGACGCCTCCCCAGCCAGACAGGCTGGCATCCTTGGTGACCACTGTCCAATACAACGGGAAGGAAGGATTTGCCAACCCGAAGCAACGGAGAACGAAGCCACCATTTCAGGGACTCTCTCGTTCCCCAGCTCAGCCAGATCGGATTGTCCAGAGACTGCGGATCCTTGTCCGATTTGGCCAGAATCCCCCTTGCAGGAACCTAGCATGGAATTGTGCAAACGGAGCCGCCTCGAAGGCAGACACCATCAGGCCCAGCACCCGCATGCAAGTCCGGAGGGATTAACATCTGCTGGACAGCAAGAGATGAATTGCAGTCTGCAGTTTCTGAGTTTGTCCAGAGAAAGTTGCACTCTGGCTAAGGCCGAGTCCAGGGTCAGACACAGATAGTCCACCTTTCTGGACGGAACCAGAGCAGACTTCTGAAAATTCTGAATCCAGCCAAACTTTCCCCCAGAGCAGTAGGAGACTCCGCTCGCAGAACAAGGTCGTCCAAGTAGCCCCAGTACTGCAAACCCTCATTGGCGTAACAATGCTAGCACCAGGGCCAACACTTTCGCAAAGACCCGAGGAGCTGAGACGAGACCAAAGGGTAACGCCACAAACTGATAATGCTCCTCTCCCATGGCAAAACGGAGGAAGCGCTGGTGACTGACACATATTGGAATATGAAGGTAAGCGTCCTTGATGTCGATGGAGGCAAGAAAATCCCCCTGATGCAGGGAAGCCATCACCGTGCGAATGGACTCCATTCTGAGCCCGCACAAAGCAGTTCAGCACCTTGAGGTCCAGACTTTGGCGCACCTTGCCTTCCTTCCTGGGGGCTGTAAACCGGTTTGAGTAAAAACCCCTGAAAATGTTCCAAATTCGGAATCAGGACAATCAGCCTTTGAAGAAGGTCTTGCACCGCCCCAAAAAGAGTCTTTAAGTGGACCGGGGACAGTCGCACATTGAAAAGAAGAACCTTAGCGGAGGGTAAGAACGAAACTAGATTTTTTTTTTCAAATATTTATTGAGTTTAGCATATAAACAATACAAACTTAGTACGTAAAATCTGTTATCCAAAGATATAATACATCCACTGGGTATAGAAAGAAAACTATGCACAGCCCTCAAAAATTCTACTCGCCTGCTCGCATTTTGCGAGTGGAATGATAAGGATGGTGAGTAAGGGCTGTGCTGTAAGAAATGGGTGGACCCGGGGCGCAGAGCAGTGCGCTCTGAGCCCACCAATTGTGTGACAATAGCGAATGAATATTCGCCATTGTCACACGGATCCTCCTCCTGATCGTCCTCCTGGCCAATCAGGAAGCGGGTCCTGTTTCCTGATTGGCCGAAAGGCGAACAATTGCTATTGGCCAAGGAGGAGGAGGAGGACTCGGGAGACGCGGAGGATTGAGAAGAAGCCTCCGCATCAGATAAGTGCACGCTGGTCTCTCTGCACGCTGTGGGAACTCTGCATTGAAAGGGGGCACGCTGTGGGCACTCTGCATTAAAAGGGGGCACGCTGTGGGCACTCCGCATCGAAAGGGGGCATGCTGTTGGCATTCCGCATCGAAAGGGGGGCACGCTGTTGGCACTCCGCATCGAAAGGGGGCACGCTGTGGGCACTCTAAAGTTGTTGTTGTTAATATTTTTTGTAACTTAATTCTGAAAAAAACATTTAACAGTGTCATTTTATGAGATATTTTATGAAGGTGTGTTTAGGGGTGAAGCAGGGTAGGGTTTGGGTGGGGCAACAAGTGGCGAGTAACTCTTAAGGCCTGGCTAGTAGCTCATGACTTGAAATTTTGAGCCCTGCTAAGCATAAATAACTCAAATATTATATGTAAGTTTACAATGAACGTTTGCTCATAGGTAGAGTAGAAAGGATGGTGTTAGCCCTTCCTTCAGACCCCCCCCAAATGGGAACAAACTGTGGTCCAAAGGGAGGAGCATCCTGTTGTAAGCTTAACCACTTGCCTACAGTGCACTTTTACCCCCTTCCTGCCAAGACTGATTTTCAGCTTTCAGAGCTCTCACACTTTGAATGACAATTACTCAGTCATGCAACACTGTACCCATAAAAAAATTGTGTCCTTTTTTTCACACAAATAGAGCTTTCTTTTGATGGTATTTAATCACTACTGGGTTTTTTATTTTTTGTGCTATAAATAAAAAAAGACTGAAAATATTGTGAAAAAACGCATTTTTCTTTGTTTCTGTCATAAAATTTAGCAAATGAGTAATTTTTCTCCACAAATTTTGGCCAAAATTTATACTGCTACTTATCTTTGGTAAAAATAACCCAAATAGTGTATATTATTTGGTCTTTGTGAAAGTTATAGAGTCCACAAGTTATGGTGCTAATCATTGAAAATTGATCACACTTGACCACACCTGATGTACTGAAGGCCTATCTCATTTCTTGAGACACTAAAAAGTCAGGAAAGTACAAATACCCCCCAAATGACCCCTTTTTGGAAAGTAGACATTCCAAGGTATTTAATAAGGGGCATGGTGAGTTTTTTGAAGTTGTCATTTTTTCCCACAACTCTTTGCAAAATGAAGATTTTTTTTTTTTTTTTACAAATTGACATATTAACAGGTTATTTCTCTCACACAGCATATGTATACTTGCAACTACACCCCCAAAACACATTCTACTACTCCTCCTGAGTATGGCGATACCACAATGTCTGAGACTTTTTCACAGCCTGGCCACATATAGAGGCCTAAGTAGCACCGTCCGGCATTCTAGGAGCACAAATTACACATATAATTTCCTGACAACCTTTCGCACTTTTGAAGGCCCTGGAGCACCAGGACAATGGAAACCCCCATAAAATGACCCCATTTTGGAAAGCAAACAGCCCAACGTATAATTTTTGAGGCATAATGAGTCTTTTGAATATGTCATTTTTTTCCACAAGTTTTTGGAAAATGTGGAAAGAAAATGAACACTTTTTTTTTACACAAAGCTGTCCATTTATGCAATATTTCTAACACATAGCATGTACATAGCAAAAATTGCACCCCAAAATACATTCTGCTATTCCTCCTGAGTATGGCGATACCACATGTGTAACACTTTTTCACAGATTGGCCACATACATAGGCCTAACATTCAAGTAGCACTTTTCACAAAGTTGTCCATTTATCCACTTTAAGACGGCCTATTTTTGACACTTGGTGTTTACAAGCTAAAATCATTTTTTTTGCTAGAAAACTACTTAGAACCCCCAAAAACATTATATATATATATATATATATATATATATATATATATATATATATATATATTTTAGCAGAGACCCTAGAGAATAAAATGGAGATCGTTGCAATATTTTTTATCACACCATATTTGCGCAGCAGTCTTCCAAATGCGATATTTTTGAAAAAAATTCACTTTTTTTAACAAAAAAAAAAGAAAACAGTAAATTTAGCTGAATTTTTTTCCCTAATGTGAAAGATAATGTTACGCCGAGTAATTAGATACCCAACATGTCATGCTTCAAAATTGCGCATACTCACAGCATGGCGCCAAACATTGGTACTTAAAAATCCCCATAGGCAACATTTTAAAAATTTCTGCAGGTTACTAGCTTAGAGTTACAGAGGAGGTCTAGGGCTCAAATTATTGCTCTCGCTCTAACGATCGCAGAGATACCTCACATGTATGGTTTGAACACCGTTTACATATGTGGGCGGGACTTGCGTATGCGTTTGCTTCTGCGCGCGAGCTAACGGGGACAGGGCGCTTTAATTTTATTTATTTTTTTTATTCTTACACAGTTTAACCACTTAAGCCCCAGCCCTATTTCGGACACTTTTTGTTTACAAGTTAAAACCAGTATTTTTTCCTAGAAAACTACTTAGAACCCCCAAATATTATATATATTTTTTTAGCAAAGACTCTGGAGAATAGAATGTCGTTCATTGCTAAATTTTTTGTCACGTGGTATTGAGCAGCGGTCTTTAAAACGCCATTTTTTTGGAAAAAATTTGAAAAATCACATTTCACTGCATTTAAAAAATACTAAACAGTAAAGTTAGCCCATTTTTTTTGTATATTGTGAAAGATGATGTCACGCCGAGTAAATAGATACCCAACATGTTACGGTTTAAAATTGCAACCCCCCGTGGGATGGCGACAAACTACGGTCAATAGAGATCTCAATCTGCGATGCTTTAAATTTATTTAACGGTTACCAGTTTAGAGTTAGAGTGTAGCTCTTTTTTTTAAATTATTGCCCACACTCTGGCGATCGCGGCGATACCTCACATGTAACGGTGACGGGGGCGGCTAAATTTTTTTTTTTTTTTTTTTCTATTGATTTTTTCTTTTTTTTTTAACTTTATTACAGGTTTTTTAAAAAAAAAAAAATCTGATCACTTTTATTGCTGTCACAAGCAATGTAAACATCCCTTGTGACACCAATATGTAGTGACAGGTACACTTTATGGAGGGATCGAGGGTCTAAAAGACCCTAGACCCCTCCACTACACTTCCCTGTATGCAAAACGCAGAAAACGGCATTTTTGCATACAGCCGTTTTTCAAATCTGCCGCCTTTTGCAGCACAGTAACCCGGAAGTGACATCATGGACGCCGCCTCCGGGTTAGGTCATCGGAGACCCGATCGGTGCCGTTTCCGGCATTCATCGGGACTCCATCCAGCCGGCGGACGTGCCGGCTGGGTGCTCGGGGCTCCTGGTGGGACGGGAGCCCCGAGCAAAGCCACAGAAGGCGGCGGGAGGGGGGAACGTCCCCTCCGCCCCCCCCCCGGGTAACGAACGAGCGGCTCCCGAGCCGCATCGGTCGGTACCGACGGAAAGCCGACCGTCGGCTTCAAACCACGGTACCGGGATGATGTCTCTAGCTAGAGGCATCATCCCGGTATAAGCCCGCAAAGTTTACCGAAGTAGCCCTACGTCGATATGCGGTAAGTGGTTAAAAAAAAAAATGTTTTGATCATTTTTATTCCTATTAAAAGGAATGTAAACATCCCTTGTAATAGAAATAGGCATGACAGGTCCTCTTTATTGTGAGATCTGGGGTCAAAAAGACCTCACACCTCACAACTATACTAAAAAAGAAAAAAAAATTGTTGAAAAAGGAAAAAAAAAAAGCGGCCCTTTAAACCGGTTGCTAGGCAACGTCTTTTGACGTAGCTCCGGTCCTCCAAGACCATAGAGTCAAGTGAGGGCCATCTTGCCCTCACTCGACTTCCTGTCTCTGAGGATCCGGGACCGGATAGTTTTCCCCGCCGCCGACGGGTCCGGTAAGCTGGGAAAACGTCTGGGACGCGGCAGGAGGGGGGGGGTGCACCTCTTCCCCTGCACCGTAAGGGTAATTCCGCGGCGAATCCGCCACTGGGACCACCCTTATCTGAAAGCCAATCGCCCGCCGTTTCAAAAAATACCGGGGTTATGGCAGCTATCTGCTGCCATAACCCCAGTATTTAGCTTTTAATGGCCGACGCATATAGTCGTTAGGCGGTCAGTAAGTGATTGCATGTATATGGCAAACAGGTGACGATGACTGATGGGGTGACAGGTGACGATGACTGATGGGGTGACAGGTGACAATGACTGATGGGGTGACAGGTGACAATGACTGATGGGGTGACAGGTGACAATGACTGATGGGGTGACAGGTGACAATGACTGATGGGGTGACAGGTGACAATGACTGATGGGGTGACAGGTGACAATGACTGATGGGGTGACAGGTGACAATGACTGATGGGGTGACAGGTGACAATGACTGATGGGGTGACAGGTGACGATGACTGATGGGGTGACAGGTGACGATGACTGATGGGGTGACAGGTGACGATGACTGATGGGGTGACAGGTGACGATGACTGATGGGGTGACAGGTGACGATGACTGATGGGGTGACAGGTGACGATGACTGATGGGGTGACAGGTGACGATGACTGATGGGGTGACAGGTGACGATGACTGATGGGGCGACAGGTGACGATGACTGATGGGGTGACAGGTGACGATGATTGATGGGGTGACAGATGACAATCACTGAAGGGGTGACAAGTGACGATGATTGATGGGGTGACAAGTGACGATCACTGATGGGGTGACAAGTGACGATGATTGATAGGGTGACAGGTGACGGGCGATGGTCACTGATGGGTGACAGGTGACGGGCGATGATGCACGGCGGTACTGATGGCAGTCTCTGGTGACCGGTGAACTTTAGGCTATGTTCACATGTGGGCGTAGCGGATCAGGGCAGAATCACTGTGATTCTGCCCGCGATCCAGAAATCATTGCAAATGGCGGGACGCCTGTGCGTTGCCCGTGATTTGCAATAGCACCCCAAACGCTGTGCGATGTTGCTGCGATTTCCTCATTTTGTCATTGGAACACAGCCGATCACGTGGAAAACAGCCACGCCCATTGGCTGTTTCCCCCCGCCGGTGATGGGGGGTGTCCCGGGGACACCCCGACACCGGCAGTGCAGGGCGGCGCACACACGATCGCGCGTCTGCCCTGTTTTCTGGGATTACGTCATGACGTCTTCCCAGGATAATGGTCGCACCATGGGCAGGCGGCAAGTGGTTAAGCTTGTTACCAATAGGCATTTGAGTACCAGCAGGCAGAACTATAAAATTTATGGAAAAAGGGGAAGGGGTTGTGGATAGGGAGGGAAGGGGAGGGGAGAGGAGAGGGAGGGGGAAGATTGGAAGAAGAAGAAGAAACTGTAAATTCACAGTACATTTCATATGTACTTTCCACCTGGGCCAAATATCCCATAGCAGAGTAAATTTCCACAGGGACAGTGAGTTTGAAACTCGATCTCCTAGCCAGACCGTATGATCTCGTGGACCCACTTGTCTTGTACCAGGGAAGTCCACGGGTCCAGGAACCAGTGAAGATGTCCCCCCACCCCACATAGGAGTGAGGGCGCACCTTCCTGCTGAAGGGGCCTTGTCCGCGGGTCTGGAGAAGCTCGCTCTTAACTTGCCAGACCAAGTTCGATTTGATCCTCCAGAGGCTGCCCCGTAGGGCTTCGACCCTTTGTCATTCGACTGAGGGAAGAGCAGAGAAGGAGGGCCCACATCTACTATGAGGGTCCTTGCCCTTTGTAGCCTGCGGAAGAAAGGTACACTTCCCCCCTGTTAGACCTTTTATGAAGTCACCCAGAATAGCATCAAACAGGTGATCTCCTTGAAAGGGAAGATCAGTCAGGGTTTTTTAGAATTCTGGTCCGCAGAGCAGCATTTGAGCCAAAAGACACGCTGAAGGACCACTGCCGAAACAGAAAGCCGAGCCACTAGGGGAGCCGCATCCAAAGAGACATCAAAGATAAACTGCAGCTCCTGGACCAGCTGGTCCACCAGCTCAGCAAAGGCAGGGGGGAGCTACTCCTTCTCCAGGTCACAGCGCAAAAGCTTAGCCCATTCGGTCAGATTATGCGACACTAGGGCAATGGTGAATATCGGCCTCAGTGCCGAACCAGCCAGGGTGTACATATTGCGGGCCACAGCCTCCGCCTTCCTGTCAGCCGGACCCTTAAAGGCCGGGGACTCTTTAACTGGAATCATGGTTGAGTTGTTTAATCTGTAAACTGCAGGGTCCACCACCGGTGGAACAGTCCACTTCTCAAGAAGGAACTTCCCATAGGGTATCACCTAGCAACTCACTTAGTGACCCCAAGGGGACATTTTAGTGGACCCCGCTCTTTAGTAACAATTTTGTCAAAATAGGAGGGGAAAGGGAACACCTTTGCCACCCTTGATGGCTTGTGAGTGCCAAAGGGAACCTGCGCCTCAATTGTAGCCGCAGCTGAGTCCTCCAATTTTAAGTCTCAAGCACAGATACAATCAGTACGTCCACCAGCGCCTTTTCATGCGCAATTGCAGAAATGAAGGAATCCTCCTCACTATCTGAGGATTCAGGACGCGTGGTCGCAGACCCAGCAGGGTGACCCACGTCCGCAGCAGCCAAATCAGATTCAGGATCTGAGGAGACAGATGAGGCAGGGGAAGGCAGGGGTGCTTTATGCCAGCCCATCGCCCAAAAGCCACCTCCACCTGGGACACAAAAGGACTCCCGTCAGTGCATCGATGGATAAATGGGACCCGGAGGGCCCCACAGCCCAGAGAGGGGATCAGGTGGGGAGATGTGCTCCAAAGACTCCATGAGTCATCAGGGGGGCTACACAAAAAAGTGTAAAACACTGCTAAGGGACAACCCCCGCCGCTCTGGCAGCAGCACCACCCGGTTGCCAGTCAGAGTATACAAACATGGCCGCTGTGCATTGCAGCACAAGGATACCACAAAATGTCCGCCCCGCGCGGCACCAGGAGGGATCCCTAAGCCTCCAGTCAGGCCCAGGCAGGATAGGGGGCCCTGGCAAAAGCGCCCACCAGGTACAGCCACCCCCCTGCACAGCCGATCGTTCACCGTCGTGAGGCGTTTAACTCGCAGGCCAGACCCCGTCCGGTGGGGCTATGTCACGGCTGTCCTAGCACAGAGCTGAGGTCTGCGCACGCTCGCTGGACAGACTGGGGGGACCACTGGATCTAGATTATCCAGCCCGTCGCCCAGTCCGGCAGCTGATTGTAGATTTCACGGAAAAAAAAATAACTAAAAAAAATAAAAAATTTGTCAGCACCAGAGATCCCAGCAAGGAACTAGGTCCTTACTCCTGACTAGGCAGAAAAAAAACTGAGTATCTATAGCAGAGAGAGGGAGTATACCCCCCTGGGACTGCCCAAAGGTGTAGCCAGACTCTTATTCTGCCTAGTGTCCTACTCCTGTAGGGGGCAGTATAACCCAATGGTTAAGAAGATCAGGAGCTGTGTCCGTCAATGAAAGAAAGCGAAAATATTTTTTTGGTTGGCGTTACACTTAAAAAAAAAAAAAATGTACCTGTTCCAACTTGCATACAAATTAAACTTAAGAACAAACCTACTGAACTTTACTCGTTTGTAACCCGGGGCCTGCCTGTAGTGTATTTTTCACAAAGCCTAGATTAAAATAAACACCTTTACCACTGAGAAGTCGCAGATTTACTTTATTCATTGCCTGTATAATATTCCTTAACCAAGTATTACAGCAACACAAGAACTGAACTAGGAGCAGAAACTGACATTCTTCCAGCTAATAGGCCCACTAATGTGCAGTGTTACAGAAATGCTGAAAGATATATGAAAATGTAGAAAATATTTATTGAGAATCGTCACGATTCATCTGTAACCAGACGATCCATTATTCATAAAGCTGGACTTCTAGAATGGTGGGAACACGTGTAGATGTTGATCTTGTTTGTTTTTTTTTTTTTTTGGAATCTACACACTCTTGGTTCCATTCTACAAATATTAAATATCAACCTGTTTTTTCTAAAAAAAAAAAACAAAATGAGTTTTCACTGGCCAAAGTCTACAAGGATGGTTTTATTTATACAAAAGATTAATAAAATTCTCCTTACTAACCAACGCACCACTTTTTTCGGACATTCTCCTGATTGTGAATACATTCTTCACTTATGTGTTTTTTTTTTAGCAGTTCTTAGGAACTGGGCAACAGATCAGAGACAATGAAATTATAGCATGTACCTTCCAATACTTTGTCTTTTGATTGCACTGTTGATCAAAGTTAAAGGTACCGTATGTAACATTATATTATTGGTCAATTGCTGTCAGTACCAGGAAAAAAAGAACAAAAAAAAAACCTGACAAAACAACTTAAGACCAAACTTACATTTCCAGAAAGAAATGCTGTCAGTTCACTAGAGGATTAATAGCCTAATATCTTCAATGTCAGTGCATGCTATCCCTAAACACTAAAGTCATCTGTTTGAAGAAATCCCTATTCACCACTACAAAAAGGAAAAACACAAGTGAATGCCAAATGCTGCTAAACACACAGAGGAGCTCGCCTAAAACAGCAACATTTGTTTTCAAGTTGGACCTCCGGTCTTTTGTTGCCTAAAGCTGAACAGACAAATGAAATTAGGTAATGTTAGAAATATCCACGTAAACAGCGAGAGAATAGTCAATTAGCAGTTCTCACAACAACCGCTGGATAAGATGTCCCCAGGCTAGAGAAAGTAGCTTACACATCTGCACTACAAAACCATAAACTGTAGGTTTACAGAATAATAACACAAAAAGGTAATCCTTATAGCCAGGCTGGAAACAACAACTCTGATCATTCCTTATGTACAGTGCATATTCTGTGTATATAGTGGGTAAAATAAGTATTGAACACATCTTCATTTTTTTTTTTTAGGTAAAAAGATTTCTAAAAGGTGCGATTGACATGAAATTTTCCCCACATGTTGGTAACAACCCATTCAATCCATACATACAAAGAAACCAAAACAAATAAGTTCAGAAATTAAAGCGGAGTTCCACCCAAAAGTGGAACTTCCGCTTTAGGGAGTCCTGACCCCCCGACATGCCACATTTGGCATGTCATTTTTTGGGGGGGGGGAGCGGGTACCTAGTTTTGACAGGTACCCGCTCCCACTTCCGCTCGGAGCGCCGCGGCGCCCTGAGCGGAAGTTCTCCTCTCCCCCTCCCTCCCTGCAATCTTCTGGGACACGTCAGAGGTCCCAGAAGATTGCCGGCCAATCACGGCGCGCAGCGCGACTCGCGCATGCGCAGTGGGTACCCGGCTGTGAAGCCGCAAACTGTAACAGCCGGGTGCCCACAGCAGTGATGCCGGCGCCGAGGGAGAGGATCGAGGCTTCCGGCAGCCGCATCGCTGGACCATTGGACAGGTGAGTAAATGGCTGGAACTCCGCTTTAAGTTATGTGTAATAAAATGGAATGAGGCTTGTTTTACATGAATGCGTTTAATGCTTTTTGCAGTAATGCATTTCATTTTGTAAACATGGGCTCCTACGGAACATGTTCACATCAATGAATTCTTGTGCCTCTGCATTTTTGGAAAGGGTCGGAGACTTTTTTCCCCGCAAAATGCAGCGTTTTGAATGTAATAGGCTTCAATGGACCTGCATCCAAAACGCAATTACTGCGCTTTTACCACAATTTTTTTTTTTTTTTGGGGGGGGGGGATGTTATATATAGCAAAATGTGAAAAATATTGTTTTTTTGTTTTTTTCAGAATTGTCGCTTTTTTTTTTGTTTATAGCGCAAAAATACCACCAAATACCACCAAAAGAAAGCTCTATTTGTGGGGGAAAAAAGGACAATTTTATTTAGGTACAGCGTTGCACGACTGCGCAATTGTCCGTCAAAATAACGCAGTGCCGAATCGTAAAATATGGCCTGGTCATTAGGGGGGAAATCCTTCCGGTCCAGAAGTGGTTAAGATTTGAAGACTATTTGTGTGGCAGCATGGGCCAAAAAGTGATGCATGCGACTAGTTTCTCCATGCGTCTTAAAACTCTCATTACCAACAAAGGATTTTGTACCAAGTATTAAATACATTTCAGTTAGCATGATCAATACTTTTTCCCTGTGTCATTCCATTTGTTTTGGTTTCTTTGTATGTATGGATTGCATGGGTTGTTACCGACGTGTGGTGAACATTTCATGTCAATATCACCTTTAAAAATAGATTTACCCAGAAAAATGGTGACGTCTTCAATACCTATTTTGCCCACTATGTATGTATGCATGCATGCATGCATGTATGTATGTATGTATGTATGTATGTATGTATGTATGTATATATACATACATATACACACACCACACACACACATATATATATACACATACATACATACACACATACATACACACACAGATTTAAGGGGAAAAATCTGTCCGCCGGCCGGGAAGGGAATTCGATCTTGTACCCTGATCGAATGATTTCCTGAACCCACCTGTCCGAAATCCGGAGCAGTCAAGGTTGGAGGAAACCGCGCAAACGTCCCCCCACCCCTGAAACGGGTGAGGGCGTCCCTTCAGGCAGAGGTGGATTGACCCGCCGAGCTGGCATTGCCTGACTTCTGCTTGCCCGCCCAGGGCTTCTTCTGGCTACCTTGGCCCTTGAAGGGTTTGCCCTTGGATTGGTTTCTGAAAGGCACGAAAAGGACCCGAGTGGATCGAGGCGCAGAACCCCGCTTGCCACGAAAGGACTTGTTCTTCGGGTTCTGGGGCAGCATGGTGCTCTTGCCCCCTGTGACGCCTTTTACCAGGGTATCCAACGCCTCGCCAAAAAGGCGAGAACCAGCATAAGGAAATTCAGCAACTGTTTTCCGCGAGGACTGGTCAGCCGACCAGCTCTTCAGCCAGATCAATCGCCGGTTGAGTACCGAGACACTGGACAGGCGTGCTACTAAAGGGGCCTCATTTAAGGCCGCATCACACAAATACATGACTCCTTGGTGAATTTGATCCACCATATCCAGCCGGGCAGGCGGAACAGAATCAGACACGAGGTTGCTCCTAAGCACCTTAGTCCAATCCGCCACCGCCTGAGCCACCAAGACGAAAGCGAAAACAGGTCTAAGCAACAAGCCCCCCACCGTATAGGAATGGCGGGCTAGAGACTCCAACCGCCGGTCTGTGGGATCCCGAAAAAACCGGGGTATCCTCAGAAGAAACTAAGGTAGCCTTGTTCAGCACGGCCACAGTGTGATCCACCTGCGGAGGCACACACCATTGCGATTCCGTAGCCGGTGCAAAGGAATAAAGCAATTTGAACCGACTAGGTACCAGGAATGGACGTTTTTAAGTGCGCCACATTTCATTAACAGTGTAATGAAACTCAGCGGGACAGGGAAAAACCTGCGCCGCCTTGCGGGTCCTGTGTGTCCCAAATAAGGACACAACGCCCGGAGGATTGGGCTCATCCTCCAAATGCAGTGTTTCCTTAACAGAAACTATCAATTCATCCATGGTCGCATGCTCTTCGGGCGACCCCGGGGAGGAAGTATCAACCCCCTCCACCTCCCCCTCAGACCCCAGCGGGTCTAAGGATGAGCGAGACCCTGAAAAGGGCACGCTCGCCGCAGCCTCTTCCTAGCAGCACGTTCAGCCATCAGCATTTCCATATTGGACACCAAGGTCGCCACTACAGCGGCCAAATCAGGTCTCAAAGGGGCCACAGGAGAACTGGGGTCCCCCACCAGAGAGGAGGGGAATTTGCTGTCCTGAGAATCCATTGCCCAAGCTGAAAACAACAGTGCAATAAGTTTTGTACTGCCCCTTTAAGACCGCTGCGGTGTGCGCAGCCCACCGCTACAGATACAGTGACAAAGACCCACAAACAGGAGAAGAAAAAACTAAGCCAGAAATGACAATCCAGAAGGTAATGAGAGAGATAGCCTGCAGTCCCCACAGAGTGTTACCACTGATGTCGCCGCTTCACAGGAAAAGGAAGTGCTGTCAGAGGAGGCTGAACTATAAGCTGCATGACTCAGGGAAAATGGCTGCCCAATAGGACTGAATGGAAGGCTCCGGCAAAATGGCCGCTGAACATGCGGTCGGGACGATCGTCCTGCCACCGCAAAATGGCGTCGGAAGGCGCCAAAACAGCATGTAGTATTGCCCATAGTGAAGCCAAAACATGCTTGCCCATACCTAAAATGGCGGACAGCGCGGTTTTACCCACACACACAGTCTGCACCCCCACAAACACCGAAGTGACACAGAGCAGGGGACCCCCCAAAAACACACAGCACCGCAGCGCGTGTACAAACGATCCCCGCAGGGACCGCATAGGGAGTAACACAGGCACAGACATGGGGAGACATGGGGACACACAGCAACACAGGACTGCCACCCCAGACAGAGGCCCCACACAGAAGTACTTACCTGTAACAGATGGCGTGGGGAGCCTCTCAGAACGGAAAGCCGCTGTCCTCAACTGACAGGGAGTGCCATTAGCCAGGGACATTACACTGCAGTATCGCAGATGTGTCCAGTGAGGTAGCCACCTCACGACTGCATCCCTGCTGCGAACAGGGATGGGTCATTCGTAATGCCAGGACGAACCATGGCTGAACGCTCAATGGCGGGCTGGGGGTCCATCTGACCCTCTGCCCTGGAGAACCAGGGTGGTCAGTCCGAATCCCAGCGCCGCAGGAATCCATTTTCATCCGAAGAATCGACTAAACTAAAGCTGACAAAATAAACAGCTAGTAAAGCAAGAAAAAACTGACATTTTCAAAAGAAAATCAAATAAAGATTAGAAAGGCTGAGACTGTAGCCCCAGCACAGGGAAGCCTAACTACTCCTGACGCTAGGCAGAAAGAAACGGAGTTGGGAGTGATCACTGCAGGGGGGTATTGACCTAGTGGGACAGCCCCCATGGGTGTGTATATGCAAATGCCTTTGTTCTTTTTGACTAAGTCTTATGCCTAGCTACTCCTACGGAGCGGAAGTCAATACCCAATAGTGATGACTTAGAGGAGGCGGCGACTGTCGGAGGACGTAAGAGAAAAATAAATAAATAATGCAGGAGGTGATCAAATATCACCAAAACAAAGCTATATTTGTGGGAAAAATTAACATAAATTTTTATTTGGGTACAACGTCACACGATAAAGCAATGCAGTGCCGTATCGCAAAAAATGGCCTGGTCATTAAGTGGTTAATGCATTATACTGTATATGCTGAATCCCTGATTAGGGGACAGAAAGTGGATATGTATTTACATAATTTTAAGTATTGGCAACACATAAGTCATATTTTATATATTTTAGGAATCTTAAACAATTTATGTAGCACCTTGAAACCCCCACTTTGCTGTTAGCATTTTATATTAGCAAGGGGTGTGGTGCCTTAACAATTTCCCTATTAGCTTAATAAAGGGGGGGATACAATTTAGGCCAATTTCACATGGGGCGGACTCTGCCAGGAGTCCAGCTGCTCAGCGTGGAAGCTGTCCACTGATTCCCGCTGAACAGGCGGATGGCTTGTCCATGTCCGCTTATGCAGAGCGGAAACTGACACAGCCCCCTCTCCTCTATGGTCGATCGGAATGTAAACAGATTGCCTGTCTGTTTGCACCCGATGGGCATCCAATCTGATAAGACGGATGGGGAAAAAATCCCCATCTGTCTTTAGCGGATCGGATAGGATGTCGGCGTGTTTGGAGGAAGGAAAATGCTGACTATGATTCGAATAACACCATCCCTAAAGTCAAACACGGAGGTGGAAACAATATAATTTGGGGCGGTTGCTCTGCTAAAGGTACAGACCAACCTTGCTGCATTGAGGGGCAAATGGATGGGGCCATGTATTGTAAAATGTTGGAACCTTCCTCCCACAGCCAGAACACTGAAGATGGGTCATGGATGGGTCTTTTAGCATGATAATGACTTAAAACATACCGTCGAGGCAACAAAGGAGTGGCTCAAGAAGAAGCACATTAAGTCATGGAGTGGCCTAGCCAGCTATAGAAAATTTATAGAAGAAGCTGAAACTTCGAGTTACCATGTGACAGCCAAGAAACCTTGGGGATTTAGAGAAGATCTGTAAAAAAGAGTGGACCAAAATCCCTTGAGATGTGTGCAAACCTGGTCACCATCTTTAAGAAACCTCTTGCCTCTCTGCTTGCCAACAAGGGTTTCTAACAAGAGTACCAATTCATGTTTTGCTTGGGGATCAAATACATTTATTACTTACTGAACTGCAACTCAATTTATAACATTTGTATTGTGTGTTTTCTGGATTTTTGGTTGATATTCTGTCTCTATGATTTAAAAACACACCCATGATAAAAATTATAGACCGTTCGTTTTATTTGTAAGTGGGCAAACTTACAAAATCTTCAGGGGGATCAAATAATTATTTTCCCCACTGTATCCAACAACCTCTGTGTCTCTACCAAATCGCCTTCACTACATCATGCTTAACGACAGCACCATTTACATAAAACAAAAAAAAAAAGTGTTGCATTACACTATAGGAATGTTGTTTTATTTTGTAAAATATTACTACAGTGTGGCTATATAGTAACTTAAAATGCTTATAAGGTCTAGAAAGGTTCTTAGGAAATGTAATTACCAAGGTGGAATCCTGCCAGCTGAGAGTTTTCCCTTCTGTCCCTCAAACAGTAACTTGTTTGCTGCCAACACTGGATTTTTTATACCTTAAACAAAATTGAAGAGATCATCATCAATAAAGAAAATATTAAATCTCAAAAACAC